>NC_033798.1:100939099-100939920 GCF_001876935.1 Asparagus officinalis | reverse complement strand
AAAGAACTAGTTTGTTTCACTTGTAATTTGAATCAGACTGCGGGGGGCGGGGTGGGCGGGGGGGGCGGGCTAGAGCCTGGGGGGGGGGCTAGGCACAAAAACTCATTTGTAACCATAAAACAAGTTTATTGGAATTAGCTAAACAGGCCAAAAGGGGTCTATTCAACACAACCCTTCTTCTAAATAGGACTGGCCAGACGCCTAGGAGCTTGATAGTGCGTGACGTTGAGGGACAAAATAAAGCCTGGATACTAGGGGCAATGTAAAACTAAATGCCAGGGAATACAACGCATACCTTACAATATCCCTTCTTGTAGAGAGCGTCCCCGTTGGAGATGGAGAGCCCATGACTCTCTTCCCTTCTTTTCATCCCCCCCCCCCCCCCCCCCTCCCCCCGCCCCCCCCCCCCCCCCCCCCCCCCCCCCCCCCGCCCCCCCCCCTCATTGGCTCTCCTTTTTGGAGCTCCCGGTCCTTAATGCGATTCTCTTTGTCAGGAAACAGACCCATCGCGCCAATCAAGAGCCTTTGTACTCTTTGTTGTCTTTAGGTCCAAGACCAAGACCAGATTCATGACCATATGAAAACAATTTGGTTCGCTATTACGAATGTTGTTAGAATATTTCGTATGGGACAAATGGATGGTCCTTATACTATACTTTTTTTTTTAAAACTTTGATCTGTTTTATTTCTCTCCGTAAAGGTGATAATTGCCATTTGTCACTTGCAAGGAGATGGGGCAAAGCTTTTCTTTTCGTTCTCCCACCATTTTGGGTTGAGCGCCTTAACGGGAATATCCTCTTTTTTTTTTTCTTTCTTTCAAA
>NC_033798.1:100926253-100939074 GCF_001876935.1 Asparagus officinalis | reverse complement strand
CATGAATTGCGGTGGGATAAAAAGAAGAGAAAGGAATATGAAGATGGTTAACTACTGTTATACTGTATTAAACATGTTATCAATGTATTTTCAAGGATTGATTTAGTTTATATAGTGAAATCGCCTACTCCTAAAGAGCTTCCGTCATTCACGTATAATTTATAATCATTTATTTCGATTAAATAGAGCGCTAGTATGCTCATGGTAATATAATCCACAGCATCTTAAGTTTATTTTCTTCCATACCCCCTTTTTGATAAGGTAGATGATTCTAACTTCCAAACTTGTGTTTGCGGCTACTTAAACTTGTGACCTTCCCATGATGAGCAGAGCAGGCAATGCAGGCTGATAGCTTTCCAGCGAGTTTTAAATTTCTATAGCAATATTGCAAATATTATTAAACACAGGGGAATACGCAGTTTTAGGTACCTATGGCGCCCCAACTAAGGCCTGGTTCAATGGTAAGGATGATACCGAGCTAAATCACACTATATCAGATGCAAGTATCAAGTACTATGAGATATGGGATCGACAAACACATTGTCTCAGAAAATCATGGATATGAATTCTTCATGGATGTGATAGCTGTATAATGTTCTACAACACATTGTTATGCTTAGTTATACTTCAGTTGTGGACCAAATATTTAACTCCAACACATTTATAAACAAATTCGTAACATAATATAGAATTATTCTATAAACTCATCATGATACCCAATAGAGATCTGAATAGCACTCGGAATGAACTCAGTCTGTGTATATATTCACTATTTGAGAACAAGGTAAAGAATGGATACAGTTTCCTCGTACAAGAGGTGCACCAGCGGGTACCCAAATTTTATATGGCATAATGGCATCCTAGTCTCATGGGCTTTGGTGTTTTGCCAAAATATTCTCATCAGTTGCACTTCTAAGCTGACATTGAAGCATATATCAAATGATTATAGGTAAAAGGTTAAGTTGTAAACATATGAACTCTATCATTCATGTTGTCCAAAAATAAGGAATGAAAAAAGAAGAAGAGATATTCACATTAGTTAAAAAATACTACGCGTATTCGCTTCCGATATGTACCTGGGGGAGTTATAACAAAAGGGAGAGGTTGTGAAGACTGTCATGAATCTGAGCCTTGCTTCTGCCGTTTTAGTGACTCATTCTCCTTGCGGAGTCTCATAATCTTTTGCTTTAGCGTTTCAACTTTCTGCCGTTTTAGTGACTCATTCTCCTTGCGGAGTCTCATAATCTTTTGCTTTAGCGTTTCAACTTGACGGATAGAGATGGACTTGCGGAGTCTCATAATCTTTTGCTTTAGCGTTTCAACTTGACGGATAGAGATGGACTCCCTTTGTTGTTCTGCTTGCTTATTTCTCATGGTTTGCACTATACGCCAAAAAAATGCAGTTCAATAGTGTTGAATAAATGACAGAATGAGGGACATTCAAGTATGACAAAGCATTTCCTTCTGTGTTGCAAATACAAGTGTTCTTAATGTGCATATATACAATATGACGGCTAAACCAGTAAAATTGAACTGCAAAGATCACACAAAGGAAACACTATTCAAATATTTCATATGAATGATTTGATGCCAGAATCAGTAAAAGTAGTACAAATATACAGCTCAGTACAGTCATATGATAAAACTGTTTCTGTTTCTTCCCTATTATAATAATATATTCCCTGGGCATGTTGATCCCTTTGGCAAAACATACGTGTGTAATAAAAAAAATGTAGTATGGCACCAGCGTTGAACATTGGTTTTCCTAAACACGTGTTCGCTAGTCCTGCTTACCGGTAACTTTGTAAGAATGTGTTTGATCTCAGGAAAGCCCATGCAAAAGAAAATGCAAGGCTGAATCTTATGACACACAAAGTTGATCAATTACATTTGCAGTCTTGATACAATACAGAACGTTCTTCTCCAGTTCTGTGTGTTGGCACAGGTTAAAAAGTACTGAAGGCTATCCAGGCTCAACTAATCCGTTAAGTTTCATCTAGAATAAAAATACACTGGGGAGACTCAAGGCATATATGGAGCAAAGAAGCCAAAGCAGCAAATCAGTACACATATGATAGTTCCATCCGCTGGGCATGTGTGTGACCAGGTTTGACACTAGGAAGGTGATAAATCTCTCTCTGCAGGTAATTAGGAGGCAACCAACATTTATCCAGATGCTTGGACACCAATCAGCTAGAAGACTACATAGATACAAGCAACATGAGTAGAGATACGGGCCTATTTTCTCGGGTTCATGGGAAAGGTCAAGGGTTGTATTACTTTGTATCATCAACTGAGGCGTCTACTTGGTTTTCTCGGGTTCATGGGAAAGGTCAAGGGTTGTATTACTTTGTATCATCAACTGAGGCGTCTACTTGGTCATTTCATTGTTATGGCAGGCCTTATAGACACAATTGTTCCTCTGTCATTTCATTGTTATGGCAGGCCTTATAGACACAATTGTTCCTCTGTACTTTCTTATTATCAGAAGATTCAGATTCTAGTTTGCTTGTATAAACAAATGTGTGCTTCTTTTTTTGAAATGCGAGTGAGCATTGCCTCATCATTTTGCCTCCCAAAGAGAAGTATAATGAAAATTCAGTGTGCCCTGTGCAAAAGTAAAATTTATCTAGAGGCACAGAAGCAGGTAGGTTAACAAATACAAAGGTTCCAAAAAATTAAATCAGTCGACTAAGAATGACAATTTCATTAAAAAAGAGAGGATGAAATTAAGTTTGTAAATTGTAACTGCTCTTTAGTGTGCTTACACTCATTTTCTGCGTCTTGGAGTTTCTTGTACAGCTGCTTTTTCTCCTCTTGTTCAACTATAATCCAATCCTTCAATTCTTGCATCTCACGATTGTCTAGCATAAAGGAAGAAACCCATCAACAGTTTGATACAATCAGAATAAAAATATTCTGAAATAAAGAACAAATTCTTACATTTAAAATCCACATTAGCAGTGACCTCTTCCAAGTTGCGAGTCAGATTGTATATTTGAGTTTCATGAGCAGATAATTCTTGTTGGAGTTTCTTTATGACATTTTCATCTGATGCTCTTTGAAGACAATAGCAGCTGCTTTTGGTTGAAATGAAATTAAATTACCGAATTCAACATAAACAAGATAAGAGATTCTAAAATAGAAAATAGTTACCTGATCTGCTTTTCTAGATCATTGATTTTCCTTTCATTCTCTTGATCAAGCATTTCTATAGTTTTCCTATACTCCTGTTCGAATGATAACATCCCTTATAATGGTAATCCGCCATACATCAGTCGTGAATTTAGGTGACTTACATCTTTTAGAGTAAGCAACCTCTCACTTGTTTTTCCTAGTTCCTCCTTCAAGCTTTGGCATTTCTTGTGATGTTTAATCTGTCTTAAGGTAATGATTAAAATACAATTAGCAACTAACAATGAATAGATCTAGTGTCATGCAGCCACATATAAAAATGTGAAGTACCAGTCACCTATTCATTCAATTTCACATTGATATTTGATGTGTAACAATTTCTAATGTTTAAAACATTACAATCAAGTAAAAGCTAGAGAAGAAAATATCATCAGGTGCATCGATGGATAGTTTAGAGGTGTTTCAGAAGTGAAACAACCAGAAGTATTTTTTTTCATGCTCTAGCACTTTGTCAGTGAATTGCGAAACAACCAAAAGGAAATGTTTTTTTTTTCATGCCCAGCACTTTGTCAGTGAATTATGAAATAGCCCTAGCACTTTGTCAACGAATTGCACTACATTGTTCCAATCACATTCCTTCACCTCATTACACTCGACGAATCAACAACTCGGACCACTATATTCCTCCATGACCAAATAACACTACTGGCCTAGGTAATTTTCAATACGCTTTCATAAATAGCAAGTAGAAGAGATGGTGAGAATGTGACTGCGACGAGAGAGTTGCAGTTCATAATTTGCATCAACAATCCACCATTAAGTTCAAAAAAATTAAGTATACTAATAGTCGACTCGTGATGATACTAGAAAAACTGAATATCATTTTGCAACTTGAAAATGCACCATTACATAGAAATATTCTAACGAATCACTCACCAAGGTTTCATAATTGGACTCTGACAGTTCTAATGATGAAAGGGATGCAGCTACATACGTGTACAAAGATATAGAGAAATAACTAGCAATCGTGTTTCTCTTGTCACTTGCCAAACAAAAATGATAATACCTGGCTTGTTAATTTGGTCAAAGATTCAGCATACAACTTTCTCAAGCGTCCATTATCTGCATCCAGTCCATACAGTGGTCAGTATCTGTATCTAAAAAATCATCATTCTTCAACTACTTAGTTCACAACAGTAAAGCACTGTTAGCAGAATGGAAGTGTACCATAGCATAGAACTCTCAGGTTTAATACCCGTAAACAGTCAAGCTCAAATCATATCATTTCTCTCCTAGGAATTTTTTTCAGTATTATTTTCTTTTCCATCATACATTACTAGTGTTTTCAGGTATAGTATTGAATATAGACTATCACACATTTTTGACCTAACAACATGCCTCAAGCAAGGCAATCTGATAAGCAAATACAGACTTAGAAACATACTCAAGTCAAGCTTTTCAGTGAGGTCCAAACTTTTTCTAGTTGGTACATCAGGGAACAGGGCAGCAAATGTAAGCACAAACGTTTACATTTATCATGTTTCCGTCTTTTTTTTTCCCCCAAAATCTTCCCCAACCCACCCCCACACAACACAGAATAAAAAAAAAACGCACATTCACTCCAAACACCGCCCAACCACATCCTCCCCCACCCGCCCACCAAGCCCCATCAACGCCAGCACGCACGCACACGCACGGTCCTCAGGTGCTGAAAACTAAAAACCATCACTACAAACATAGTGTTGCCATCAAATATATGTATTCCAACTTTCCCCGAGGCATACTTAAGCAGTGAGTATTCCGCAGAACTTATAAAACATGTTATTAATTAGGTTCAATGTTAACAATGTTTTATCAATATTTACAGTGGCTAGTGCACACTGGCAAACATACATAAATGTGTGTGTAGGAGTGGAGCATGGAAAAGTGCTCGCACTCACTTGCATGTCTAGTACTCTAGTGTGTTGTTCATTTGTTTGATTGGCTTCAAAGAATATTCAGGGTCTTTTTCCATTCCTGTACTCGAAAGCAATTCCTGTAGCCTGTAGGTAAGCCGAAGATTTGGGAATAAAAGTTTGTTGTTGATGAGTATGATGATATCTTTTATCATCTTCCTCTTTTTATTTTCTGTGAGAGAAGTAGTTCAGTGAACACAATGACACCAGGAGCTATATGTCAGAAAGGGAAAGGAAAATTTTCCCACCTCTTCCTTTCATCTTCATTTTTCCTAAACACTACAATCTTGCAGAAAACATTCTGACTCTCGAGTATTTTCTTAATGCAGAACCTTGTATTACTGTCACAGGAAAGACCCTTTTTAACTCTTTTTTGCTTCAGCATGCTTTTGGCTTTCTCGGGATGTTTTGTTAAATTCTTATTAATGAAGCAACGGAGGATTTTATCTTTACCCACCATATTTTCTCAAAAAGAGTACCTTTAACTCGGGAGGAGAAAACTAGAGGAGAAAACTATAAGGGAATACAATTTGGCAGAAGGTTATTTTTCTTTAATCAATTGCACCAAGTCTAACAATAAAACCTGTCAAGCTCACAATAACAACAAAAGAAGGCCCTTAGGAATTATATAGAAGACTGATTTCTAGTAGAGCAATGTTTAGTAGGTAAGGTACATCCCACATACAAATCTAGGAAAATGAAGAAAAAGGAAAAAAAAGCAGCTGAAATTTTTTTATTGAACTTTTTCTTTTATACGGGAAAATGACCGTCTAAGATGTGTTCCCGTGGATGAATCGCGAAGAAAAAAGATAGGAAGAACCATCTAAAAATTTCCTTAATCAAACTGATGAGGTAAGTTCTACTAACCTGTCCTGAGAGCATTGCAGGAGGCTTCAAAAGCCTCACGTCTTGCCATCTCATGGCTATAGTTCAACTTCAATGAACGGATCTCTAAAAGCGCATCTCTGTACCCCTGAGTGTATCATGTACAAGATAAAAGAAGTAGAACAGAAGAATTAACTTGCTCGTCACAACAATTCTGATGTTTACTCAAACATGCAAATACACACAATTAATAAATGTGAAAGAACTATAAAGGGGATACAACAGTAAACAATACCTAGTTCATTTAAGCAAATTGAGGAGATCCTGGGCTGGTTTTTTCTGCTGTCATGAACTTGATTTGTGTACTCTTTTGGAGCATAATTGACATCTAATGAAGCTACAGTGAGTTACTTCAGCTGATTTTTGGAGATATATAGTCACACATTTAGACTTTATTTTTTAACAGACTGATCTTCCTGTTTGAAGGTTGAGAGCATTATCAGCTTCGTTCTCCATTGCTTATATAAAAGTTAAAACCCTCCCATGTTTTCTATTATAAAAAAAGGAAAAGGAATTCCTACTCTCAGAAGTGAAGAGTTAGAGAGATGAAAGCACATTGATAAACAGTTAAACACGGAGCAAATTGAAGCTAAAAGAGGAAATTGCTGGCCCTAAAAGAAACCCTCCTCTACAAAAACAGAAGTTTCTAAATATAAAGCAATAGAACATAGAGAAGATCGCATCATAATGTGGAGGAAAATAAACAAACTTTGGTTATCACTGGATTGTAAAGTATATATGAGGCTGCATTAACCCAAAATAAACGAAAGTTGCCCTAAATCTCAGTACGATAAAGAACAGATACGGATATATACATAAGAACGAAATTCAGAAGGTTGGGATTTCAAGAAGAACAGAGCTGCCATTGTCTATGGAAGCATCGATTAAAACTAAAATTTGATGATTTATACTCAGAATTCGAAAACATTAAAATCGAGCAATTATATAGGAAGATGCGATAAAGGATGAGAATTAACGAGAATAGGTAAAATTACCCCAAATCCGCTCACGAGTTCTCGAGTCTTCGACGCCGAAGCCCCGTCGAAGACTCATTCTCCTCTCTCTCTCTCTCTCTCTCTCTCTCGCGTATCAATATCCAGTATTTGGGGCAGTTTGGCTGGAGTATAAAAGCATGGAAAATGGTTGCGACCCGAGAAAATGTTTTGATAAAATGTTTTCTGATTCGTTTGTTCAGCTATTAAAAATATCGAGAAACTCATTTTCCAAAACATAAGAGTGTGTTTAGTAATCAATGTGTTTTTTTGTTGTGTTTTTGTAAAAAACATAATGCCATGATGTTTTTTTTTTCAAATATGTTTTGAAAATACTATTTTGGTCAAACTAGTTTGACCATTTATATAGCGGCAGTGAGTGGGCGACGGCGGGCGACAGTCCGGGTGCCGCGGCCGTTTGAGGTGGGCGAGCGAATGATGACTGTCGGCACCGAGCGGGTAGGCAGCGAGTGGCTGGCGCGGCCCGACGGCGGGCGACGGTGGGGCCGGCCGGCGGGTCGACGGTGCGGCGGGGTGCCGGTGGTCGCCGATGGGAGAACGGTGGGAAGGCCGACGGGTGGCGCGACAGGGCGGCGGCGGTGGCCGGTGGTGGCGCGACCTGGGTGGAGGGTGGCCGCGGTGCGGCGGGCGGGACGGCGGGTGGCTGATGGGTGGCGAGTGGCAGGCGAACCGGGGCATGGGATAGGGCTCTATGTGACAGATCGAGCCCGTTCTGAAGATATGATAGCCCGGCCGGATGTTGACAAGCCAACAGAAGTTGCCCAAGGATAGTGAACTATAATTATCAGCCGCTGGCACGTCCATAAAAGAGTCGCTATATCCCCCATCTGAAAAGTAGGGGAAGCACCGATAGAAATTGTAATTGCTGAAATAGGAGAGAGCCTTCCTCATTTCAGCGATGTAGTTGTACTTCCATGAGCATCGCTCCAATCGCTAAATGAAGGGAATCATCTTTCATTCCCGACACACTGCCGGTGCACTCATCAAACATTCGCAGTGCATCACGAACCAAGTCATTAGGTAAGTGTACGGTAGGTTGACGCGTGGGTTGGTAGTCTTAGCCACTTATTCTCCATCATGTCCCTCAACATACGACACTTTGCAAAATTGTGTTGTCAGATTACGTAACCTGCTCTGGATACACGCTACCATAGCAGGAAGTAGCGCGTAGGATCGTCTGTGAGCCAAACGAACTGCGAGGTAGATGACCTCAACTAAGAGTGTGTGGGAACCACACATCTCTTTAGCCACAACATCAAGTACCCGACAAGCAGGGCCTTGTTGGAAATAGGGACTTTAACTTGGTGGTGGAAAGATTAGAAAGTTGTTCCTGCCTTGAACCCTCCTTTATCAGATTCGAGGGTGTCCAAAATCGACTTACAGTCAAAAATCCTCTTCGCCACCATCGTCTCATCACAAACACCCAGGGGCAGAATATGCCTTGTCTTATCGTCAGTGTTTTGGAACAAATAATCGGCTCAATTATTGTGACTGATCCCTTGGCTCATCTTCCTCTTGCCCACATGGTCTACCGCCTCGACATTATGCAGGCATATGTGGTAGTGGCAGAGCAACACCCAAAAAGTCTCAACCACTTGGGGAAATTTGTGTGAGAGATAGTCAATCTCCCTTGTCCGGGGACGTACTCTTTGAAATTATCCTAGGGGGGTGAGTAGGGTATATGCTAATCTAATTTGATATTAATGCTAAATTAAAACTTATTAACAATTATCCTAGCAATTATGATATACAACAAAATTATATGCAATGATATGTAATTAAAACAAGGGTGATATAAACATGAGATAATGGCGATATAGAAAGCAATAAGCAATGAGCACAAATAATACGCCAAGGTAAACTCAAACACACAATATGATCACGGAGTTTGGTCACTCTTGACCTACGTCTCCACTCCTCACTCACGAGGAGAATCTCCACTATCACAACCGGTTTTCAACGTTCACCGAAAACGTTTACAACTCCACACAAATCGGTTTTCTAGCTTACCGAAAACTCTTACAACTCTCACACTTATAACTACATAATACACCCTCTAAGTGTTGGCCTAGCCTGTGTCACCTTTCTCAAGTACTTGGATATACCACCTCTCCCTAGGCTTTACTATTGACGTCACTCCTCTTGGAATTGACCCCGTCTCTCCCAACCACTTCTCTCGGTGTCCTTGTGTATTACAATGTGATCTCATAATTAAGGCTCAAATACAAGTTTTGTTCTCTATAATGGATGAGAACTTAATGAAGCTCACTCTCAATATTACAATCCCTACAACTCAAAATATATAATATGTGAAAATACCAAAAGCTCAAGTGAGTTGAGTGTGTAAGCAATGAGTATAATAAAATGCAAACTCAATATATAATCTAGCTTAATATAAATGATAATCAACAACTAATATAAATATAGATTGAGTTTAGCAAAACTTTTCTAAAAATCAAGAGTGAGAGAGATTGAGATTGAAGTCCAAACACGAAAGAAATGATCTCCTCCTCTTGTGAAAACTTCTTCACATAAACATTTGTAAAACAAACTCAAAAACACCCTTAAAACCTTAGTAAACTTGTTTAAAAGTTTTCTTAAGTTAGTTAGAATGTTTATGGTAAAGGGGTATATATAGGGTGGGAAAACAAAGCTCAAAAAACTAGCAAAAATTAACAAAAATTACAAAACAACAAAAATCTGGAAACTAGTCGTTACTGCGCAATGACTCTATTGTAAGTCGACTTATGAAAGGTATGAATCGACTTATATAGTATAAGTTGACTTGTTATATTATGAGTCGACTCAGTAGATTAAAAACACCATCTACGCAACACTTTATAAGTCGACTTGGTATTGTAGCAAGTCGACTTAAAACGTACACATGACCTGATATGAACAGTAAGCATCAACTTTAAACATTGTTTAAAAATATCAAACAAATTTTAAAAATGTAAAACTTTGAGAAATGTTTATAAACATGAAAATGAACATGTTACAAAAAGAATTTTTTTAAATTTTACTTTCCATTGTGAAAACTCATCATTTTGCAAACTAGGTCAAAATACAAAATGTCAAGACACTTGTTTTTGATATTTTGACTTAAACAAAGTTTTGAAAACTCTTGTATGGATTTAGAGACTAAATAAAAGATGTAAACTAAGATTATTTAGTCCATAAATCAATAACACAAAGTTTTATAAAAAATACACATATTTTGCAATCTTTCAAAACAATAAACATGATTTCAAATCTTGATTTCAATGAAATCATATCAAGCACATATAAACATGAAATGAATATGAGTGTATACAATTTGTATTCATTTGTTTTATATTTATGTGGCTAAACACATTATTTTCAATAAACAAAAATGATAAATATGAAACATATATGTATGTATATAAACAAGTATATTTGTTTCATATTTATTTAAACTTGAAAGCTATAAAAACCAAAACGTGTATGTGTGTAATATTTGAGATTTAAGCATTAACACACAAAGTATAAATTCCTAAACTAATATACCCAAACTATAGGTCTTCAATAGTAGCTCAACTTGGTTGTGGATGAAGCTTGATCTTGTATTTGACTTTGAATTCATCATTGCTTCATTTTGGTATTCGCCAACCTCCTTTGAATGTCATCGTTAAGCTTAATTTCATCCAATCTCTAACATAAGATTTTTTTGTAGAATACCTAACAAGCAAATACAAAACACTCAACAAATCGATGTTAGGAATTGTTTGTTAATTATCAAAACTAGATTAGATAGTAGACTCATAAACATGAGACCTAACACTCTTCATGCAGGAGCTCCCCTATTGACAATCCTGAGACCTCGTACATTTCATGTAGCGCGAGGCCTAGCTCTCCGTTAGGAGTGAAGAACGTGCCACTCTCGGGGTAGTAGAGCTCAAGGATGCTCTGGAATTGTGCCACATTAATTTTGAGGCCAAACTGTGTGGCTCTGATAGCAGTATATAACTCTGTATCTTGTAGGTCAGAGTTCTCTTCTAGTACAAACTCGGTGATTCGAGACCAAAATAGTGTATTGCCTGGTGCAGAGTGGATCCACCCTGGAGCTCTGAAATCCTTTGGTGGGAACTGACCCCCGGCATTGAAGAAGTAATGGCGGAAGGTCTCAGCTACCACCGCTGTCTCCCCCATTGTCAAATCACTCTGCAGTAGACCAGGGTGCAGAGCAGTGACACACTTTCTCGAGTTGCCGATGCTAAACCCAGCTTTCGAGCCTGTGAAAAGGCCACAAGTGACTCCATCCTGGGTGGGGTCAAATTCCAGTTCATCACCCTCGGTACGGAGAGTGATCATAGCTCTATGATCGAAAATCCCCTTGGCATGGCAAGGATGAAATAACGGACATCGTCGACAATACGCAGCCATTTGCTCTCACCAAGAAGCAGGCTTGTTGGATCAGCTTTTGCGTCACCAAAAAGAAAGTTGGGCTTCTTCCTCTCCTTACGCTTTGAGTCAGTCATCGTAGCATCCGTGATCAGTTCTCAAAGCGTGAGATAATGTCCTTCAGAAACTCTCTGTTCTAGCTCCACAGAGCTGTCAGGGGAGAAAATTGGTACATGTTCATGAATAGGGAACTTGGCTGGAAAAGAGAACCCTACCCCGCTGGCATGGCCAATAGCAATGACCCTAGGGAGAGCCTCTTTAGAATAAGCCACTACAAAAACAAACAAACTGAAGAAGTTAAGACTCTTTGAAAATAGGGAAATTTTTCCTAAGTCCTCAATTCAAGCAGACTCAGTTATGCAGGCGAGCCCTGCTGATATACTTGATGAAGTCAAAATTTTGCTATGTCCTCAAAACAGGCGAGCCAAGCCATACAGGTGAGGTTAGCTAAACTGGCGAACTATGGAAGTTTGCCTGACCGAGCAAACTTCACTTGATAGCTAAGTTCTCCTGAATAACTGAATTTCGCCTGACAAGCGAAGTTCGCCTGAATAGCTGAACCTCGCTGTAGACGGTAAAAAATACCTCTATGGGTCTACAGGAAATTTGCCTACGAGAAGAGTTCGCACGCCCAATTCTCTGGCACGGACCTAAACCGCGTAGACGTCGACTATACTCAAGTCCAGGTTCGCCTAACGGTCGACTCGCCAGCATGAGTCAGGGTCGATCAGGATGGCGGAAATTCGCTCGTCGCTCAACTCGCCTGCCCGAGTTCGGAGTCGAATCCGCCAGCAAGCCCCAAAACCGTCAGTACAGCTGGGTATCCACTACCCCACGTGCTGAGATGGACCTTCCCATCTCTCTCGACCCGAAGGGAGAGAGAGCACAGTACCCCAGGACCGTCAAACGGCCGCCCACAGTGCACACAGCGCGAAGGACTGGACAGGCGTCGAGTCAACCTGAGCATTCATAAATGCGACTCACCTCGGCTGTCTGAACCAAGAGCTGGATCCGTCGGCACTCGGCAAGCTGGCTAGACACACTCGAGTACTGTACCCCTACTTCACCGCCTCTCCTGACCGGAAAGGAGAAAGCATCGTGCTCAAAGCACGCCGGGCGGTCACGCACAGTACAAGTGATCGGACAGACACTTCATCGATCTGCGAACTCATAAATGCGGTTCATTAATGCTGGTCAAATCCACTCGGATAGCAGTCGTTTGTTGCCTCACATACAAGAATGGGCCTTCCCATCGTAGGTGACAGGACATAAAGCACAATCCCTGGAATGACCATTCATGGTATCGAGGAGCAGCTAGACGTCTCTGAAGAAGATGTGGTCACACCCCACAATTCAAGGAGGAGTCAAGTTGTCCTTCTCCCATTTAAAAGCCTCTTCCGGCACACTGGAG
>NC_033798.1:100876016-100916007 GCF_001876935.1 Asparagus officinalis | reverse complement strand
TTGAATCCGACGGTTGAGTCCGAGAACCACGGCCACGATACGTCGCAGGGCGAAACGCATGAAGATCGTGCTGTCAAGTCACGATCGCCACGATCCAATGTCTTAGCTGGGAAGCACGAGGCTCTATCAGCAGACACGTGGCTCATCTCCCGTCAGATCCGGTTCCGCCTACAAAAGGAAGGGTTTCGCCTGCAAATACTGGGCATAACCCCACGAGTCGCGCGAAAATTGGCTCTCAAAAACTAATTTCGCCTTGACGATGCATTCGCCCTCAAAGGTAAAATTACGAACAAAGCCAAAAGAATGACCTTGCTTAAACGGTTGAAACCCACGCCCCAGATGGCTAAGGGTTAGAGCAGAAATCTTAGCATTAAGCCTAAGAGAAACTGTTCGACAACTCATCATACTGAGGAGAATAGTATGGCTAGCCCGATTCAAACGGTAATCGGTAAAGGCACATCAAACCCGTTGATAGCTGAGGATTTGCTAAAAATCCTAAGAGAAATCGAAGGCACTTGCTTCGCCAACAATTTCTTCATTCAAAGTATTCCAGACCACACGCAAGCCAGTTCAGGTCTGAAAACTTTGAAGGGGGTCTTGTAGACGGTAAAAAATACCTCTATGGGTCTACAGGAAATTTGCCTACGAGAAGAGTTCGCACGCCCAGTTCTCTGGCACGGACCTAAACCGCGTAGACGTCGACTGTACTCAAGTCCAGGTTCGCCTAACGGTCGACTCGCCAGCATGAGTCAGGGTCGATCAGGATGGCGGAAATTCGCTCTTCGCTCAACTCGCCTGCCCGAGTTCGGAGTCGAATCCGCCAGCAAGCCCCAAAACCGTCAGTACAGCTGGGTATCCACTACCCCACGTGCTGAGATGGACCTTCCCATCTCTCTCGACCCGAAGGGAGAGAGAGCACAGTACCCCAGGACCGTCAAACGGCCGCTCGCAGTGCGCACAGCGCGAAGGGACTGGACAGGTGTCGAGTCAACCTGAGCATTCATAAATGCGACTCACCTCGGATGTCTGAGCCAAGAGCTGGATCCGCCGGCACTCGGCAAGCTGGCTAGACCCACTCGAGTACTGTGTACCTACTTCACCGCCTCTCCTGGCCGGAAAGGAGAAAGCATCGTGCTCAAAGCACGCCGGGCGGTCACGCACAGTACAAGTGATCGGACAGACACTTCATCGATCTGCGAACTCATAAATGCGGTTCATTAATGCTGGTCAAATCCACTCGGATAGCAGTCGGTTGTTGCCTCACATACTAGAATGGGCCTTCCCATCGTAGGTGACAGGACATAGAACACAATCCCTGGAATGACCGTTCATGGTATCGAGGAACGGCGAGACGTCTCTGAAGAGGATGTGGTCACATCCCACAATTCAAGGAGAAGTCAAGCTGTCCTTCTTTCATTTAAAAACCCCTTCCAGCACGATGGAAGAGAGGTCGCAAAACTTGGAGAAAAAAGAGTTGAGACCAAGCTGTTAGCAAATCCTTGCATTACAGCACTGCTGCCTAGTTCCGGGCTCCGATCGCCGACGAACCAAGCAGACCCGAACTCCATTGCCCCGAGCTTCTACTGCGAACTGAAGCTCTCCAGCAACCTCATTCAAACGGTCCAAGGGAAGCAGACTCGACCCGACCATCGAGCGAAGCGTCCTATAGCCACCTAAAGTCCCCACACAAAAACAAAGAGGGCCTTCCCTCTGCTTCTGTTGTAAACATTTGATTTGTTAGTTTGTAATAAGCTTTCTTATAAATACAAACGAAACTCCTTTCTTCGGAAGAATCAAATTTTCACCCTACACTCGCCTGACAAGCAAAGTTCACCTGAATAGCTGAACCTCACCTGACAAGTGAAATTCACCTGAATAGCTGAACCTCCCCTGACTAAGCAAAGCTCGCCAGAAGAATAAACATCACATGTTCATCTTCTCCAAACCCCATAGCACAGTTTTTTTTGAAGCTTACCTGAAGAGGGTGGAGCAACATCAGAAGCGGCCAAAGAAGAGGCCCTTCCCTTTCCCTTGGAAGCGAGAGCTTTGGTCTTGGGTGCCAAAGAGAAAGATCGCAACAAACAAGAAACTCGCTCGAAAATTTTTGATATTCAAGCAAAGAAAGTTTGAGTATGCAAAAACTTCTCCACAAGGGAGGCGAAGATTATATATAGGCAAAGGAGTCGACGGTTTAGATTCAATATCTCAACCAAAGCGATGGTTTAGATCGAGAGAAACGGTTCGGTTTCGAAATGAACGGTCGCAATTAGCTCTCGTTTCAATAATTCAGATTTGGTGTCCAAACTATAGGTATAAAAAATTACCTACAAGGTCCCAAACTCAGCTCGAGGCGAAGAGAAGACAAAGAACATTGTTATTTAAGTCAAAGAAGATCATCTGATAACAAAAGGAAGCAAAGGAACGTGTGAAATGACGAAGCGCGCGAAACGACAAAACAACAAAGTGAGACAGCCAGAGTTGTCTTGAATTGCAAGACACTCGTAGGCCAAGACAACAATATGTTGGCCTTCTCTAACACAATAATATGTGTCTCGCACTTTGAGACACCTCCTTGTGTCTCGCAGGTCAAGACACACAGGGTGTCTCACACAGTGAATCTTCCAAAACGCATTTTTCGATAATCATTTCTAACTGCCTTGGAAACATCCTCGAACACGAGAAAATCATTTCTAACTAAAGATACACCTAACTCACGAATTCTTATCCTCAAACATAGCATCCGAAGCCTATAAAAATCCCCCTAGCATCCTTATGCACGAGGGTTGAGCGGGCTGAGGAGAGACCGACGAATTAAGAGCAGAGACCCACGAATTTTAGAGAGAAATGTAACATCTTGGCAAATTTCGTGCATAAAAAGGAAGATTTCGAGAGATTTGCAGGCCTTCACCCCTTTCATTGAGATCAAACATCGCTTTGATCTCGAGAAGAGTATCTATTTCACATCGCTGAGATATTTACTTCTGTTCTTGTTTCCCAATTAAAACAAGGACACCGAACCTTCTTCACGATCAACCCAAATCCGTGAATTGGTTGTCAACAAGCTAACGTTCCTGGCACAAGCAAAGATCCCACGCAAGCAACGACTGATAAACAATCTCTCCATGTGTTTCTAGGAGATCCTCTACTTGTTTCTTTTGTAAGGAGAAGTCTTATAAAAAGGCTCACTCTTTTATTTCTATTTGTAATCGATAATGATTGTAATGGATTCTCCAAAGAAACTGATTTTCGACACAAACACAAATGACGAGACGTTTCGAATTCAATCGAACGGTTGAAATCCGATTTTTTGAAATCAATGGCCATGATTTATTGTTGAATCGATGACCGAGATTAGAGATCCAAATGATGCAACGACTCAGATCGAATGTTTGAAAATGAGGAAGCCATGTCACGTCGCATTTAATGTGACCTAACACGCTATCACCGCCTCGACTGGCGAACGTCAAAGCTGGCTTGCAGTCGCTTGAAGTTCGACTGTAGCTATCTGGATCGTTTGCATACTCAAGCTTGCCTGCAATGCTAAGTTCGTCTGAATACTTAGTTCGCCTAAACCCATTGAGTTCGCCTGAGGAACTCAACTTCACCAGAATGGCCAAGTTCGCCAAAAAATTCCTCCACTTCATCTAAGTGATCATTTTATTATTCAAAGTATTCCATACCCCATGCAACCTAATTTAGGTCTGAAAAATTTAAAGGGGTTTTGTAGGGGAATAAAGTTGCCTTTATCCCTAACAAATAAATGCGAAAGTTCGCCAATAATGATTAGGCTTGCATGAACAAAGTTGGCTCGCCTGTGTTCTACACACGAAGCCAAGTTCGCCTTATAACTTAGCTTTGTCTGAACTGATTAAGCTTTGCTAGAGTGGCTCATGTGAAGCTAAGTTCGTCTGAACACTTAGCTTCACCTACACGAGTTAAGCTCGCTTACAGAAGGTTCGCCTGCATGATCCAAACTTGTCAATAGGGGTTAACCTTGCCTAAATGCTTAATTTATGAGGTTCGCCTGCATGTTCTAACCTCGCCTGTTTGTTAAGCTCGCCCGCATGTTCCAACCTTGCCTGTTTGTCGAGCTCACCCGCATGATCCAGGCTCGCCTGCAAGCTCGCCTAACTCGTCTGAACGGTTAAATCCGCCTGTATTAACTAAGTCAACCACTCAAGCTCGAATTGTGGGAGTGGTTGCACCCACTTCCTACATTCTAAGGAGGCGGTTACGGTTGTTCTTCTCTATAAAAATCCATGAGTGGCTACAGAGAAGGTGATTCAACTTCTTGACATATTAAGAGAACCGAATTTTTGCATCTTGTGCATTCAGCCTTCGAATCTAAGCTCGGGATTTCAAACTTATTCGATCAAGCTTCCACCATGTGCTGAAGTTTGTTCGCGACCTCATTCGAAACGTCAATGGGAAGCAAACTTGACACGAGCATCGAGGGAAGCATCCTATCGCCCCAAAGAACCCACGTTAAATAAAGAGAGATCAAACCAATTCTCTCTGCTTCTGTGTAAAAGTGATTTTTAATTTGTAACAACAATTCAATTAATACAAATTTAAAGTCAACCTACAACCTCTTCTCCTTCAATTTTTACTTTGCCACTGTGACGCCCCAGGGTTCACACAAGGCTGCAGTCCCAGGTGAAACCCGGATTGTCAAACCTGCCAAGCACCAACTACCATGCTATGACAAGTTTCACCATCACAATCACTATCTCTCTAGTGGAAACAATAAATAGGTGAAGGTACAGACAGGTAAAAATAAAAATAGGACAACACTGGATATACACAGAAGAAGGATAAGAAAAATCAATAATGAGCCCAACTGGAATAAAATAGACATATCTCTGAGTCTGAACTGAATCTCAAATACAATGAGTCACATAAATAAAGTCTCACAATAGCTCTCAACTCTATGAAACAAAATACCAATCTAGATTCTGAAATTTATCAACTACATGTGGAGTTCTGCAATAACTATAAAATATGATAAGTAACTAAATGGACAACTAAGAAGTCCCATCAACATGCGACTCTCCGTACGCCAGACTCGCTGCCTGAAAGGGGGAAAACAACGAGCGTCAAAGCGCTAGCGAGATTATCACTACCTCTCCTCAGGGGAAGGGGTAGGAGTATATAAGAAAATAGAGTCAGTACATACATATATCAAATCATTCATACAACTCTCTATGAATGAAAAATAAATAATCAATGATAAAAACTCCAATCTCCAATATAAAGAATACTCATCTCATCTCGAATTACGTCCGAGTGACCTGCTCTAATATAAGAGGATACCAACCAAGCTAAAACAAATATATCTGCCATCCATAACGGGTGTATCAAATTCTCAAAGGAAAATACCCTACTCACGGGCAATCTATCTGGGAAGTAAAACTTACAACTAATCAATTATCTATGTGTGCATCATCTTGTACTATAGCGATACTTTTGTAATGCTCGTTACTCAATCGCTCTGCGGCAATAGGATTTATTATTTTCCTATTCCGGATACATATAATAACGATACTATTATAATACTCTTACTCAATCGTTCTGCGACAATAAGGTTTATTATTTTTCTATTCCGGATACATATAATAACGATACTATTGTAATACTCTTACTCAATCGTTCTGCGGCAATAGGGTTTATTATTTTCCTATTCCGGATACATGTAATAACGATACTATTGTAATACTCTTACTCAATCGTTCTGCGGCAAATAGATTTCATCTTCCTATTTCCGGATACATGAATCAATTTAACTCGTGTCAAAAGTGTGCCAATCTAACACAATATAGCATACATGCACAAATCTTGGTGTGCGTGTCCACATCTGAAGTTCACCATCATCCCAGGTACTAAACAACTCTTAATCATTATAATATAACAGTACGAGATCGAGAAACTCTCTCAAAAATAACAAACAAGAGCGAAACTCAAGAAACCTTTACGTAATATATCAATTTATTTCAAATCAGCACATCTGCAGTTTTCTGCAAAACTTATCATTAGTAAATTAACAATATCTTTCTCTAGAAAAACTCTTTTTAAGAATAGTTTTTCGTTTTGGAAACTAGACTCACATAGCTATCATTTGACACTAATTTGGTTCAGTTTGGAGTTCATATGATATTTCTAATTTTTAGTTAAACATTTTATATGTGCAGCAGATTTTTTGCAGAATATATCATCAATAAATTGAGCATATCTTTCTCTAGGAAAACTATCTTTAGGTATGGTTTTCTGTTTTGAAAACTAGATTCACATATATTTCAATTGGAATTATTTTGGTTCAATTTGGATTTCATTTTTTATTTCAAATTTCTAGTTTAATAGTATATATGTGCAGCAGATTTTCAGCAGAACATAATAAGCATGATTATTTGCACAAAAAATCATATGTAAACCTTCAATCATGCACGAAACTTTAAAACGAAGAATAAGACATCTAAATTCAGATAAACAATGTTTTAAATTATTTTTAGATCTTAAAATACTTCTGTAAATTCGTGCTTAATCTCTTTAACATGAAAATACCTAGTCTTTATACATATATACAAAAGATCTAATTTTTATACACAAATTAATTGATTAGGCTCTATAAAACTCATTAAAAACTCTTCAAAAATATTTTAAAAACTGGGAGGGGGATTAGTAGAGATGATACTCATCTGGGGTTATAGGAAAACTTGTTAGAAGCAACGTCGAAGGAGATCTCCACTCCAAAAGCCAAAAAAATCAACAAAAACCCAACTTGAAAGCCTCCAATCTTCTCCAAGAATTCAAAATAGGGTTTATGTGGTTTTGGTGGCTGTTAGGGTTCTTAGATATGATAAAAGAAAGGAATTTTCATAAAAAATATAGGTATTTATAGAGGTAAACCCGAAACAAACCTGTTAGAACCGAACCAGGAAACCTAGTCTGACTAGGAAAATAACCTTCTGTAAGAAAATAACCTTCTGTATTTTGGCTGTAACTTTCTCATCCGACCTCGGAATGAGGTGATCTAAGTCTTATTAGAAAGATGTTGAAGAGACCTACAACTTTGGTCTTTTACACTTTTCCAAATTCTAACTGTATCCGTGTGAAAAATATAAAAACTCATAACTGATCATTATTCCCAGATTTTTCACTCTTTTGGCCTTTGTGCATATTTTGTGCATTTACACTCATATTTTCACAAATATACATTGAATTGATCTTAAATCAATTCTTATCATATCCAAACATCAAAATATATTATTTTTTACCATATAACATATTTATCATTATTTATCATAAAATATTCAAATTTATGGGGTTTTACATTCTTCCCACCTTAAAAGAATTTCATCCCCGAAATTCCACAATCGCATCTCAAAGCTTAAAAACTGGGAAAACACAATAAGAAGGTGTAATTCATATTAAGAATTTCTCCTGTACCCATCTCATAGTATTAGCATAATGATATTTAAAGTTAACAACCTAGAATGCAAACCTTCTCCCCTAAATTCCTAATTAAACGAAATTGGTACGTCGAGCGAAATAATCCAAACAAAGAAACCCTCATGTATATATCATATGTTTCAAATGATTAAGGATCAGGTGACAATATCTCCATTCTAGTGTTAAAGATAAATATAAATGTGACTAAACAACATAGATAAAGACTACTATCAAAGCACATAAGCATAAGAATTTATCAACATCATACCTGTCCAAACAGGTGCATGTAGTCGCGACGAACATCCTCCTCGCGCTCCTAAGAAATCTCTTCGGCTCCTTACCGGTTCCATTGAACTTTCACTAATGGAATGACTTTATTCCTAAGCTTTTTATTCTCTCTAGCAAGTATGCATACCGAAATCTCTACGATAGTCAAGTCATCCTGAATCTCAATCTATGGTGAATCAATCACTCTCTGTTGCTCATCATCTCGCAGATGCTTCTTAAGCATCGAAACATGAAAGACATCGTGTACACTCGACATCGATGCTGGAAGATCTAACCTGTAAGAAACAGCTCCAATGCGCTCGATGATCCTGAAAGGACTAACATATCCCGGGGCAAGCTTCCCCCGTCTACCGAATCGCTGAACGCCCTTCATCGGTGATACTTTTAACATAACTGAGTCTCCGACCTGGAACTCTAAAGGTCGTCTCCTCTGATTTGCATAGCTCTTTTGCCGACTCTGCGCCATAAGAATGCGCTCTCGAATCAATGCCACCTTCTCTGTGGTCTGTCTAACTAACTCTGGACCAATCAATAAACTATCCTCTGGCTCTGCCCAACATATAGGTGATCTGCAAGGTTTTTCGTACAAAGCTTCATACGGTGCCATCCTGATGGTAGCTTGATAACTATTATTATATGCAAATTCAATCAGTGGGATGTGATCCTCCCAGCTACCCTGAAAATCCATAATGCATGCTCTCAACATGTCCTCTAAGATCTGATTCACCCTCTCGGTCTGACCATCTGTCTGGGGGTGAAAAACGCTGCTAAATGACAACTGACTGCCAAAAGCATCCTGGAAACTCCTCCAAAAATGAGATGTGAAGCCTGAGCCTCGATCTGATACAATCATCTCCGAAACTCCATGCAATCTAATAATCTCCCGAACGAAGATCCTCGCATACATATCTGTCGTATAAGTCGTCCTCACTGATAAGAAATGTGTAGACTTAGTCAAGCTGTCCACTATAACCCAAATAGAATCATTTCCTTTCTTTGACTTAAGCAACCCCACTATGAAATCTATGGAAATATCTGCCCACTTCCACTCAGGAATGGGTAAAAGCTGTAGGATTCCTGCATGTCTCTGATGTTCTGTCTTAATTTGTTGGCAGGTATAACACTTAGCCACATAATCTGCAATCCCTCTGCGCATACCACTCCACTAAAAATGCCTCTTCAGATCCTTGTACATTTTCCTTGTGCATGAATGTACTGTATATCTGTTACGATGCGTCTAAACTGTCGCGAAATAAGTCATACCCTCCGGGTCTGCATCAAAACACCTCGTAGTCCTGCTAATGATGTGTCCACGCAAATGACAAATGTCGTATCACTGTTTAGAACAGTCAAAATTGTTATTGTAGTCTATCTAGCCTTAATAGTCTGTAATGGTTCTTAGTGGCTCCCAATCAAGTACAGCCTCAACAATGGCTAGATCCACTGTTATGCCCCACCTGCTGATGACGTGGCCTAAAAATCTAATCTCTTATAGCCAAAACTCGTATTTGCTGAACTCGGCGTATCACTGATGCCTCTAATCTCGATTGTCCGCTATCCCCACAATGCCAATAGAGGATGTTGCTCGCGTTCTGTCTCCGATCTCGAAAAGATAATGATGTCGTTAATAAAATGACTACGAACTGGTCCTAACATGGATGAAAAACCCGGTTCATCAAATCCATGAATACCACGGATGCATTAATCAGCCCAAATGGCATGACAAGACCTCAAAAGACCCATATCGAGTCAGTAAATGCGGTTTTGGAAACATCCATTTACCGCAATCGCAACTAGAAATAACTAGAATGAAGATCAATCTTCGAGAAATGCTGCGCTCCCCGCAGCTAGTCAAACAAGTCATAAATCCTCGATAGTGGATCCGTGAGCCAGAAAATGACCTTGTTCAACTCACGATAATCAATACACAATCGCATGCTATAGTCCTTCTTCCCCACGAAGAAGACCTGTGCTCCCATGAAAATGACTCCGACAAATAAAACCCTGAGTTAACAACTCATCTACCTGAGTCTGTAGCTCCCTCCTCTCAGCGGGTGCCATAAGATATGATAGGGTGCTCGAAAAATCGGTACGGTGTCTGCTGCAACTCGATGTGGGGAAACAACCTCTCTCACTGGAGAAAACATAGGTATGTCCTGAAAGACATCCTGATATACTGAGACAACTCCGGTCTCGCTCAAAACTATACCCCGATCCTGTATCATTACCTCTTCGACGTATGCCAGAAATAACTCCGCATTCTGGTTACCCTATGAGGTTGCTACTATCTATACAATCCCAACGAATGCTCACAAGCGTACTGTTTTAGCAAAACAGTCGATACTGATATTATAGGATGATAACCATTTCATACTAAAAATGACGTCGAAGTTCGACATCCACAACACGACCATGACAAAGATGAACTCAAACTCATCTATACTAATGACACATCTCCTACATATACTCTCTAATAGGGACACCTCCCCTAAAAGAGTAGAAATTGATAAGGGAACGCCAAAACGCTGCGCTACAAGCTGATGTCTAATTATGACATCATGATAGATAAAAAAAATGCGAAGCTTCTGAATCAACAAGATTCGAGCTGGATAAGAATTTACTATGAAAACTCTGCTCGCACAATGATCACATGGCGCGACTACATAAACTATGCTGGTGGTTGACGCCTGCTACGCTGCTGGCGGTGAAACACATGGGTCCATCTGGTACTGATGAATACTCTGAATAGCGCAATTCTGGCCTATAGGCCCCTAAATCCTCGGAATAACCGGTAGCACATCTATCCTCCGATGCTGGCCGTAACTGCTACCCTAAGATTATTGACCCTGATCTCTATCATGCTAGTCTCCTGCTGGTGTACTGTGATAATTCTTCACTCTATGTCTGATCTTGTTATAATTGTATCATGTGTCCCGAATCATGCGCTACTGCGGTGTTATCAAATCATGTTTGCTATCTTCTTGTAATGTCTTTATTGTTGATAGTAAAAATCCTTACCCCGCTGTTGGGGTCCTCTAGATCTCATAATAGACTCTTGCCCTTGACATTGCCATTATGCTAGTCTTGATTTCGTAATTAACTATAGGCATATCTCACTGTTTTAAGCAAACTAGCTCTAACTGCTTGTCGAAAAAGTAAACAAAATTTTCCCAAATAAGTGATATTCACTGTCCTGACGAAAATCTAAAATCGTAGCTATTCTTTGCTGCTATTCTCTGGTGATATTCTCTGTGCTGAATATATTTAACCTCTGGTTTGATACTGAGTCTACGTTAAGGAATTTTCACATATTCCTTTTTTATTTATAAGCTGCATATGAATCCAATGTGCCCTGCACTATGGTGTTCTTAGTGTCCTACATCTTTCTTATTCTTACAGAGCCAAGCCTCTTGCTCTGTATCTCTCTCAACAAATGGTTGTGATAATATAATCATTAGTATTACCTCTTCAATTAGCAATTAGTACAACGGGTGGTGGAACTCCAAAAAATATAATGTGGCTCACTACTCCCTCCTCGAGTATTGCTAGTCTCTGTTTCTGCAAACGGTGCCATAAAGTCGATCAAATACTGTGGAGCCTGCTGCGGCTCGGACTCTGCTTGCCCAGCTCTCCGGGTATGAGTTTTATCTCGACTGCATCCTCGTTCCAACATTTATAATATCAAGAGGAGAGCTTATGATCATAGTAAGTGAGATCGCAAACATATATACATATATATAACGTATCACAATACGTATTCATAACATATAGTATTCACGCAAATACTTTAAATCAACATAAAATAATTGTCATAAATTTTTTTTGAAAATTTTAAGATATACGCACATATCGTCCTCACTCATTCTAGGAATTCCTAACGGACTCTATACGTGAATCCTAGAAAACTTTATCCTAGCTCCACAATTTGATACAGGAATGATCCTAAGGATGCTAAAACTAGATCTCTGATACCAACTGTGACGTCCCAGGATTCACACAAGGCTGTAATCCCAGGTGAAACCCGGATTGTCAAACCTGCCAACCACCAACCACCATGCTATGACAAGTTTCACCATCACAATCACTATCTCTCTAGTGGAAACAATAAATAGGTGAAGGTACAGACAAGTAAAAATAGAAATAGGACAACACTGGATATACACAGAAGAAGCATAAGAAAAATCAATAATGAGCCCAACTGGAATAAAATAGACATATCTCTGAGTCTGAACTAAATCTTAAATACAATGAGTCACATAAACAAAGTCTCACAATAGCTCTCAACTCTATGAAACAAAATACCAATCTAGATTCTGAAATTTATCTGCTACATGTGGAGTTCTGCAATAACTACAAAATATGATAAGTAACTAAATGGACAACTAAGAAGTCTCATCAACCTGCGACTCTCTGTGCGCCAGACTCGCTGCCTAAAAGTGGGGAAAACAACGAGCGTCAAAGCGCTAGCAAGATCATCACTACCTCTCCCCAGGGGAAGGGGTAGGAATATATAAGAAAATAGAGTCAATACATACATATATCAAATCATTCATACAACTCTCTATGAATGAAAAACAAATAATCAATGATAAATACTCCAATCTCTAACATAAAGAATAATTATCTCATCTCGAATTACGTTCGAGTGACCTGCTCTAATATAAAAGGATACCAACTAAGCTAAAATAAATATATCTGCCGTCCATAACGGGTGTATCAAATTCTCAAAGGAAATACCCTACTCGCGGGCAATCTATCTGGAAAGTAAAACTTACAACTGGTCAATTATCTATGTGTGCATTATCTTGTACTATAGCGATACTTTTGTAATGCTCGTTACTCAATCGCTCTGCGGTAATAGGGTTATTATTTTCCTATTCTGGATACATATAATAACGATACTATTGTAATACTCTTACTCAATCGTTCTGTGGCAATAGTGTTTATTATTTTCCTATTCCGGATACATATAATAACGATACTATTGTAATACTCTTACTCAATCGTTCTGCGATAATAGGGTTTATTATTTTCCTATTCCGGATACATGTAATAACGATACTATTGTAATACTCTTACTCAATCGTTCTACGGCAAATAAGTTTCATCTTCCTATTTACGGATATGTATAGAATATCATTATTCATATATGTTTATCAATTTAACTCGTGTCAAAAGTGTGCCAATCTAACACAATATAGCATACATGCACAAATCTTGGTGTGCGTGTCCACATCTGAAGTTCACCATCATCCCAGGTACTAAACAACTCTTAATCATTATAATATAACAGTACAAGATAGAGAAACTCTCTCAAAAATAACAAACAAGAGCGAAACTCAAGAAACATTTACGTAATATATTAATTTATTTCAAATCAGCACATCTGTAGTTTTCTGCAGAACATATTATTAGTAAATTGAGAATATCTTTCTCTGAAAAAACTCTTTTTAAGAATACTTTTTCGTTTTGGAAACTAGACTCAAATAGCTATCATTTGACACTGATTTGGTTCAGTTTGGAGTTCATATGATATTTCTAATTTCCAGTTAAACATTTTATATGTGCAGCAGATTTTCTGCAGAACATATCATTAGTAAATTGAGCATATCTTTCTCTAAGAAAACTATCTTTAGGTATGTTTTTCTGTTTTGAAAATTAGATTCATATATCTTTCAATTTGCATTAGTTTGGTTCAATTTGGATTTCATTTGTTATTTCAAATTTCTAGTTCAATAGTATATATGTGCAACAGATTTTCAGCAGAACATAACAAGCATGATTATTTGCACAAGAAATCATATGTAAACCTTCAATCATGCACGAAACTTTAAAACAAAGAATAAGACATATAAATTTATATAAATAATATTTAAATTATTTTCTGATCTTAAAATACTTCTGTAAATTCGTGCTTAATCTCTTTACCATGAAAAGACCTAGTCTTTATACATATATACAAAAGATACAATTTTTATACACAAATTAATTGATTAGTCTCTATAAAACTCATTAAAAACTCTTCAAAAATATTTTAAAAAACTGAGAGGGGGATTAGTAGAGATGATACTCGCCTGGGGTTATAGGAAAACTTGTTAGAAGTAACGTCGAAGAAGATCTCCACTCCAAAAGCCAAAAAAATCAACAAAAACCCAACTTGAAAGCCTCCAATCTTCTCCAAGAATTCAAAATAGGGTTTATGGGGTTTTGGTGGCTGTTAGGGTTCTTAGATATGATAAAAGAAAGGAATTTTTGTGAAAAATACAGGTATTTATAGAGGTAAACCCGAAACAAACCTGTTAGACCCGAACCAGGAAACCTAGTCTGACTAGGAAAATAATCTTCTGTATATTGGCTGTAACTTTCTCATCCGACCTCGGAATGAGGTGATCTAAGTCTTGTTGGAAAAATGTTGAAGATACCTATAACTTTGGTCTTTTACACTTTTCTAAATTATAACTACATCGGTGTACAAAATATAAAAACTCATAACTAGTCATTATTCCCAGATTTTCACTCTTTTGGCCTTTGTGCATATTTTGTGCATTTGCACTCATATTTTCACAAATATACATTGAATTGATCTTAAATCAATTCTTATCATATCAAAACATCAAAATATATTATTTTTCATCATATAACATATTTATCATTATTTATCATAAAATATTCAAATTGACGGGGTTTTACCATCACCATATTTGCAGAAATATTATCTGTGACAACCTGGATGACCTTCTGTGGCCAAATCTCCTCAATGCATGTATATACGCACTCAAAAATCTATTCCCCCATGTGTGAGTCCCTAGAGCACTCTATCGACTTATAAAAAATCGTGCCTAGCCTGCTGTGAATGCATAGGTTCATGATCGATCGCATCTTCCTATCTGACCAAGTATCTTTCATGATAGAACAACAACTTCCCCCTCCTCTTCATGCTCCTTCAATGAGTCCCTAGTCTTATTCACAACATCCCCCAAAAATATTTCCCTCAATATATACTTGCTACACGGTCGGTAGGTACATCCATACTCTCTAATAGCGCTGCACATCCGCATAATGGAGTCAATAGAAAGGGCATGAAAAGGAACGCTATTCTCACATGCCCATCTTGCAACATGCTTGTAGACCCAATCTCTCTTCTCCTTCATATAAGCTTCCTTTACTCCAGGCTGAATCATCTTTCCCTTCAGTCTCTTTGCTAACTCAGGATCACTAGCAGTATAAGTATCCAATGGGCCAACGGTCAGCTCTTTAGACCTTTTTGAAGATCTGCCCATTGTATGTGTAGAAGAGACAATTTCTTATACTTCTTCAATGGCCGTTGGATCTGGCTTGTCAAACTGTGCTTCATCTTGCAACTCCATGATATGCATCTCCATCAATTTCTTTCTCCTAAAATTAGCATCCATAGCTTCTTAGACCTTCTTGCTATCAACGACCGAAATCTTAGAGCACTTTACGCAACTATTTCCTCTACCGGCGAAATGTTGCTTCAGTTTAAAGACCCCCTTTCAACATTGCACCAAGCAAAAATCATGTAGAACCGGAAGAAACCCAAACTCCCAACCAATATCTCCCGAGTTTTTTTATCTTTCACAGGGGCTTTCAGGGAATAGTGGTGGAAGTCGCAGATTCCTTAGGAGGAATCTCCGATATTCTACATCATAATAATTCAATAAACAAACCATTCATAGATCAAATTATCAAATCATGACAAATAAAAGATTCAAATAAATCACATAACTTGATCTGTTAAGTATTAACATCTATTTACTATTTAGTCATCTCTTCTATAAGAGTAAAATTGAATAAGATTTTAATCTCAATTATTAATTACATAGATTGACTAAAATTAACTAAATTGAAGTTGAATAGGGAATAAATTTGAACTAAATTTGAACAAGATTAAACTAAAACTAACTAACATTAGAAACAATGAATAAAATTGAACAAGATTAGCTAATTAACTAAATTAAACTAATTAATTAAATTGAATTAAATAGTATTAACTAATTACTAAATTGAACAGTAAAAAATGAAAAGTTTACATTCAAAAGAGAAGAGGCGGGAGAATTTGGAGGGGAGGGGGTTGGCAACAAGAGACGAGGTGGTTTTTTTTTCTGCACAAGGCGCTGTCAGGGGAACTGCGGCGGAAGACGCGACGGTTGGCGCGGAAAAGTGACGAGCGGAACGAGTGGGAGAAGGAAGAGCCGACTGAGCGATGGGAGCAGAAGAGGCGGGGGGAGAATCGGATTTGAGAGAGGACCGAGGAGGCGGTTTCGTGACTAGGAGAAAGTATGCAGAGAGAGAGAGAGAGAAGAGAGAGAAGATGAGAGAGAGGAGAGAGAGAGAGAGAGAGGATGAGAATGTTAGGTTTGGTTCCGGTCTGGCTAGGTAAGGATTTAATTTTTTTTTTTATAGGCGACCCTCTTAAGCAGCCGCCTATCTAGGCGGCGCCTAGATGCTGACTAGGCGAAGCGGCTACTAGATAATGCCGCTCCATGCAAAATTAGGCAGGCAAGTGTCTACCTACGCCTAGGCAAACACCTAGGCATCTGCTTAGGAACTGCCTTTTAGAACACTGATTAAATGCAAAGTAAGGTTGATAGGTTATTCCCCTGTTCAAGATGCTTGGTGTCGGTTCTGAGTGAGGAACTACTTTCTTCTTGGGTTTGGGCTCCTGTGCTGAATACTGTAGGCGTCAAAAAATGCTAATAGATATCCCAAGCATAGAGAAGATCATTCAAAAATTCACAAGAAAGGATTTCATACTGTTTTGGAAAAAATCAAAACAAGTATGAACTGCCTCGCCAGCGAGACAGTCTTTGCTGTCTCGCCAGCGAGACAGTGTTGAAATAGTCAAAACTACATTTGTAACTGCCCTACACGTGTCCATTAACTGCCAAGGGACGTGGGAAACATCATGGGCGAAAATCACGTGGATAACTGCCAAAATAACGGAGTTTGAAACGTGGAAGAACAGTTACAGCGAGAAACTGCCATTTTCCGAGACAGCATTTACTGTCTCGCTGAGCGAGACAGCAAATTTACTGTCTCGCGGGTCGAGACAGCAAACGCTGTCTCGCCCAGCGAGACAGTAAACACTGTCTCGCCGTACTGACTTCTTCGATTGTTAAGTTTTTGCAGTTACTGACCCTTGAGGCTATAAATACCCCCCTAGGGTCACTTCTGACGAGGATCGAGCATTTGTTAGAGCATTCCAGAGCAGAGAGAGCAGAGATTTGAGTTCTTTTCTTGCAACGCCTTGAAATTAAGCTTCGACTTGATTTTAAGAAGAACGACTATCTTACTTCGATAAGATATCGTTTCAATTTCTACTTCGATAACGAAGTTAGAATCATAAGCCCCCTCTTCACGATCTGTGAATCGGCGGTCCACGAACCAAAGCGTTCCCGGCACAGGCAAAGTCCCACGAAAACGAGAATTGATAGACGATTTTCGTGTTTGTTTCTCAAGAGTTGTAATTTTTGTTTTGTTGTGTAGAAAAAGTCTTATAAAAAGATTATTCTTTCGAATTTGTTGTAATCGAACAAAGTTATAATGAATTCCACAGCAGCGACTTTTGAACCAAACAAGCTGGCGACCACAGTGGGAGCCAGCGGTCTCGCTGCCGAGACCGCGGTGTCGCAACCGATCAAGATCATCATCAATGAAGAGATCGAATACGAATTCGATCAGGCGAAGTTTGAGGAGTATTTATCATCCTCATCCGCGAAATCTTCCTCGTCTCGCAAATATAGGAAGATTTCGAAAAATTTCAAGTCTGCAATTCCAACGGAGGCCGCAGACAAAGATTCTGGCTCGATCGTTGTTAAGGAATCTCCTTGCAACGTCCCTGCTCAAAACGACTCTACACCAGTTACGGAGTCGTTGATCAATAGCTCACCGGTGCTGACGAAAAGAGCTCGTCAGAGACAGCGTCAGCGCCGTGCTCGACAATTGGCTAAGGCCATGCAACAAACCGACGGGGTCCATTACTATGCGGACCTAAAGTCGAGAAAACAGAAAATGACCCAGTTGCCTCAATGGCAAGATAATCATATTTCTGCAAAGCTTACGACGGAGGAATGGACTCTCGTCAAAAGGGCCCGTTCAACCCTTAAAGAACGGATACAAAGGCGTAAGGCGAAGGCTGCCCACGCTCGCGCTCTTCGTCAACGAGCGCAAGAAACCAAGAAAGAGGCGGTGACTGAAAGGCCACCGAAGAATCGTAAAGTCTGGATGCCAAAGACGCCACAAGCATCTGTTCCGGGCCCGTCTACTGCAACACCAGTAGAACCCTGGGTTAGCCCAGATTTGTCCAAGTTCAAGATAACAATGGCAGATCGCCTTGGTCCTTCAGTTGATGATCGAGGCAAAGCCCCAGTCAAGGAACAACCATGTCCGGCAAATAAACCATTAATGGTTTCATATGCAGGGGGTCGTAAACACCCTCCTGTCAGAACTGCACAAGTCCAAAACGAGAGAATACCAGTTCACTCTCGTTTAGGACCTCTGAAAACTCCACACCCGCAAGGGGGTGGATTTAAACATTCAACTTTGGATCGCTCAGAGGCGACGACCAGTCGTCCTGTGCATGTTAACAAAGTTCAAAAGCGAAAGATAGGTTGCTCGAATCACAATAATGATGAGCTGTACTATCAGAAAGATAACTCAAGAAAGAGAGTTGTCAGAGAAAATGAGTCTCATTGCGCTTGCGAGAGACTCATTAAAGCAGTGTTGACAGAATGCGGATGCTCTAAGAATAATTCAACAAGAGTCTCCGTATTTCAAAGATTGTCCAATGAAGCGTCAAGACCCAAAACAAGACGTTTCAACAAAACGAAATCTGTAATCCGACAAGATGAGCTTCCTGAGGTCACTATCAACATGACCAATAAAGGAAAGCAAAAGTCAGTTAACTACGACCCTGATTTCTCTCCGGGAGGGAGAGTTGAGCGGGGTCTTTCTCAAAGGATGGCGCGGTTACAAAGAAGAGCCAACTTACGTCGAGATTACAGGAGAATGCACGAGGGTTTATCTTCAGATGAAGAATTGTCGGATACTTGTTCCGCTATTGCATCGGACGATACTGCATCCAGTGTTGGACGAGCCAGAGAATCATTCGCGATCACGCCGGATCAACTAGCTCAAATGCTGCAAGAAGCGTTGGCTAAACAACGCGAAGAAATTAGAGCTGAGTTCAAAACCGAAATGGAGTTGACTATGCAGCAGATGCGAGATTTGCAGGTGCAGCAACACCAACCGGAGTCGAGCCAGAAGGCGGAATCCAGCCGGCGTAATGAAGAGGATGAGACAATATTTGAAGATCCTCCTCCAGATAAAGACAACTCCGGAAGCGATCCGACCAAGTCAGCCACTCAACCTCCACAGATCTATTTGAAGAAAAGCGAGGAAGAGGACAAGAAGATGCACGATCTTGAGAGCAAAGTCAACGCTTTGATGACGGCTCAAGAAGTGAAGAAAACGGGCATCCCATACCCGTACCCGAGGGAGTGGGACCTGATTCCTTATCCCCAGAAATTTAATTTGATTAACTTTACTCCTTTTGATGGCAGGGGTTCACCAACTCAGCACTTGATCTATTTCAAGTCGCATCTCGGCGCAATATCTGGGAACGAAGCCCTGATGGTCCGGTCATTCGTAGGAACCCTTCGCGGGCCTGCCTTCGATTGGTACCGACGCCTTAAGCCTGGGAGTATCACTAGCTGGGCAGACATGGAAGAGTTATTCCTCACCAATTTCTTCGACGACGACACGGAAGTCTCGATCGGCACGTTGTTGGATGAGAAGCAGAAGGATGGGGAATCGGTTGATGTCTTTGTCAAACGATTCCGGGACAAAGCGGTGAACTGCAGAGATCCACTCACTGAGGAATTTATTCTGCAAACATGTCATAATAATCTGTCCTTGGATGTATTAGAAGTGGTGGGGGTTGTTCCCTCTAAAACTTGGAAAGAGATGAAAGTAAGAGGTGAACAAGCTGAACGCTTCCTCAAGAGAAAGAATTTGGAGCGAGGTTTGCCACCAGCTAATAATCAGAATCAAAATCAAAAGCAGAACTTTAACCCTCGAGGCAGAGGAAGAGGGTCTGTAGCCGCTGTGGACGCACATCAGACGTCACAACAGCCACCGCAACAACCGCAACAATCATCCTTCCAGTTGGCGCCAAACCAGAATCAACAGCCTTCGAAGCAGTTTAAGAATTCTGAGCCCAGATTCCCAAAGGAATACTCTTTCAAAGATGATGAAGTTCCGGTCATCTTCAAATACTTGTTAGAGAACAACAAGATCAAGCTTCCACCGGTCACAAACCAAGAAGAAGCAACGAAGATCAATGACCCAAAGTATTGTGCATATCACAGAAGGGTCCACCATCCTACTAAGACATGTTATGTTTTAAAGGATAAAATTCAAACATTGATTGATGTTGGTATTGTGACACCGAAGCCAAAGGAGAAGAAGGTAGGCGCAAACGCGGTCTCTATTAGCTTCGGATCGGTTCCTTTGTCCTGGTTTCAAGCCGAGCCAGTATCAAAGGTCAAGATGCAAACCATCAACGATGACCCTCATGGACAGCGCCAGAAGGGGCTCGTATCTCACACAGCCCCCAACGGCGAAATCCTTTGGGTTCATCCGGATTTGCTTGAAGATGAACAGTGGACGACACCCACATCAAAGAAGAAGTCAAAAGGCAAGGGAAAGGAGAAGTCCTGCTATGGAGCCTCGGCGATTCCCGAGAAGAACGATGAGGATATAGCAGCTTTATCACTTTCTGATGGAGAACAGGAAGTTTTTGCTACAAGAAGTGGAAACGAGTACCATTATAGGTATCCGGAAACCTCAGATCCAAATGCCAAAACTCTTACGGAGCTGGGGGTAGCCATAACTCCACCAGTAGCAGCTGAAAAACCTCAGAAAGTTGTTAAGCAAAAAGAAAAAGAACCTCAACACAGAGAGGTTCAAATTCCGAAGCAGTCTCGTTTTAGTCGACCGATTGGACGAGACAAACCGGAAAGCTCGAACGCACCATATCGTTTCGACGTTATGGCTCAGCTGGCTAATATCCCAGCAAGAATCACATTGTACGAGTTGCTGCGCCTCTCAAAAGAAACCAGAGAAGCTTTACAAGAAGCTTTGGCTGATTCTCAAGACGCCCCGGGGGTGTCCCGACAAAACCGGGACACCCTGGGGTGTCTCGGTTTTGCCGAGACACCCCATGGGGGTGTCTTGGTTCGTGTGGTCCCCCCTCCCTTTTCTTTCCTTTGTTTGGCCTTTTCCTCTTTTGCTCATGGTCCCCCCCTCCTTTAATTCAAATTTCAAAGGAGAGAACTTCCCCCTCTTTGCCTCCAAAACCGAACTCCTCCCCCCCCATTTCGGTTTTGTGTGTTCTTCTTCCCCAAGCTTCTTTCCTCCATTGATTCACTTTCAATAACCCATTAACCCTTCAAGAGGAGCTCGGATTTTGGGTGCTTCTTATTGGCCGAAAGCTTGCTTCTCCAAGCTCAAAGGGAATCCCTTTGATTTGGTAAGCTCTTCTTCACAATCCTATTATTTTCTTGTAAAGATTGCATTTTTATTCTTGTAGTAGGCAAAGGTTGTGTATGCACAATGTTTTGGGGTGTTTTGTGCAAAAGAGGCAATATGGCCGAATTTTGGGGGGCTCATTTGCAAAATGGGACTGAAATTTGTGAGGGCTTATTTGCAAAATGGGACTGAAATTTTGAGGCTTGGATTTCATTCCCCTTTGGTAACAATTTGGATGGGTGTCTTATGCAAAAAGACCATACTTTATTGAGGGTTTTATGTGCAAATATGGGGCTGAAAACTTTGGGGGCTTATTTGCAAATTCGGCCAAAGAATTGGGGTGGTGTTCATGTAATAGAGGACTGAAGTTAAGACCTATATTACATGCTCATTTGGCCGAAAGTTTGAGGGGTACTTTAGGCGAGAGGACCAAAAGTTGTTAGAGGGGTTTATTTGCAAAATTGGTTAAATTCTACAAAAGGGCTCACTTGTAAAATTAACCAAAATTGTGGGGTATCGGGGGGTTTGTTATATGGTCAGATATGATGACCATGACGTGTCCTTGACCTAGATTTTGGCCTTGAACACAAAGGGTATTTTGGGTATTTCACCAAAATTCACCGTGAAAGATGACAATCATCGTGTACGAAATTTGTAGGTTTAATTAGACTTCAATTGTTGAATCCTATTTGTGTATAGGATTTTAATTAAAGTTCTTAATTTCCCTTTTAAATTTCGTATATTCATGTTTTAGATTGTACCTGACTTGCTGCTTTTCGTTACAGATTTGCAATGTCTTCGCGTCGGTCTCGTCCCCGGAGGAGCCGTTCTCGTTCACAGCATAGTGAGGATGAGGTCCCCACGACATCCTCTCCTGCGGCCTCGTTCTTCGGGGGTGAGAATTTATGCAGAGATTTTGTCTTACATCCCTGATTGACCTCTTTGCGGGTCATGAAGGAAGAACCGATACCTCTCTCGCGGAGGGTAAGGTTTCAGACTTGTTTTGCTTAGCCAATTCAAGTCTTCGGATATATTGGGGCGATTTTGTGTTGTCCTACACCTTATAGGTCGGTGTACGTTACCACGTTATTCACGTGATGACGCATGCCGTCCTTCTGGTGTAGGTCACTCAAAATCGTCTCTCCAATTATTCCGTGGATGAGTCTATCATTCTTCTTACGAGATGGATTTTCTGATTCCGCCCTTGTGCTTTATTGCAGTGGAATTTCCCGCGGGTAGCCTTCCTCCTCATGCCAACACCGGATGTAGTCGGGAGGTTTTCTCTTCTGCTACTCTTAGGCAGGCTGTTGGCCCACTTCCTCGGTTCGACGGGGATCGTCCAAATGACTCTTGCCGTTCGATACAGGAAGGAGGGCGCCATTGCTTGCGCCAACTTATCACAGATGCCTCCTTCACCCCTGATTCTACTTCCACTCAGGTTCTAAAGAAGCCGGGTTTTCTATTTGGAGATCATGTCAAGGATCCTGCTACGCTGACTCTTTGCGAGGAGCATTGGCTAACTCTCGACGGGGGAGCTTGTTTGTACATCCCTTCGATTCCACGCCACTATTCTTTCAGTCATTTGAAGGGGCAAGCCGTGGACCGGCAGATGTCTTGGCATCTTACTGAAGATGCTGATCGGGTTCAATGCGGATATGCTACTAACCATAAGACTCCTGGCTCTGAGGGGTATCATGACGTGCGTGGTCTACGACCCGGGATCATGGGTCTTGATACTGCACCCCCAGGCGAGGTGTCAGCTGCTGCTCCGACTGTGAGCAACCGTCTGGCTCTTCTTGGGAGACAGTTACCCCCATCGGAGTACAGATGTTATGGCTGGGCTTCCTCCCTAGCCAAAGGGTGGTGGGCGCGCATGACTGGTTTCGTCTTGGCGCGCTGGGAGAGGGATCTGAAGAGCAGTGGGTTGTATGCACCCATACGAGCTACTATGTACGGCATCCCAGTCAGCTGTCGCCATTTCTTGGCTTTGCTGGAGACTTATGTGCCCGATAGCAACACCTTCCTGACCAGCGGAGGTGAGCTAGGGTTGGCCTTGCACGAGATGCATTATGTTTCGGGTCTTCCGATGGGGGACTGTCCGTATCAGGAGTACTTCCCTACGAACCAGCAGCTGGAGTGTATGAAGAAAGATACTCCGGACATGTATGACACACTCTGGGATCTTACTTGCCACTACTACACTTCCTTGATCCAAACTTCTCCCCAAGCGAGAAGGAAGAGGCAGATCAGCTTGAAGCAGTTTGCCAGCTACTTGTTTCAGAACTTGGATGGTGATTCTAGTGCGCCCATTCATGAATTAGACGTGATGACTCCTTCGGCCGTTAATGAGTTGTTGGAAAAGGCTGAGGTTCGTTCCTACACTATCGGCAGTGCTGAGGGGGCTTTTCCCGCGGGGACAAAGTTTCGCTCTTTTCTCCGCCGCGCACAGAGGTCTATAGGGTCCCGGGCGCTATTAGCAGGCTACCTTGCCCTTTGGTTGAAGAAGTGTGTCGTCCCGCACCAACCTTCTGACGCTCTACCCATCGAGGTGCTCTTCCCTGCAGTTCAGCTGGCTTATGGGAGAGAGCTTTCCCTGCTCCCAGCAATGGTTGCTAGTATCCATTGCGGGCTCAGGGGTCTGGTTAGCAGTTTTACACATATGGGTTCTGAACCATCAGCTGAGCTGGTTTGCCCAAAGGTTGAGCTCCCTTACGCATATTTGATGGCGTGGCTCGTTCTTCACCGTCCCGACTTGATGTCGGCCCCCAGCGTTGTTGACATCCCTGTCCCCTTCATGCAATTGTTGGAGCAGAGCAGATGGTTTGGGAGCAAATTTAGTGATGTTCAGCGAGAGCTCCGGGTCCGCAAGAGTTGGGAGTTCTTTAAGTGTTTCCCTCACTTTTCAGGTCGCTATGGCGACGTGCTGGTTGATGAGGAGAAACCTAGAAGTGACCGGACCGTTCTTGACGCTGGTTGCTTCCGGTGGTTAGTGAACATCCGTGTAGGCTATCTCGTCCTTCGGGTGAAGAACCAGTGCCACATAGAGCCTTATCTCCCTTGCCGCTTTGCTCGACAATTCGGCTATGACCAACTGTATGTCGGGAATCCGAGCCGCAGCCTGCGGGTTGAGGGAGGATTGATTGATGGCGTTCGAGCGTGGCTATGGACGATGGTGGGCTGTACTGGAGCCCGTTTTGCTCTTCCTTCGTACCGGCGTAAGCCATTGATCACTTTCCTCAGCTGCAAGTGGTTCCTTTCTGCATATGAGTCCATCAGCGTGAGGAGCCTCTCAGAGTTGCAGTCCGAGTACGCGGTCCGGGCTGCTATGATGGCTGGTCGCAGAGCTGAGCTTGCTCAGAAGCGGAGAAAAGGGCATGCCAAATCTCTTGTCTCAGACGAAGAAGAACTTCTCCCTACGGGTGATGATGACGAGACCTCCGAGGACGAGTATGCGGACGCAGATACCGGCAGAGGGGATCTCGATACTGGTTTGTCCTATCTCTTTTAATTTTCATTTTCCATAAATGACAGCTCTTTTTCATTGAAATGGCTATTGTCACTTTAGGTAGGGCAGTCAATGATCATGAGCCACCAGCTCCTACACACGTTGAAACGTGTGATAGGCCTGCGCATGTTCGACCCTTTGGTCCTCGGAGGGTTGGTGCCCCGAAGAGGAAGAAGACCGCCCATAAGCCCCATGACGATCAGCGTCCCTGTGGAGTGGACTTAGGGAGCACTGCCGATGGAGGGGGAGGTAACATTCAATTGCTCTTGCTTCAAGGTTGTTTACCTTTTGGGGATTTGTGACCATGTTTTGTGCTTCAGGTTTCTTCGAGGAGGGCGAACTCCCACCGGGTTCGGCGTCCCCTGGCGTTGACAACATGGATTGCTTTGTGCAACAAATGTGCGACGCTTTTCACGATGGGTCTTTGGGCATCGACCTTAACATCGATCTTGAGCAGATAAATAATGTTGAGCCCACAATCCCTTATTCAGGTATATCCGCATCCAATGTCATTTTCCTTATGTAAGGTGAAGGAAGATTTCTCGTTTGAGCTTTCCTCATCCTTCAACATTTGGGTTACCCTGCAGATGTTGCGATGGAGGGGCCAAGCTTCTCGAAGCCGGATGCCGGCTTATTAGCTGACATGCTGGCTGAGCAGACTTCCAGAGGGACCGAGAGACCATTCTTCGGGAACGATTCATCTACCGGTATATATCTGATTTTCTCCCTCTTGCCCGATATTTCATATGACTAATGAATGATTGATTATCGCAGCGTCTACCATTGGAGTTAGCCCGGTATCTATCCCTGGCATATCCAGTTTGCCTCAGAGCGACGGGCTTGCAGGTATGTATACGATTCAGGGATATTGTACTTTCCTATGTTTATCTGTCTTTTGACTAATGAGTGCAATCATAGGACCAGCCGCTAGGACTGATTCTCATATGACTCCTGACATCCCTCAAATGCCCGCGGATAATGGATCTACAGGTATGCAGATCCCAATTCTTCTTATTCGTCTAAATTTTCATTTTGACTAATAAGAGAGTGTCATCATAGGACCAGCAGCTTGGGCCGATACTCTTATGACTCTTGGCATTCCGGCTGCATCTGAGGACATGGGGATTGCAGGTATTCATACGACCTTCTTATCCCGATTCTCCTTATTTGTCCAAATTTCCATTTGGGTTAACATAGGAATGTCACTGTAGGACCAGGCGTTCAGCCTGATACTGCTACAGTCCCCGGGGTTGAAAGTCCTCATAGCAGTGGTGCCTCCCCGTCTCTGCCGAGCGGTGTGAGCACTCCGCCTGTAGGGGCTGACGTACCCTCTTCTGCTGCTGTCCCGGAGGGAAGTTCCTGAAAAAATATTATCCGTAATATATTCAGGATAACCTGTGTAAAGCGGGAAGTTCCTAGAGAATCCTATATAGGATATTTCAGGATAACCCGAGATCAGTTCACTATTTTAAATGAGAAGCTGGTCATTTGAATAATTCACTGTTCTTTTACAACTTTTGTTGAGATGAGATTTAATGATAGTTAATCTTTCCTCAGCAAAACCTTGTAATATAATCATGGAAGATGAGATTTGATGATTTGTAATCTCACGCTATGAAACCCCCATCGGTCGGATTGATCAACGATCATCAGTATGTATCAGTCGACAGATTATTTCGTGTCAAATTCTTATGTTTAAAATCAAAATTTCCCACCGATTAGTTTGTGCAAATCAACAAACTCATTGTTATTTGCACCCTACTCCTATTCCTCACTTGGTCAAACCTTTAAACAGTTAGGACCAAAGCCAAAATCCCCTCTCGATTCGTTCCATGAACGAGAGGTCCACAAATTGAGCGATCAAACCTTCCTACAGTTAGGATCGTCTCAAAATTCCCACTTGGTCAAACCTTACTACAGTTAGGACCACAACCAAAATCTCCTTTCGATTCATTTTTGCGAACGAAAGGTTTACTTTTGAATTGAGTAATCAAACCTTATGACAGTTAGGGTTATTCAAACCAACCTATTTTCTCTAAGTGGAGATTCCACTGTGAGTTTCCTTTTCATCAGGAGATAGAATATAAAATTCTCCCTCTCCGATTCTGGGTTTATCTCTACCAACAAACAAGAGACCAGGAGATAGAATATAAAATTCTTCCTCTCCGATTCTGGGTTCATCTCTACCAACAAACAAGAGACCAGGAGATAGAATATAAAATTCTTCCTCTCCGAGTATGGGTTTATCTCTACCAACAAACAAGAGATTGAGAAATGGAATATACAATTCTTTTTCTCTCCGATTTTGGGTTCGTTGTCCTATATAGGAAATGCAACCTATTCACACTTTGAAATCCATGTTGTTCACACATGGGGGATGTTATCTCTATCCCTTATTAGAGATAAGCCTACATCTAACACATGTAGCCTACATATTCAACAGTGTAGTTCAAAGTCTAAAAGAGTTTAATTCTTTTAGCGCAACGTTATATGTGAAACGGACTTAGATAATTCACATACTAGCCCGATTCAAACGGTAATCGGTAAAGGTATATCAAATCCGTTGATGGCTGAGGATTTGCCAAAAATCCTATAAGTATTATGGTTATTTATTCTAAATAAGAATGAGTAATCATAATAAAAAACCTCAATGAGCAAAAAGATTCAATATAATGAGCAAAAAGGTTCACTATATTGACCAAGAATTTTCAAACAAAGCTACAAACAAAAATATAATGTTCTCCGATTACAAGAGTTTATATTGACTAATTTGATTTTCAAGTTTTGACAGCTCTAACGCATAAGTCTGTTCAAGCTCAGCCGTCAATTTAATTTTGAAAGCTTCTTCATCAACACTTTGAAGCGCGGCGACCTCTTGTTCCTTCTCAGCAATTATTTTATCTTGAAAGTTCAGTTGCTGTAACAGGTCTTCCTCAACATGAATTTCCTGCGTCAACTCAGACTCCAAGACATCAAGAGCATCCTTGGCCATTGCAAGTTCCTCCTCTAAGCGAGCTATTTCCGCTCGACTCGATTTTATATCTCGGCGTAGGTTGACCTTGGCTTGTGTCCTTTTGCCAATATTCACCCTAAGCTGGTGACTATGGGCTCTTAATTGTTGGAGTTCAGAGTTGGCAGATTCTTGAGAATTACGCCACGCTTGCAGCCTGGATTCCATATGAGAAGCGATGTAAAAAGGTACGCCTTTGGTGCGAAGAGTTTGCAGAAGTTCAATATGTTGCCTCAAATCAACCAAATAAGCGGTGACTGAATCGGCTAAGTCGTTATACCCTTCCTCTCTGAACCCTGATATAAAACGCTCAAAAGATTTTTTATAATTCTCAAAATACGATCTTTTGAAGAGAATGCGATCGACCATAGAGTTCAAAAAGGAGATGAAGCCTTGGAGATTAGAGCAGATAACAGACTTGTCCGGATCGTCATCAACCAATAACGCTTGGATTTGAGTTGATAATGATGAAGGAACTGCGAGAAAGTCAAATAAGTCAGTACAGTATATATATATGCATACAAGACAACAAACTAAAGCATACCAAATTCGACGGAAGAACCTTCAGCATGACTTGGTTCGCTCAAGGATGATAATCTGGATTCCTGAACAGTCAAGATTGGTTCAGGAATGGTAGCTGTTGATGCACCCGCTACATCAGGGACTTTTTCAACTAAAGTCTCAGAGGACGGCGGGTCCAAACTAAGAGACTCTTTAAGAGGAGATTCTACAAACAGGAGGATTACAATGAGCATAATGATAATCCGAGCTTGAAACAAACGATAAATGAAACTCACCAATTCTAGTCACAACATCGGCCGATGTACCAACTTCTTCAGTTGGTCTCGCTTTTGTTGCAACTGGACTAATCTGGGGAGTGACAGTGACTTCTATCATCATGGGGTCCATAGGAGTAGAAGGTTGAGGTTCAAGAACTGATGATTGCAAATCAACTTCGGTTCTTGTCCACGGCACAAGTTCACTACTCTCCAGTCGATCAGACGTACCAATGATTATAGTAGTATCAGTTCCAGCAACTGGTCCTATAATTCAAATACTTATATGGTTAATCAAGTTAAAATATATATGTATGCATATATGGAGTTTACAGAATAAAGGTCTTACTTTCAGAAGGACCTGCTTCTGTTGGACCGACTCCAACGTTGGATTCCGTGGCTGCACCAGGAGTTTTCCCCGATAGTAAGTCGGAGATATACTCATGGTCGCCTTCAGAGAGATTGAAATCGAGGTGATGTTCATTGAATTCCTCGACCTCTGTTGTATGCGTGGTCTCTCCTCCAACAGATTCGTGCATTGTGACATCTACAAAATGTGTTGAGTCGTAAATGACACATAAATTTAGACGAATTTGCTCAAAAAGACAATTAATTTTACCTTCGTTGGTCGGGGCTGATTCGAGAGCTCCACTACTGGTACCTGCTTCTTTTAATTTGACTAAAAGGAGAGAAAGCGCACAGGTCATTAGAGGAGGCACACGGTCCGACTCATTCATTTCTCGGATTTCTCTTCCGAGAGGAGAAAGATCAGTACCTGTGTCCGCAGCTGATGGATCAACGTCAGGAGTGGGTGGAACGTCAGCTGGTCCTTCTTTCAGAACATCTTGCATTTGCTGGACGAAGCTGGTCTCCTCAGTCTCCATACCTCCAGGAGAAGCAGCTCCAACTCGATATTCTCCCTCTTCTTGACTCTCTACAGAAATTGGAAATGAAATGAGTTCGAGCATTAAAAAAAAATGTAAGAGAGATAAAAATAAATAATTACCTAGTTCATCAGAAGAAACATTACGACCAGAGATATCTTCTACGGCAGAAAGATGAACGCGCGGTTTAGAAGCAGCTTTCTTTTGTTTCTTCGGTGGATGTGCTTCAGGACCTTCGTGACGACGTTTGGTGCGTAATTCAGTTCGAGGAGGAATTTGGGTTTGAGCTTGAGTGGAAGGTCGTGATCTTTGTCGACGAGCAAGAGGCACTTCATCCTCTTCATCCTCTTCGTCCCCACTGAGAATGTCTACCGTCATCCGATTAGGATAGGTCATGACGACCCTCTCTCCCCGTTTTCTCGAAGTAGCTTGTGATTGAGTAGGAGCAACAGATGGGCACACAAGTCCTCTTTCAAAGAAAGAATCAGAAAGACCCGCTCTTTCATCAGAACTTGAGCTAGTCTCACCCGCCTCCTCGGAAGTCTCCGTCTCCTCAGAGTCAAATTCTTCTTCACTACCGACTGAGCGAGCCGGTTCCTTTCCTTTCCTTGATGATTCAGCAGCCTCTTTTCCTCGAGGCGACATCACAGCTTCGCGAGGCAGTTCTGCTGCTTGCCGTGGAGCTATTTCTTCCTCTGAGTCTGATATCCTCCTACGTCGAGTGACAATATTGGTGGCTATCAGCCATTTACAAAAGAGGAAAGTCATCCGTAGAGGCGGCGTCTCTAAGGGGAGATCAAATTCAACATTGGTGCAGCCGGCAATGCTCCAAAACCAAGCTCTCGCCCCGTCGATAAGTCCACCTCGAAAGCTGAGGTGACGATTCGGGTTGCCGATGTATATCTGATCATACCCGAACTGACGGGCGAATCGACATGGAAGATAGGGTTCGATGTGGCAAACATCCCTTATCCTGAACAACAGATATCCAGGTCGAATATTCATCAACCATCTGAAGCACCCGACATCCAAGATGGTACGATTCTGCCTTGGGTCTTCAGCATCCACTAAGGTAGTGTTGTAAGTACCGGAGAACTGAGGGAAGCAAGGAAAAAATTCCCAACATTTGTGAATTTTAAACTGCCTCGTTATGTCCGGCTCTCGATGTTTGCTCCATTTGCAATTCTCGAGATTTTGCAACAGAGGGACACTGAGATCTACCGTATCAGGAGCCTCCATTAAATCTGGTCGATGAAGTACCAACCAGGCCATTAAGTAAGTATAGGGCAGCTCCAGCTTCGGAACGGACAGACTGGCGGAAGGTTTCTTTTTCTCCTGGGTAAATGCGGAGATTAGTTGCCGCAATCCACTATGAATATCGGCCACCATAGCGGGAAGCAAAGATAATTTGCGACCTGTAGCCAGCTGGACGGCCGGATACAACACTTCCATTGGCATCGCATCTGCGGATTGATGGGGAACTACACATCTCTTTAACCATAAGGCTAGAAAACCTGCCAGCAGAGCAGTAGGGCTAATCGGAACACCAGCTTGCCACAGATAAGAGCGGAACTTAGTGCCGTGCAAAAATCCATCTTCTGAGCGCGAAGTATAAGAATGCGCGTTGGTTTTCTCTAACAAACGGTTAATTTCATCCGTACTCAAGGGAGACAATCCGCACACATCTGCCGAACGGACATCCAGGTTCTTGAAGAGATAATCAGCGAATTGTTTTAAACTGACTTGAGGAGACTTCTTTCTGGCTTTGGGCTCCATCTCGGCCATGGCTATATGATAATGACAGGTCAATTCCCATAGAGTGTCATAGGTCGCAGTCGAGCTATCTTTCATCTTAATCAGCTGATTGGTGGTCGGAAAGAACTCTTGATATGGGACATCGCCCATAGGCAAAGCAGACACTTGCATCATTTCATGCAGTGGTAGTCCAAGCTCCCCGTTCTTGCTAAAGAATGTATTGGTGTCCGGGTTGTAGATCTCGAACAAACAAAGGAAATGACTTACACTGCTCTGCAAGCCATGCATGGTGGCACGAATCGGGACATCCAACCCTAATCCTGCTAATTCTCGCCCAAAACGTTTCAACACATATTGGGTCATCCTGGTCCACCACCACTTGTTCCCGGAATAATGGACCCATCCATAACACCTGAAAGTCTCTCTGGGCAATCTTTTTCCTGCTGCCGCTAACCGGTTCTTCACAGTGTTGGCTTGCACTATCTTTTCGTTCTGAGGAATATTGTCTTGTCCTAAGACACCCGGATGAAGTCCTCTCACATGAGCTCTTTCACTGGAACCTGGAGTTGCTTCCTTTCCAATGAAACCACAATGAATGTGCTCGTGGTTTTCGGTTAATTTCCAGAACATCTCTCGTCCAACTGATAGGTTCCTGAACATTAACAGTGAATGATCCCGAGGGATAAAAGGCAGATATAAGAATGATGATCCACTCTGGTGCAACCATTGCGCAGGCTGGCAGAAAGCAATCTTCGGATCTTTTACCGAGTCACCAAATAAGAAATCTGGCTTCCTTATGCATTGATTCGAGTCTTGCTCCGAAATCAAGGTTGTATCTGTGATCAACCGTCGTAGGACACGACAACTACCCCGCTGGATTAACTCTCTAGCACTTGCGCTATAATCAGATTTTAACGGGATCCCCTCGTAATAAGAGTGGGTCACGCTACTCCGGCCAGTAATCACATCAGCAGTAAATGTGGTAGAAGGAAATCGGACTGATAAAAGAGGCATACACATAAATGGTGTAAGTGTCATCCTAAAATTTTAGAGAAAAGCGATATATCTTACTCTATAGGATATAGTCGTTATCTCACAACAGGTGTGACGATTTCTCACCTACCACATGTATAAAGGAGATATGCGGGCATTATAACGGCATACCAGAACCTTTCAATACATGTAGATATAGTCGTTATCTCACAACAGGTGTGACGATTTCCCACCTACCACATGTATAAAGGAGATATGCGGGCATTATAACGGCATACCAGAACCTTTCAATACATGTAGGAGGATATGAAATCGCCCCTGTGTATTATGAAGTGCGTTTTGTCCAAGCAAAACAAACACTTTTAAGCGTCGATCCCCTCAAAGGAGGATGCCTCCTCGGGGCTCTGAACAGTCGGTCGGATTCCCTTTCCTCGAGCTCTACGCGGCGACATAATAAATATGCGATCTACAGTGAAAGCCGATGGAAAGTTAGGTTTTTTTTGAACGTAAAATTGAACAAAATATCAAGGCTTATCTCAGAAATAATGCATGCACAGTCACAGGTTGCCGAAAGTCAAGATTTTGAAGAAAAGAGGGGAAACAGACCTTTCAAATCCAAATGAAATCTCTTCAAATCGAAGCACCACCCAAGTCAGAAACGAAGAGAAGAAGAAGAGGTGAAGAACTGGTCGAAAATCGCTCGAAAATCGCCCAAGAATCGCCTGAAAATCGCAAAAAAAGTCGACGTGAAAAAACCCTAAAACCCTAAGTCCCGATTTTTATAGCCTCTGCCTCGCTGAGCGAGACAGAAAACTCTGTCTCGCCGAGCGAGACAGAAAACTCTGTCTCGCCGAGCGAGACAGATAATCCTGTCTCGCTGAGCGAGACAGCAAACTCTGTCTCGCTGAGCGAGACAGAAAATACTGTCTCGCCCAGTGAGACAGCAAACTCTTCTGTTTCACTCCATGAAACAGTAGATATTATCTGGGTCAAAAGCCAAATGCAATAAAGGATTTCATACTGTTTTGGAAAAATCAAAACAAGTATGAACTGTCTCGCCAGCGAGACAGTCTTTGCTGTCTCGCCAGCGAGACAGTGTTGAAATAGTCAAAACTACATTTGTAACTGCCCTACACGTGTCCATTAACTGCCAAGGGACGTGGGAAACATCATGGGCGAAAATCACGTGGATAACTGCCAAAATAACGGAGTTTGAAACGTGGAAGAACAGTTACAGCGAGAAACTGCCATTTTCCGAGACAGCATTTACTGTCTCGCTGAGCGAGACAGCAAATTTACTGTCTCGCGGGTCGAGACAGCAAACGCTGTCTCGCCCAGCGAGACAGTAAACACTGTCTCGCCGTACTGACTTCTTCGATTGTTAAGTTTTTGCAGTTACAGACCCTTGAGGCTATAAATACCCCCCTAGGGTCACTTCTGACGAGGATCGAGCATTTGTTAGAGCATTCCAGAGCAGAGAGAGCAGAGATTTGGGTTCTTTTCTTGCAACGCCTTGAAATTAAGCTTCGACTTGATTTTAAGAAGAACGACTATCTTACTTCGATAAGATATCGTTTCAATTTCTACTTCGATAACGAAGTTAGAATCATAAGCCCCCTCTTCACGATCTGTGAATCGGCGGTCCACGAACCAAAGCGTTCCCGGCACAGGCAAAGTCCCACGAAAACGAGAATTGATAAACGATTTTCGTGTTTGTTTCTCAAGAGTTGTAATTTTTGATTTGTTGTGTAGAAAAAGTCTTATAAAAAGATTATTCTTTCGAATTTGTTGTAATCGAACAAAGTTATAATGAATTCCACAGCAGCGACTTTTGAACCAAACAAATACACCTTTTGTCTCAGATCTAGGTCACGAGATAGGTCAGCTGGCTCTGCACCTGGGTCGTGCTATCAGGTATGTGAATCGGTCGGCTAGTTACCACATACGACTATATCTTGAGGTTTTATTAGGCTTGGTAATTTCCAACACCAATGAAAGGAAATTATAAGACCAACGACTACGACTTAAAAATATAAAGGCTATATGATACAAAATATAGTTGTTTAAATGACATCCAAAAAGCTGAGAGTATAAAACTTATATCTAATTAAGTTCAAAATAACTTCAACTATCCGCCTATACATATATTTGAATGTTCAGATACAAATTTACCAAAATTATTTTTCACAAGGTAGTACTAAAGTTAAATGTTGGTAAAACTTTGGACATCAAATTGTCAACTAGAAATTAAATATAAGGTTAAGAAAGAGTGAGGCTTCGATGGGATCGGATCGATATTATAATAGTGCAGATAGATAAACCAATACTAGAAGCTAACTAATGGATTAACTGCATATATATGTAGTTCTTAGTTTATGTAGTCAATTTCTAGCATCGATGTGTTCCATCAACGGGTAGACATCATTTACATTCTTAGTTGTTGACAACTTCTAACTCATCAATCACATGATCTCTTCACTCGATGGACCACATCAAGGGTATTCATTATATAATTTATATAAAATTATCTTAATTATAAGGCCCACTAAATGAATAAATGCTATTCGATCATTTATATAATTAATTGTAAAGATTATCTACAATCAATGATAAGAGAATCCTTGACCTCCATCAATAAGATGAACTGGAGAATCGTCCAACAAAGGAATAGGAAGAATGAGTTCTAAGCAAAGAATAGAATCAACCATTGACTTCCAAGTGAAGGAATTGTTGATTTCGTAATCATAAATGACTTATTTTCTCTCTTAAAAAAAAAGACATAAAAGACTTTAACCCACCATTGACTCCATATATAATGCAAAAGACAGATGGCACAACATAAGCATTGGTGAGTAGACGAATATAAAACCACGTGACAAAACAACAAGGGTTGGATTTGTTTTGCTTCACAACAGAAGGCATGTTAGGCTTTATTCAACTAATGGAGTGATTTTACTTTTCCTGAATAGACCGCCTTACTACTTTGTTAACTACGAAAAAAGGATAGTATCTTAAGACTAATTTTATGCTTCCATATCATGAAAGAACAAGTATAAATTAATTCACTTTTCTGAAAAAAACTTATATAATATATATTTGTTGGCTTTGATTTGGCCAACAATGAATTTTTTGGGATGGATAGAGATAGAAAAAAGAGATGAAGGATAATGGAAAAGTTGGTTTTTTTCTCTATTTCTTCACATAAAGATAAACGTCTCATTTTGAGGATTACGTCCTAGCAACCATTCATAGGGCACTTCATGACAACTAAACTATATGACTCTCACGTGACCCATTACAACCGTTTGACATGTTACCTTTAACTCAAGAGTTATGCTTTGATGCTCCGAAAATAAGAATTTTTTATAATTTTTAAATGGATGTAAAATTAAAATTTTGGGCTGAAAATAACAAGTGTGCATTCGTCCTTTTCTTTTCAATTCATATCCTATTATTTCTCTGTCCATAACCACTTCACCCACCTCCCTTGTTTCACATTTACTAGGTGAATTGCACACGTGCAATGCACATGGTATACTTTTTAGATTTAGTTAAAATTGATAATTTAGTTTAGCCTAATTTGGAGCTTATATACATGTTTAAACAAACATATAATAGTGTAATTTCCAGATTTTGATTTTTCAATGTACAAAAGAATATAAATCAATACAATTTATTACACTTATTTCTAAATGAATATTTTCTCGTAAATGGGGTATCAAATTATTAATGTCAGTATGTAGAAAGATCCTCTGACTTAGTTCTAAATCTTTTCAGTGAAAATATAAACAAAAGTGTAATTTTACAATCGAAAATTAACTTCTTTATAATGATAAGAAAGGAATTGACATATGCATGTTATGCATAATTTTATACAATATGACTAAAAGCAAGAACAATAATATCTATTTTAAACACAACTTTGCATTATAATACCAGTTTTTTGTCATAAATATGGAAGGAAAAATAGAAGAGAGAAATCTAATATGATAGAATACGACCAAATTAGATTTTGTTAAAGATCAAGTGAGAAATTAGTTGAAGAAAACTAACCCTTCTCAAATATTAGTTTGATCCTTTTCTATGATGTTTTCAACTCCAAAACTACCCTCTAAGTTCAACCTATTTACAAATGTAGGTGTGGAAGGCCTATCAACCGCATAATCCCTTAAATTGTGGATTAGAGAGCTAGATTTTAGGCTTTTCTATTTACAGAATATGCCATGGAGCACCGAAGCTGTTGGCTTAACTCAATTAGAACCAACTACTAACATGGTCAACAAGATATTACAAATTGTAACATTATTTAATTTACTCTAATTTCCATTAAATTTGGAAAAAAGATATTTTCCTGACTAACCCAAAGATATCACACAATCTTAAGCACTTCGTATTTCCTTCAAAAAAAAGTGTGAGGGCATAAAGATAACTGTAGTCGAGTCCAGGTGAGGAGCTGACTCGGTAGGTGTCTTACATGTGTCAGCCGCAGGCGAGAATGAGTCATCCAAGCAATTAGTGCCAGGGCGACAGTGGCTGCTTACCGATGACTACGTCCGATGAGTCATAAAGACTACAATGACCAGAGCAATGATGATTCTGACAACGTGTTTAAGGCGATGGTAGTTGGTTTTCGGCGAGGGGTTTGAGGGCACCATCTCTCTAGTCGTCTGGCTGAAGGCCAACAAACACTATCTTTTTAGTTTGTTATGCAAGTCGTCAGCTGAAATAGCGGTCCGAGTGTGGAGTCTTGAGGGCTCGACCTGGAGAATAGGCAGATAAGTATTGCCTTTCGAGTCGGTCACATAAGTTGTCGGCCTTTGGAGTCGGCTGCAGGAACAACTCCAGTTGTTAGTTGTTGGAGTAACCTGATTAAGCATGGAGTGGGACACACGTTAGCTTCCCAACAAAGATTAACACTTGATTATTTTGCAGCATATAATAGTGCCCCCCTTTCATTTGAGCTTGGTTGGCCGATTACGAGTGAAAGTGGAACAGTTGTCGGATTGCGACTTCTGAGGTGCATTTATGAGGAGAGTGATGGGTTGCTATTGAAGTGACATTTTGACGTCAGCAGACATGTTGCGCTGTCGTCGCTTTGAGTTACAAGATAGGTGGCGTATCGATCAATGAGAAGCACTTCATTGGGGGGGGGGGGGATAGGGTATTTGCTAATCTGATCTGATTTAATACCAATTTAAAAACTTAATTAATAATTAACCTAGCAATTATGATATACAACAAATTATATGCAAGGATATGTAATTAAAATAAGGGTGATATAAACATGAGACAATGACGATATAGAATGTAATAAACAATAAGCACAAATAATACGCCAAGACAAACTCAAACACACAATATGATCATGGAGTTCGGTCACCCTCGACCTACGTCTCCGTTCCTCACGAGGAGAATCTACACTATCACAACTAGTTTTTAACATTCCTTGAAAACGTTTACAACTCACACAATCGGTTTTCTAGCTCACTGAAAACTTTCATAACTCATATAAATACAATCACACAATACACCCTCTAAGTGTTGGCCTAGCCCGTGTCGACTTCCTCAAGTGCTCGGATTTACAACCTCTCCCTAGGTTTTACTACCGATGTCACTCCTCTTGGAATCGACCCCGTCTCTCACCACACACTCCTTTCGGTGTACTTGTGTATTACAATGTGTTCACTCAACAAATAAGCTTAAATACAAATTGTTTTGTTCTCTAACAAGATAAGAACTCAATTAAGCTCACACTTAATGTTACAACCCCACAACCCACTAATTATACTATATGTGAAAATACTTAAGCTCAAGGGGCGTGTGTGTAAACAATGAGCAATAATCAAAACTAAACTCAATATGAAAATCTAGCTTAATAAAATGGTTAATCAATAAATATACATAAAGCTAGAAATTGAGTTTAGAGAAAACTTCTCTGAAAACAATAGTGAGAGAGAGAATGAAATTGAAGCCCAAACACGAAAAGAATGATCTCCTCTTCCTCTTGTGAAAACCTCTTCACATAAACACTTGAAAAACACAATTATACAAACTTAAACCCTTATGAACTTATTTTAAAATTTTCTTAGATAGTTCAGAAGTTAGAGGGAATGTGCTATATATAGGTTCATGAAACAAATCCCAAAAACCAAGAAAATTCAAGCAAAAAGATAAAAAAAACTCGAAAATCATGCAAGCTAAAAACTAGCCGTTACAGTGCCATCAGTCAACTGATACTGTTCATCAGTCGACTGATGAGCTGACCGTTAACAGGCCGCTCAGCTGTTATCGGTCGACTGATAAACTCATCAGTTGACTGATAACATATATCGGTCGACTAATGGTTCATCAGTCGACTGAGCAAAAACTAATTGCACATTCAAACACGTTTCATCGGTCGACTGATAACAAACATCAGTCGACTGATAACGTGCACATGGGTGTTTTGAATAGTAAAAATAAACTTTGAACTCTCTTTAAAAATATCAAATAAATTCCAAAAAATATAAAATTTGGGAAAATGTTTATAAACATGAAAATGAACATGTTATAAAAGGAATTTTTGAAATATCATTTCTTATTTGTGAAATCTCTTTGTTTTGCAAAAATTCACAAATACGTGTATATATAAAACGCTAGATTTTTGAATTTTGACTTAAAACAAATTATGAAACCTTTTTAATTGATTTATAGACTTAATAAAATATGTATACAAAAATTATTTTGTCCATAAATCAATAACACAATATTTGCTTAAGAATACTCAATTTGATAAAAACGAAGAATGCGTGTGTATGTATTTGAGCTTTAAGTATAACACACAAAGTATAAACACCTAAACTAAATATACCAAGTAATGGATTTTCAATTAGGTTCGACTTGGTTGTGGATGAAACTTGATCTTGTACTTGACTTGAATTCATTCATCGCTTCCTTTCGATATCTTTCCAACCTCCTTTGAATGTCATCGTTAAGCTCAATTCCATTCAACCTCCATCTGAGGATCCTTGTGTAGAATACCTAACGAGCAACTACAAATACTTGACGAACATCATTAGGAATTATTTGTTAATCATCAAAACTAGATTAGATAGTAGGCTCATAAACATGAGACCTAACACATTTTCCGTATGGTCGGTTCGACTTTCGAGGTCGATCTCAGCCGTCTGTTCTCAATCGAGTCGGCCGCTCTGATCTTGACATGTATCCGTACTCTTAGCTTATATATATCCCATTTTTGAGAACTAATATTTAAAAACTCTCTGCACTTTGATCTTTGAAACCCTAGCTTTCTGCATCAAGTGATTTCTAATAAAGATTCTGATGAACTATGATGGCTTCCTCTGCCTCCACTTCCGGCCGCAATGAGATGAGGATCGACCTCCTCTGTTGGCTCGAAGGTCTATGCAATGGAGCTCGAAGCTTATTACAATCACTTCGATCTCCCTAAAGCTTTCACTCTGTCAACACCAGAGAGGTCAAAAGTTGTATATCACCATGGCGGTAATAGGGCCCTAATTTATCTGAAGCATTTGGAGTACGGGCTCTGACTACCGCTTCACCCCTTCATCTGTTAAGTCCATGAGACCCTGGGAGTATCTCCTTCACAGATCAAGCAGAACTCTATCACTACTTTATTGGCGTATATGGTAATCAAACACCGAGGTGGCACCAAGCCAAGTCTACGCACGTTGGGCCATTTGTTAGTGTCAAGATGACTAAGAAGGAAGGGCATTATTACTTCCAAAACTTGGGCGGCTTCAAGCTCATCCTGAACGCTCCT
>NC_033798.1:100875230-100876000 GCF_001876935.1 Asparagus officinalis | reverse complement strand
CGAGAGAAATCAACAATCTCTTTGAACCGGCTATCCATTGAGTGGTCAGCCTATCTCATGTCACTGTTATATGCTGCAAAATAACCAAGTGTTAATCTATGTTGGGAAGCTGACATGTGTCCCACTCCACACTTAATCAAGTTATTCCAACAACCGACAACTCGAGTTGTTCCTGCGGCCAACTCCATAGGCTAACGATTTACGTGGCCGACTTGAAAGGTGATACTTATCGGCCTATTCTCCAGGTTGAGCCCTTAAGACTCCATACTCGGCCCGTTATTTCAGCCGACAACTTGTGTAACTGACTAAAAATGCGGTGTATGTCGGCCTTCAGCTAGATGACTAGAGAGGCGGTGTGTCCTCAAATCCCCGCCGAAAAACAACTACCGGTGCCTTAAACACGCTGTCCAAGTCATCATTGTTCTAGTCTTTATAGTCTTTATGACTCATTGGACCTAGTCATCGCCAAGCAATTGTTATGGCCCTCCCACTAATTGCTTGGATGACTCATCCTTGCCTGTGGTTGACACCTATAAGACACCTACCGAGTCAACTGCCTGCTTGGACTCGACCACAATTATCTTTATGCCCTTTCGATCTACTATAAAAGGAAGCTGCACTGCATGAGGTAACTTCTTCTGCTGTCATGCTACTCTGAACAATTCCTCTCACTATTTATCTTATATTTTCCCACTCAATTTCAAATACCGACTTGATCATCGGAGCAATAACCACGGAACCCAACACCGGCCTCTCACGAGATCTTCATG
>NC_033798.1:100834830-100875220 GCF_001876935.1 Asparagus officinalis | reverse complement strand
GAGTTTGGGGACCCTAACTCTACTTTAATCCAGAAATAAACCCTTTATTTGATAACCGACATCAACAAATACCCTATTACTTCACCACATTTCCCCTCATATATCCCAAGCTATATAAAATAACACTTTAATATCCTCAGTTGTAAAAAGTAGAGTTTGAACACCCAAGTTGTAAAAAATAACACATTAGTACCTTCGATTAATTGCACGTGTGATGAACACATGATATTTATATATTGTATTGATCTTATTTATTGTCAACTTATCATTATATATATACAGTCCAATTTTGTGGAGGAACATTTTTTGTCATAACGAATTTCTTGACGGTGCTTATCATATTCTAATGATAAATAACTTAGCGTGTTTATATGCTTCTTTTTAGGACAACCTAGGATAATATAAAGATAGTGAATCAATAAAGTATTTGAGCTTCATTTAGCCTAATAACTGAGCACGATGACGAGGAAGATGATGAGGATAATGATGACGCTAACGATGAGTATGAGGATGACGATGAGGATGATTAGTGCGATCCGTCCTTCTCTTTGATCTTTTCTATTTGCGCACGTGAGTTTGGGAGGATATGAATTGATTGGCTGCTGGAAAGCGATAGCAAGTGCCTCACATGTATTTATTAGTACCTCTTGTGTGAGCGACTTGCATGTAAGATTTGGTTTACTCCGCCGCATTTCCTCGGATAACCGGTACCGTCCACTTTATGTGGAAATAATGCACATACACCTAATAAACTTTCAACAGGACGAGCCCTGTTGCACGTAATTAATAAAGCAGAGGTCTGAATCCTCACTTAATTAGAACACGTGGGGAAAAAAATCACTTCATAGAATAATTTGAATAAGAATTATTAATTATTCTATGATTTTACATTAGATAAACATTATGGCCAAAGTAGAATAATTTAGATCCTCTTCAACGTACCTAGAAAAGTATTTAGTCAAATTCAAAGTGATGCACATTACTATCTATAACACAGCGCGGAAGTAATAAATCTTGGAATTTACCAAGAATTGCTCTCTGAATCTACAAATAACAGTTTTCGAATCCATGAAGAACTTCGAATCCATGAATAAAATATATTAAAGATAAAATTTTATTGATAAAAAGTTATGCCTTCAGTGCTCACAATCATCTGCTTAAATAGAAAACAAATAAGAATTCTACTAGGGTTCGAACTTTATCAAAAATAGAAATAACAAAACTCTCCTTAAAAGATTCTCTATAATCAGGGAAACAAATCAGTCTAATTTGGAATCAAACTGGTTTTATTTCCTAATCAAAACAAACTCCTAAAACATTACCAAAAATAGTAAAAAATTAACAAAAATTCTAAGATCTCTCAATACGGAGGGAATTTTGTGAAACAACAACAGAACAGCGACCAGTTTGGTTGACTCCGTCTCGAAAAAATACACGATTTTCATATATAATTCATTCACTTCTGATGTACAGTTTGGGAGATATGACTCATTCTTCGTTGCAAGTTATTTTCTTGTGTCGGGTCCTTGTTTGGGCTTGTGACGGTCTAATTTCTCCATGAATATATTTGCAGTGTGTTCTACATCAACCCATCGCCCCTAAAGATAAAGATTAACCTCGAGAAGTATAGCAAGTGTCACATGATTCAATCATACCCATTCACAAATTTATGAGTGGAAAAAACAATTGTCATCTGAATAACAACCTAACATGTTCGGATACAAAATTATCTCTCAACCCTCTGTCATAGCTCTAGAATTTGAGTAGTGGATGCGGGTTTTTGATATGATATTAGAGCAATTCAGATTCCTAGTTTCTGTCTATAAAAAGAATGTTCAACTTGCGAAAATATGTTAAGAGTAATTTCTTAGTACTCTCTTGTGGTACAAAATTTTGGTAAGTGGCAGAGACTTTTGACACTACAAATACATCTCATATATATTTTAATAATTCATTGCGAAACATAATTAGAATCCTAAATCTATGATGCGCACTCGCTTTCACTTTTGCTCATTTGGATAATATATACTCGTCGATGAACAATTTTTATCAGTACGATAATCCTTGATAGCCCCTTGTACTGCACTAATTCAAGACTAATTGCTGGTTACTCTCTTTTATCTCTCCAATATGCATCAAATTGATTAATAGTCGTGTGGACGGCGCTTCAAGTTTTATGGGCGGTGCACAGTACTCACATTTCCACCATGAAAAGGAAATTCATGACACGTGTGAGGCTGCCAGATGGACTTAACGCGGAGTTTTAGGTCTTTACATTCCCAGTTCTAAGAGAGTGAGAATTCGAGGAAATAATGAAAGCAGTTTGACTTAGGAAATAACGAAAGCAGTTTGACTTGTGCAATAATGCAAAATTTGCTTTATATATAGGTATATATACATGAGGATGGGCCTTCCATAAGAGCGCTTAAAAAACAATACACAATATCAGAGAAAAACTATGAATAACATGGAAGAGGACAGCTTTTATTTGGATATCGAAAGGTTCTTTGAGTATGAGGAGCCTGATAGGTATTTTTTTTCTATCTTGGAATAAGCTGTCTGTATTGTATTATGATTGGCGTAACCATTTATATCTTGTAAACTATATATTTTGTCGATTTTTCTAACAGCTGCCCATAGACGCTCGTTAGGAGATGAGAGAGAGATAACAATAGTCCTCCTTCTGATTTGCATAAATTTCTCTACTGACCTCTCCTCTTATCTATTTCTCTCATGAGCTAACGATCGAGTGTCCTCGAGCACCCATTAGTAAAACTCATAATTTACGCTCTTTGAATATCATAAAATATTATTTGTTTGTCTTCAGTTTATAGAACAATTTAGTTATTTTTCAGTTGAACTGTAAGCAATAAGTAATTTTTTACCTTATATACATAATTCTCTCATGGCATCTTAACTAAATGTGAGAAGCAGTACTATCCACTATAACGAGGGTGTAATTGTTAAGTGGCTACACCCTTATAATACAGAAGTCTTGTTTATAGTTAAAACTTCATTTCTCAGTTGATTCCATTTTTGTTTACAACTCCGGCCTTCAGTTTTAGAATATTCATGTTATTTGTGGAACTTAATTTGCATCAAGAATAAATAAGAGTGTTGCTACGGGGATCCCAAATGAGGGGACCCTGTAGGGGACATGTGAGGTGGCAAGCCCTCACTGGGTGCTGCACTATTCATGAACAGTGCAACACCCAGTGAGGGCTTGCCACCTCACCTGTCCCCTACAAGGTCCCCTCATTTGGGGTCCCTAGGGCATTTTTCAATAAATAACACCGCCTCTATGAATTAGATGCCTACAGAAAATACACGTGGGCTAAGGGGGACGGGGCTAACGGTTGTCCCGCCTTGTGAACAAAAATTAAATGTAGAGTTTACAAAGTGACGGCGTTTGTATTTTTCAACCATATTTGGACACCAAAAAAAAAGGAAGAAGAAGAAATTATGCTATATGTATGTATCTCAACTGTTTATTCAAAGGGAATCCAAATTAAAGAGAAAAATAAAAATGACAGAGGAAGGTGAGTTTACGGTTTGAAAGATTAAGCTTTAACTTCTTGTGTTGATGGTTAGTGGAATCGTGATCTAATTATACATCAATGTTATAGGTAATAAAATTGATTGTCGAAATCTCTGTATTTTCATTATCACTTTCTCTGTTTTCTCAGTTCTTCCTTTCGTCAATCTGCGGTATTGTTCGTTGCCTACTAATCCTTACTTTAACCTCTTTGATATTGTCATCATATTGCGGTCGCCCAGGCCTGTTTACGAGCGGCAAAAAGGCCCAAGAACCAGTAACTGGTTCCGAATGTCTTCTCAATTTTCTGTTTTTTTTTAAATAACCCGGTTTAGATTATTAAAATAATCTAATCGCTTACGGATATGACGTATGGATTCGTGACATATGTTAATTTTTGTTAGATCTATATGTAAAGGGTTTTTTCCTTGTAAATTATATTTTATTTTCAATTTATGTGTAGAATGATATTTAATTTATATGTAAATTATTTTAAAGTGATGAGATTTTATTCTAATAAACAAATAAGTTTAAAAATGCATATTTAAGATACATGACTCGTATTCTAACTAGAAAAAACATTAATAAAGTGATTCGTATGTCTTAAATGTAAGTTTTTATAAGGATGCTTCATGATTTTCAGTGAAATTTTTGACTTGGAGTAAGTTGGTGGGAACAAAAATCCGCTTTAAATACGATTTATGTATAAACTGAAAGTAAAAGGTTGTTTCTGCATAATAATCCTTGTTAGAATTAATATAAAAGTATAATCATTGATCATCACCATAATTCTGGAGATTTGGTGTAATGGTTTTAGGAACTAAATATAAGATGGTATCAGAGCAATCCAGGTTCAAATCCCATCGGCCATGAATTAAATGCAGATTTTCTAAAAATTGACACCGCTACATGAGTCCAGGTTTCGACCCATAAAAAAAGGGCGCTTAACCCGCTCGGAGTTTCGATCTAATAATTAGAGGAACTAAATTTAAGAATCCTAAGGTGGTTTCTATAAAAAAAAGGAAAAAAAAGCCAAATTTAGATCCTCAGAGAGGGTTATTCGTTCGGGCTGGTTGGCTATATATCAGTAACATTTTCTTCGCTTATAGCCAAATCCATCTTCTTTATAATTAACCACAACTAGCTTTTCTCCAATTTGAAACAGTCTGCAGGTCTTCGGCGACGCCATTCCAAGCAACGAATCGAGCTCGCCCGAACAAAATGCATCCTCATCCTCCGCCCTCCCAAGGAGCTTAGTAAAGGAGAGGGAGCGACGACAACTGGTTAATGACAAGCTCAAAGCCCTTCGGCTTGCTCTCCCAAACTTCACCAAGGTATCTAATTCACTCCCTCAAAAGGTAGATTACACTAAATCCCCAAGAACCTTCAGCGTTTTGTAATAGACCCGAAATAAGTTTCAAAATCACACTTAACCCCCCAAGAACTTTTAGCATTTTGTATTAAACACCTAATAACTTTCAAAATCACACTAAAACCCTAATAACTTTTGGAATTGTAGATAATCCCCATAATTAAATCAGAAAACAACATAAAAAGGAATTTTGAAGAACAATTTTAGCCAAAAAAAAAGGTTTCCGTATCCCAACCTTGGCGAGAGCAAAAGGAGATTGAATGATAAAGAGTTTTTTAAATAAGTTAAGGGGTAGTTTGGTCTTTTTAAGTCACATGAGTTGCACACGCCATGTCAGATATAACAACTTTAACTTTGGGCTTTTTTTGCAAAAGCTATTGGGGGTTTATGTGGTTTAGAAAGTTATTGGGTTTATTACAAAATGTTGAAAGTTCTTGAGGTTTAATGTGATTTTCAAAGTTATTGGGTGTTAACTGCAAAATGCGGAAAGTTCTTGGGGGATTAGGGCAATTTACCCATATTCTAAAAGCATAAATTTTATAGAATTATGTGGAACTACATCTTAAATAACATGTATCGCCCTTCAACTGGCTTATTAAAAATGAGTAAAACTGCAGATAATCACTCTTATTTATATGTTCAGTAGCACATAATATCACCTCTTAAATTTGTTTATTTGCTCTTTGTTATGTCTGCATTACCATTTTGTGAAGAATAAATTGCAGCAATCACTCCCTCTCTCGTAAATTCTGAGATAGATAAATTCTAACAAACAAGTTGAGGATAATAATGTTTTGGTTTTCTGTTTCTTCTTATTAGATACTATTTTATGTTTTTGGTTTTCTATTTCTTCTTATCATGTATAGTCCAATGTGATATCTACGAGTGATTTTCTTGTGCATCCCTCGTTGTGTAGAGTGACCACAAATGTCCGCTCCTCTATCCGCTCTCCCTGGGGGATCAATAGCTAAATCACACCTAGGTATTATCTATAAATACTGCTTTTGTGTTATAGTACATATTATGATAGGGCAGCTTGCCCTAATCTTACTTAAAAAAAAAAAGCCGGTCGAGGATAATAAGTGTATTGAATGTATATAAATAAGGGATCATCTACAGAATTTTACTATAGCAACTATCGACCACTTATTACTTAACAACAAGTTTCTCCCAAATATCAACCCCTAGGATGTCAGATGGCAATAAGTGAGTTGATGAGTGATAACTATTATAAAGCTTATAGATGAGAGGGTTTTGTATAACTTATCCTTTCCAAAAGGTACCTTTGAAGGAAAAAAAAAAATCCTTGAGACTTACGTTTGGATTAAAGGAATCAAGTTGAACATGTAGGCTTTATTTCTAGAATCTGGTACTTGTAATTTAATTTCAGTTTCATTGTTTGGAAATCATTGGAGTTTCAAATCTAGTATTTTCAATTCCAAATTCATTATTTCTGTGATTTCCAAACTCTTAAGGTGGTCGGTTTGCAATTTTAAGAATTTAGAGGCTATTTTTGTAATTTTAGATTTTTAAGAACTTATTTGCGTCTTTCTAGATTTTGAAAGGGAGAGAGAAAATGAATGTTGGAAATGAAACGATTTTAGTTGTCATTTAAAATTCTCCTCCCACCTCAGTCCGCAAAGCCTAAGCTAAATTGAGCCAAACTAAAATATGTTCGCATCCAAACTCTGGAATTGAGCTTGATTCCAGGGATTGAAATGAAAACAAGATTATCCGAACAGACCATATATTAATTGAATTGTTCTGATAATCTTATCTTAATTGGTCTCAGTTTGACAAGTCGTCCGTGGTGAAGGATGCCATTGACTACATACTAATGTTACAAGAACAGGAGAAGAGAATGACTGCCGAGATATTGCAGCTAGAGGCTCAAGTCCTTAATGAAAAAAACAATAGAGAGGGAATAACTAAAAGCTCTGTTTTGGCTACTCGGTCACTTCATGAAAATTTTTCCATTCAGATAATGGAGGTAAGATGTCTCTCCACAATATTTGTTTCTTGGAGCTTGATAAAATATTACATGGAGAGGCTTCTCAATAATTATGTAAAATACCTGGTTATATATAGGACCCGAGTTAAGTCGAACCGTAATACGAAGATATCATATTCGAATTCGAATCCGAATTCGAGCCCAAGTTCTCTGAAGACGCTCATAAGCAATAGAAAATAGTTAAACCTCTGATTCCCTGCCTTGATGTATTATGGTTTTAGCTTAGATTAACAGAGAGATAATCTGGTCGATGCTGTTTTATTATTATTATTGTTGTTGTTATTGTTTATTTATATTTGGTGGTTGTGCAGATTAAGATGTGGCAAGTAGGAGAGAGGACATTGGGTGTAAACCTCATTTGCGATAAAAAAAGGGGGAACATGATCAAAGTTTATGAACTTTTTGAGTCTCTAAACGTCAACGTTATAATGGCCAACGTTACTTCTGTATCCGAGAGCCTTCTAAACACCTTTTTTATCGAGGTTTCTCTCTCTCCCCCCTTCTCCCTCCCATGGGCTCTTTGGTTTCAAATTTTGACGGTGTGTTCAGCAACTCTTTAAAATTGGGCTAGGTTTAAACTTGACCTAATTTTTAGCAGAAATTATTTGGGTAAAACCAGGCCAATTCTGACCTAGGTTTTCTAAGCCTAAGAGTTTGTTTGGCAACCTAATAGAAATCAGGCCAATCCAATTTTATTTTTTAACCAGGACAGAATTGCACTAGGTAAAGGGTGGTTTAATTCTAGCTTGGTTAAAACGCTGAAAAATGAACTAAAATAAGTTGGGCCAACTCTGGCCTAACTTTTGCCAAACACAAAACTATACTAAAATTAGACGAGGTTTGAACCCGGTCAGTTTTAGTGGTTTGCCAAACAAGTCCTAAATTTAGCTTTCAAATTGGTTTCGTTTTGGACCACCTCCCCCTAAGTTTAAAGCAAAACTATTTTAGTTCAAAATAGAAATTTTAGTCCTAAATTTAGTCTTAAGTGTATTCATAAATTCAAATTTTCAATTTTTTTTTTGTTTTCTGTTTAGTTGAATGGAAAGTTTTTTGATGTCCGCTTTTCTCTCTCTGCAAAATTCTCAAGAGAAAACAATATTTATAACGTGAAGCTAAGGATTGGTTTGGGTGTTTTTGATAAAGTTGAGGATTTTTAACTCTACATAAAAGTGATAATCCACGTCATCACTTTTTCATTGAGATTTTTCCGGTGTTTAGTTTGAATTCCATTTAGATTTTTGCCATGTTTTTCACTTTCCGGCAAAATCCTCCCCTTCCGGAGGGGGAACTCTACACTTTAATGACTTTTCTTTCGAAATAAACGCAACCAAACATGCACTAAATCCATCCGCTTTTCTCAACACTTATTATCAAAACAGAGAGAAAATTTGTTGAGAATTTTAGTTCTATTGAGCTTTTACGTGAGATTCACTGTATTCATAAATTCTTAAGAATTCACTTCGGCCTAATTTTTGTTGGTCTCTGATCCGGATGGGGCCCGCTTGGGTAGGGCCTATAACTCAAACGTGCCTAATTCAATTTATGATCCCAATAAATCAAATAAATATGGTCATTCCTTTATTGTTATCTTACTAGCAAAAGAAAAAGAAAAATCTTATCAAATATCATGTTATCAACAAATATTTTTCGTATATTCATTTGACAATTTTGTTAACTATTGCTTGATCACTAGATTGGACAACAAAACGGGATGAGAGTAATACACGGACTTAATTAATTTTGTGATGACAACTAATATGCGGTTAACTATATCTTTTTTATAAGAAAAGCAATATTTTTTAACAGGATTTGGGTCTGATTTGTGATAGCAATATAATTTCAAAAGTTAAAAGTGCTGAATTTGTTAGTCAAATTTCCCATTCTGTTTCTTTTGCATGCATAGTGATCCTTTAGACCCCTAAAATTTTTTAGGGGCCATAATTTTCTTCCTGGATTTTTGTTAACTTGCTAATGATGTTTGTGTTCGCAGGCCAATACAATGAATAGCACTCAACTTAAGGAAATGATGGAAGGTGCCATTGCTGAACTAAATTCAGAGGGAAGCCTTTTCAAGTATGAGTTTTAAGATATGAGGATTAAAAGAGTAGGAGAAAATTCTCTCTATTTGTATATACAATAAAGCTATTCCTCTACTCGAGCCCTCAATATATATTAGTACGAGTCCTTTTTTATTTGCTTAGGACCATTGATCACAAATCTATGTTAACCGGATGTTATCAATCATACATTGGATGTATTTGGTCCTCATATATAGGGGTGCTAAACCGTATCCGTATCCGATGAAATATTCGTAACCGTATCCGTTAGGATACAAATATGATCACTCAAATCTATAACCAATAGGATATGGTTATAGATATGGTTTTGTAGTGAAATATCTGTATCCGTATCCAAAATATCCAAACACACATTAGTCATACTCTCACGATAGTTTTGATTCTTAAATTATAGATTTGTGGTTAATTTTGATGATCAAGATGTCTAATCTTAGCTTTTTAGTTATAATGAACATATTAACGATCTCTTTTGTATCACATGAACTATATTTTTTCTCAATACTACTCTTCATGGTTACTTTAAAGGAGCCAGAGGTTTAAGACATGGAGATCCTCTCTCCCCTTACTTGTTTATAATTGGCATGGAGTATCTCTCTAAAAATCTGAATATATTGAAGCATGATAGGAAGTTCAAGTTTCACCCAAAGTGTGGAGAGCTAAAGATCAATCATCTCTCATTTGCGGATGACCTTCTTCTTTTTAGCAAAGGAAATCTATATTCAATTCAAAAATTACATCAGTGTCTCAATAACTTTGGAGCTACATCTGGACTAGAAGCAAATCTTTTTAAATGCTCAATTTTTTATGGAGGTGTTGAAGACTCTGTTAAAAGTTCAATTCATAATCTACTGGGTATACCTAAGGGGGTCCTGCCAATTAAGTACGTTGGTGTCCCTCTAATATGTAAAATGTGATCCTACATTGATTTCAGTCCTCTTTTAATGAAAATCACAAACTAGTTTCAATCCTGGCTGAGACACAGGAACCTATCATATCCTGGTCGACTTCATGTCATCAAGAGTGTCATCTTAGGTGTTCAAATTTTTTGGTCATCTAACTATATCCTACCAGCTAAAGTCCTTCAGAAAATTGATGGCTTGTGCATGGATTTTTTATGGGGCAAATCAAATCAGCCTTTAAAATCTCCCCTTGTATCTTGGGACAAAGTTTGTATGGATAGGAAACATGGAGGTTTGGGGGTGTTTTCAGCAACTACATGGAACTTTACTACTGCACTAAGAACTATTTGGTATATACACATTAATAAAGAGCTATTGTGGATAAAATGGATTCATGGTACCTATTTAAAGGATGAATCTATTTGGCATGTAAATCCTAAAGCTAGTGATTCTTGGATGTGAAAACAGTTGCTTAAGATCAGGGACAAAGTTATAATTAATTGTGGTGGCATTGAAAGTTTGAAGCATTGTATCAACTCATGTTACAAAAACTCCAATGTGCACTTCTCTGAGTTGTATTCAGCTATATCCCCAGTAACAAACAAAGTGCCTTAGTTCAACCCGGTGAAAATTTAAGCTACCCTAAGCACTGTTTTATCCTATGGTTAGCTGTGCATAACAGGCTTCTTACAAGGGATAGGCTTCTCAAAAGAGGAATTATCCAATCTGGTCAGTGTTGTTTATGTGAAGATGCAGGATTGGAAACTCGTGATCACCTGTTCTTTGAATGCAGATTCTCAATAGATGTTTAGAATGGTGTCATGGACTGGCTTCAATTTAATTGGAGGGCTTATAACTGGAACCTATTGATGGATTGATACAGTTTCAGATTGAGGGGGAAGAGATTCAAGCAAAGAGTGAAGAGAATGGCTCTTTCTTCAACAGTTTACAGTTTGTGGAAGGAGTGCAATGCTAGAGTTTTCAAACAAAAAGTCAGAAGTAGGGATCAAATCATCAGGGAGATTAAAATTAATATATTGTCTATCATCCTCAATAGTTCTTTTCCAGCCGAAAAGAAGGATTGGCTTCTCTCTTTGTGAAGTCAATCATATATGTTTAGCTGATTGAGTTTCTTCATACTATGTTGATTTTGGTTTTGTTTTTTCAGTTTTGCTCAGGTTTGAGTATCTTGATGTACATAATTTTCACATTTTGGTAAATGAATAAAATTTTCTTCATTGACCAAAAAAATATGATCATGTTAACTTCTATGGAATAAATAACTATTATCACTATGTTACATGTCATACTTTTGCATTTACACGTCATATTTTTGCATAACTTTGTTTTGTAATATATTTTTTGTTTATTGCTACCGCTTCACTTATAAATACTTAAATTAATTCTTAATATTTAAATATTTTCTATAGTTCTGCACATTATTCTGTAGGGTTAAATTCTACCATTGCTCAAAGTTTGAAGGAAATGTTCGATGAATATAATCCATTCGCTAAATCTTTTAGAATGGCTAAAGAGAGGTTTGATAACAATGAATCCTCAAATGTGAACCTAAGGTTGATCCGTAAAAGGAACAATGATGGAAGGACTTAAAATCTTCCTACAGCTTCTGAGGTTGTTGTCCTTATCGTAGGAGATATTGATAGCTTAAATGTTGAGAGAGATAAAATAGTAGAGTTACAAAGTGGTGTGTTTAAAAGAGACAATGAACTGCACCCATCTTATTTGCTGATGCAACATCCTATTGTATTGCCCTGAGGAGAAGATGATTATCGAGAGAACATTTTACATAGATTCAAACAGTGCATCTCAATATTACTATCAATGTAGAGAAAATGAAGCACCTACAATATTACTATCAAGGAGATTATTGCAACAGTTTATAGTAGATGCTTATACAATGGTTGAAAGTGGAAGATAGTCATACATTAGGACTCATCAAAAGGAGCTTAGGGCTGAAATGTACAAGGTCTTATCGAGGCTATTTTAAGAGGTGAAACTGTTGGATAGCAGGTTCCTAATATATTTTCTAATTTGTTTTGGTTATGATTCCTAATCTGTTTTGGTAACATGATTCCAAATCTGTTTTGGTAATAGGTTATTAGAATTCCTAATCTATTTTGTTTTTTGTTTTAGAATTCCTAGTATGTTTATGATTTTAGAATTTCTATATATATGGAACAATTGGAAGAAAGAATTGAGAAGAAAATTAGGGATATTTGAAGCACAGAAAAGAGGTATTTTCTGAGCTATTGGTTAGGATTTTGTTTGGAGAGAATTATAGATTTGTTGGTAAGATTAATTGGTGAGTTTGAGTGATTTGTAATCTTAGTTTGTACTCTTCTTCTCTATTAGTGAAAAACCCTATCCACTTCTTGCCCCATGGACGTAGACAACTTGCATAACCATGTTAAAATTGGTTGTTTGTGTTTGTGGCATTGATTTGATTCGTTTGGCCTTCTCTCGACGTTCGTTTGATTTGATTTCTCATAGCATATTGGTTTGGTTGTTTAGCTTCCACAGCGCTCAACAAGTGGTATCAGAGTTCGGGCTACGCTTGGGCTATTTGGAGGAGTAGGTTGTTTTGGAGGCTCGCCTAGGGTTTCGTTTGGTGATAAATGTGAGATCTTTTTGGTAAAGACTCTATCTTTTTTAGTTTTGAATCTATTCTTCGTTTGTTCCGTATTTGTTTTGGTGCTTTGAGAAAGATGTTCGGAAAAGAAGAAGTTGTGGAGGGTACTTCCGGCGTGAAGACCGTCCAAAGTTTGAATATCCACTCTATGAAGATAGATGTGGGGAAGTTTAATGGCACAAACAATTTTGATCTTTGGAGATGTGAAGTCTTGGATGCGCTCAATGCGTAAAATTTGAAAGATACTTTGGAGTTGGACGAGAAACCGGATGACATTGAGGTGAAGGTTTGAAAAAAGATGAATAGAATGGCGTGTGGTGTGATTAGATCTTGTTTGACTCAAGATTTTAAATATGATGTGATCAATGAAACTTCGGCTAAGAAGATTTGGGAGATCCTAGAAGACAAATATTTGACCAAAAGTGTAGAGAACCGCTTACATTTGAAGAGCAGGCTTTATCGCTTCCAATTGAAGAAGTGGACCCCCATTGGTGATCACATGAATCACTACACGAAGCTTCTTACGGATTTAACGAATGTAGATGTGATGATTGAAGATGAGGACAAGGCGTTATTGTTATTGAGTTTCTTGTCTGACGAGGAATATGAGACCTTCGTTCTTACTCATATTAATGGGAAGACATCTCTTTCTTATAGTGAGGTCACCGCTGCACTTGTGAATTATCAGCTTCGAAAGAAGGATAAGGAGACTTCAGTTGAGCCGGTAGCGGGGGCATTGGTCGCAAGTGTTAGACCCTAAAGTCGCTAGGAAAGAACCCTAGAGGGGGGGGGGGTTGAATAGGGTTTATGCTAATCTAATCCGATTTTATGCCAATTTAAAACTTATTAACAAATATGTTCTTGCAAGATGATATACAATTACTTATGAGCAAGAATACGCAATATGATCAAAGGTGATATATCCTAGCAATGAGATATACTATATGATGTATGCAAGGATATATAAACTATCACAAGGGTGAAACAAACAAGATGCAATAGGCTATAAGATGAACAGTTATAAGTGCGCTAATGCAAACTAAACACGCTATATGTTCACGAGGTTCGGACCCTCCGTCCTACGTCCCCACTCCCAACTCTCGAGGAGAATCAACTACACAACCCAGTTTGAAAGCCGGAACTTCTCTACACACTCGGTTTTCTAGCTAACCGAAAACTCTGCACACTCGATTATCAAGTCAACCGACAACTCTCACAAATCCTCACAAAGTACATACACAAGCTACAACCTCAAGTGTTGGTCCTCACGTATCGACTCCCTCAAGTGCTCGAAATTATCACCTCTCACTAGGCACACCACTCCTCTCGGTATTTACTCCGTCCTTACCACACACTCCTCTCGGTGTACAAGTGTATTACAAAGTGAACTTCATAAATTAAGCACAACAAATGATTGTTCTCTAAACAAGGTGAGAACTCAATTAGGCTCAACTCAAAGTTACTATCTCTCACAACCTCAAATATATTATGAATGCAAATACAATAAGCTCAAGTGGGTGTGTGTAACAATGAGATTAATCAAATCTAAACTCAATATAAAACTAGCTTTAATAAGATGATAATCAAACAAATAAATATAAAGCTAGAAAAGAGTTTAGAAAACTTCTCAATATATGACAAGAGATGGAGGGAAAATAGTTGATTGCTCAAACTCCAATAGATGATCTCCTCAAGCTCTTGTGGAATTGAATTCACAAACTCAAACCCTCAATTGCTTAAAAGCTTCTAAACAAACATTAAACAAACTTAAACCCTTGTTTAAAACTCTTTTAAACTTGTTTAAAACATTTCATTAGTTGTGTGAAGGATGAGAGCAAGGGGGTATATATAGCCACCCAAAACCTCAGCTAAAACCCAACTGAAAAGATAAAAAAGCCCCCAGAAAATACTGCTGGAAACTAGCCGTTACTGTGCAACGGCTCTTTCATAAGTCGACTTATGAGTCGACTAATGAGTCGGCTTATATGAGTCGACTCAGCAAAAGAAAAATCACAACTCCGCTGTACTTCATGAGTCGACTTATGAGTCGACTAATGAGTCGACTAAACATGCACAGACCTGAAGTCCACAGAAAAACTCAACTTTAAACTGTGTTTAAAAATATCAAATAAATTCAGAAAAATATAAAACTTTGGGAAATGATTGTAAATATGATAATACACATGCTACAAAAACTGGTTTTTAAAAAGAACCTCCCAAATGAGAAATATCATCATTTTGCAAAATAATCCAAAACATGAAAATGTGAACACATGAGTTTTGACATTTTTAGCTTAACCATGTTTTGAAACATTACAAAATGATTTTATAGACTTAAAGAAAGATATAAACTATTGTTATAAAGTCTATAAATAATAAATACAATATTTTCACAAATACAATAGAGTATGAAACATATGAGTATGTATATGAATATATATTTGTTTCATATCTATGAAATTAAACAAAAACAACTTATCCACATAGAAAACAAACATGTATATATAATTTTTGGAATTTATTTGTAGAAACTTTGTTTGTGGATAAAACTAAAAACTAAGATGTATATGTATATATAACTATGTATATATATAAAAACAAAACTTGTGTTATATATATATATATATACAAGGAAACCAATAAAATGTGTGTGTAGATATGATTGAGCTTAAAGTACTAACACACATAATATAAACCTAAACTAATGTTACCCAAGCTTGATCTTGATATTCAATAAGCTTGACTTGGTACACATTACAGATGAAACTAGAACTTTGATCTTCAACTTGAATTGCATAGGCTTCACCCACTATTCCGCCAACCTCCATTTGATATGATCGATATGGCGCAATCCATCCATCCTCCAACTTATTGTTTGTCTATAATAAATAACAAAACACAAGCACTAGACAAACAATATTTGATGATGACAAATAATTTACAAAAAATATATATGCATAAATGAAATGAATATATAAATTATAATTCACATGCATATAAACAAGGAAATGTATACTCACAATATTTCTCCCCCTTTGACAAGATCAAAAAGGGGAAAACAACAAGAATGAAGAGAGCGAAAGCTCCCCCTATCAATATGCATGAGTGAGTGTAAAACAAGTATAGAGAATAGCTCCCCCTATTAAAATACCATATAGAATATATAAAATGAAAGCTAAGGAAAAACCATGTGAGTAAGCATAAATGAAAGATATGCTAAACATAACTCACATACAAATAAGACAATAAAAACACATATTAATATGTCATTTATGAAAGAAGTGTCTCATTACACAATTATAAAAACATAGTGTATAAAAATAGATTTATGAAAATAAAGGAATGAGGACAACATGAGAACCATGAAAAAAAGTTTTCAAGTGAAAACAAATCACTCAAATGAAGTCATAAATCAAGATTTGAGTCCAAAAACAATGTTTGATCAAAGAGGAAAATTTTCTTTGTATAACTTGATCAAACCACTCATGGAATACATTATAAGACACGAATAGATGATCCATAAGCACAAACACATAAATGTCATCATATAAGTGAAATATAATGAATTCAAAGCAACAAATCAAAACACAATTTTTAAGAGAGGCAACAATATCAAGCTCTTGAGCTTGTTTAAACCCATATAATCATTTTAGCACACGGTAAACATGATTTGGGAAATAAACACCCAATAAACCTGGGGGGTTATATAAATACGAACCTCTCAATAAAAATCGACACTAATAATCATGAAAACAAAAGAATTGATCACAGAAAAATTGTTTTCATATTAAAAAAAATTTAAAACATAATTTTCAAAATCAAGAAAAATTAAAAATTAAAAATAATATAATTCTTGGTTTTAAAAAGATTTTAGCACCCAAGCATTCTTGGTGCCGAATTGTTTAGGGACATGACCCCTATCAATAAAGATCAAAGCCCTAGTGTTATGAATCCTTTTGGGCACATTTGGTGCACTAACCCGGTCATAATAATAATTGTTCAAATGACCATTTCGATTGTAATTTGGGCAATGAAAGAGACTCATTTGTTTTTGTGGACCATATGCTCGTGCACGGGAACCATTTGCAAACAAGGATTGTCTTTTAAAATTATTTTGCAAATGAGAAACATTATCAAACAAAGGCGATTTACTTGGAAAATTTGGCAAGTTTGAACATTTTTTTAAATCATAACAAAACTTCGCCAAATGGCCAAATATACCACAAATATCACATTTAAAAATATGTGGTCTACTAGAAACATTTGACAAACGTGATTTTCTTTTCAAATCAAAATAATATTCGGCCAAATGACCAAAACGACCATAAAGATCACACTTGAATACACTAGCATGCTTATGATGAACTTTGTGAGAATGAGCATGTGAATGTGTAAGTGTACAAGATGAAGAAGCTACATGAGATGCACAAGGAGCATTAGCATTCTTATGTTTGTGTGCATCATAACAAAATTTAGATAAATGACCTTTTCGGCCGCAAATAGAGCATTTGTAAACTTTGCTATATATGTATGCATAATGAGTGAATGATGACTTAGACTTGGTACACATATCCATAAGCATCTTATGATTATTAATGTATGTTTTTAAAGTTGAATCTAAAGATGAAATGCATTTATTCACAAGATTCAATTCTTCATTTTTAGGCACATATGCATTTTTATTAGAAGTAGAACTGTGACGCCCCTGTTTTCACTCATGGCTGCAGTCCAAGGTGAACCCAGAGATGTCAAACCTGCCATGCACCCACACTGTGCAACAACAAGTTTTACCAATCACAATAATATCCTCTAGTGGGGTCAAATAAAAGTGTAGGTACAAAACAGGCAAAGAAGTAGAACGACAATAATAGACATGATAAAGAATATGATATCTCATAAATAAAGGTCATGTCTCAACTGAAAATAAACTGAAATACATTTGGAGTCTGCAATAACATACGATGTCTCAACATGAATCAAAACGGAAAGTCGAACTAAGGCTCATTGCCTTTACAAAATGGAAATAAACTCTAAGTTTGAATAAAATTTAAAACTACAGTGGAGTCTCTACAAGTAAAAATACGCGACGGTGACTATGCCAGAACTCTGTCACCCTGCGGCTCTCCGGAACTCCGAGCTACCTGAAAGGGTATTTTTAAAAGAAAAAGAAACAACAACAAGAGCGTCAGAGCGCTACAACAAGATTACCTCCATCCGCCCCCAGGGAAAGGGCTGCTAGATGGAGTGGAGGCTCTATCTATTAAGCATAGTCTACCTACATTATTTTTCCCGTATCTAGCGGAATTAATATTCAGATACCTACAAAACCTACAAAACGAGACGTAGTACGTCGAGCGAAATAATCCAAACAAGGAAACCCTCATGTATATACCATAAGTCTCAAATTGTAGATATCGAAACAATAATACCGAACTAAGAAAAGACAATCTAATGAAACCAATAATTAGAAATGCGAAATAATCCAAACAAGGAAACCCTCATGTATATACCATAAGTCTCAAATTGTGAATCTCTAATCATTGATCCCAACTAAGAAGTAAAAAGGACAGTAAAAGAAATAAGATATCAACACATCGTATTTATAATATCTTCCACTATCACTGAAGAGATAGAATAAAATACTAACACATAATTTTGTATACTTTCAAAAGTAACATATCTCAGTCATATAGTTCAATGATAGGTCGTATTCAAAATTGGCATCTGTCATACTTAGGCTATCAAGTAATTGTCTCAGTGCGACGGACTATCCTATAGGTATCCTAAACTGTATACACGGCTCATTAGTCTTATCGCGATCTCAGTGCATAACATGAGTGCGGGACGGACTACCAAATAGGCATCCTAGAAATACGGCTCACGAGCCTCATCGCACCCTAGTGCGGGATGGACGGCTAGATCAAGCCTCCTAAAATCTGACTCAATGGTTTGTACATATGGAATATCGACGCACTACCTCATGTAGTACTGAACTGAGCTCATCAACGATATCCACCTCATATAAATCTTTGTATCTCTGGCATGTCGATTGCTCATCAACAACATTCAGCTCATGTATAAACCATGTATATTTGGTATGTCGATGCACTATCCCATATAGTACTGAGCTGTGCTCATCAACGATATCCAACATGTATATGAACTATATCTAATTCAAATATGATCAAATCAAAATTCATCATAATCCCATTATGATTCTTAAATGTATAACATAACATATTCATAACTATACGTATAACATCAAGCGGATCAAAACTCCGCGAACGCACCTTAAAACGGCACAACACAACTCCACAAAACGAGCAGGCAAAACAGACGTGATATCTGTTAGTAAAACAAGCATATCTTTCTCTAGGAGAACTATTTTTACAAATGGTTTTCTGTTTTGAAAACTAGATTCACACATATTTCAAATGACATAAGTTTGGTTTAATTTGGAGTTCATTTGTTATCCCAAATATCCACTTAAACATTATATATGTGCATCCGTTTTTCTGCAGGACATGTTGTTAGTAAAAAGATCATATCTTTCTCTATACAAACTCTTTTTAAGATTAGTCTTCTGTTTTAGAAACTAGATACATATATCTTTCATTTGGAACTAGTTTGGTTAAATTTGGAGTTTATTTTCTATTTTGAAATCTTAGTTAAACATGATATAATTGCTACAGTTTTCTGCAGAAAATATTTATTTAGTACATCTCTTAAATTTCTCATATATAAATGAAATTATGAAAAATCCTAATGATCATGATCATGATACTATAATAAATAGTAAGAAAAAAATTTACTAATCTAGCATTGGTTTATGTTTTAACATTAAAAATTTAACTTTTATTACATCATGTTAAGATTCAAGTATGAAAACACATATTCAACATCATATTAAACATCTAACTAGTTATTTAACTATGGGGAAGGGTTTGGATGAAGATAATCTTGCCTTAGACATCGTTCTAAGCCTCTAAAATAACCAGCAACTAAAAAGAAGTACAACCAAGCCGTTTTCCCCTTGCTACACGTTGATGATCTCGCCCTCGTGTCGATATTTGCTTCACAAAGCTCTCAAAATTCTCAACTTTAGGGCTAGAGATTCAGAGAGAGGGGAAGAGGGGCTTCTAGAGTTTGAAACTCTGATATAAGGATGTTAATTTTCATGAAAACACATATTTATATATATGCGAACTCGAAATAAACCCGTTTGATCCGAACCAGGAATCCTAATCTGACTAGAAAAATGACATTCAGTATTTTGGTCATAACTTTCACGTCTGACCTCGGAATGAGGTGATCTAAGACTTGTTGGAAAGATCTTGAAGATACCTACAACTTTTGTCATTTAGATTTTTCCAAATTACAACTACATCTGTAAAAAAAAATATAAAATCTCTTCGTTGGTCATAAATTTCCAGATTTATACATCGAACATGAATTGTGCATTTGCTCTTATATATATACATATATACATTGAATTGATCTCAAACCAATTCCTAGCATACTCAAACATCATAATATGTTATTTATAAATATATAACATATTTATTATTATTTATCATAAAATATTCAATTTTTTGGGATTTTACATTCTTCCTCCCTTAAAAGAATTTCATCCTCGAAATTCAGAAATCATACTTAAGCAAATAATAATACTAGAAAAGCACGTAGAGGGTCTAATTTAACCCGCAAACATAAACATCTCAGAATATTTACTCTTGATAAGCATATAGGGATATTTATATTTAACAATCCAGGATGACTATATTCCCACTCAACCCTTAATCGAATGGATCTAGTACGTCGGGCGAAAAATCCAAACAAGGAACCCCCCATATATATACCATGTGTTCCAAAAGATTAAGAATTAAGCGAAAATATCCTTATTCTAGCGTTAAATCTAAATATAACCACACAAATAATCGCACACATAAATTAATCCACTTCCTCAATAGGTGCAGGAAGTCGCGCGGCATAACATATTTGCGTTCCCGAAAATCATCTTCGATGTCTATACTTAACCATCTAAAATGTAAATACCCCCACTTAACACCTAAGTAAATGAAACAAGTACATCGAGCGAAAAATCCAATCAAGGAACCCCTCATATATATACCATATGTTCCAAGTACTTAGGAGATAAGTGGTAATACTCTCATTTTAGTGTTAAGTATAAACATCGCCATACATGCAACCATAAGCCATAAATAAGTCATACAAAAATTTAATTTACTAGATCAAACAGGTGTGGGTAGTCGTGATGTATACCCTCCTCGCGCTCCCAAGAACCTCCTCAACTCCTTTCCGGTTTCGCTGAATTGCCACAAAGGAAAAACATCTTGTTTCTAAATTTCTTGTCTTCCCTAGCAAGCATACAAACTTGGATTTCAATCGTAGTCAGATCATTCTAAAGCTAAATCTTCAGTGCGTTCATCATTCGCTACTGCTCTACATCATGAAAGTGCTTCCTAAGCATAGAAACATGAAATGCATTGTGTATACTAGACATCGATGCTGGAAGATCTAGTCTATATGACACAAATCTGATACGGTCCAATGTATCTCGGCGTAAGCTTTTTTTGTCTCCCGAATTGCTAAACACCTTTCACATGCGATACCTTCAGCCTAATCGAATCTCCAATCTGAAACTCCAAGGGTTTTCATCTCTTATTAGCATAGCTCATTTGCCGATTCTAAACGGCTAGAATCCGATCTCTGGTCAATGTTACTTCCTCAGTAATTTGTCTCATAAGCTCTGGCCCAAGTATTAAACTCTTCTCCGGCTCTACCCAACATATAGGCGATCTGTAAGGCCTCCCGTACGATACTTCATACGGGGTCATACCGATTGTCACTTGATAATTATTATTCTAAACGAACTCTATCAATGAAATATGATCCTCCCAGCTACCTTGAAAATCAAATAACACAAGCCCACAATTTGTTTTCTAACATCTGATTTACTCTTTGTCTGACAATCCGTCTCAATTTGATACTGTCGTATCTGGAACTCCACGAAGTTGAATAGTCTCCTGAATAAATATCCTCCCTGGAATAAAATGTGCTGACTTTATCAGTCTATCAACTATCACCCCAAACCGAATTATTCTCTTTCTTCAACTTCGACTACAATAAAGTCCATAGAAATGTCCGCCCACTTCTACTCCGAAATGGGTAAAGGCTGATGTGTTCCTGTCGGTCTCTGATGTTCCGCCTTTACTCACTGACAGGTAAGATACTTAGCTACATACTCTGATATCTTTCTACGCATATCACTCCATCCAAGAGTGTCTCTTTAGGTCCTTTTACATCTTAGGGGTCTCTTGATGCACTGTGTACCAAGTACGATGTGCTTCATCTAGCGACTCCCTCTTAAGCTCTGCATTGGCTGCTTGATGCACTGTGTACCAAGTACGATGTGCTTCATCTAGCGACTCCCTCTTAAGCTCTGCATTGGCTGTCATAACCAACCTGTTCTTCATCTGTAGACTTCCATCTGCTCTAACGGTCCAATCAGTCTTAGGCTCTTTGTAAATTTCCTCCTTTTGGATCTGAATTCAATAGTTTTCTAACTGAGTTCTGACAACTCTGACACTCCAAGCTGGCTGCACTGACACAGCTCCCTACAATGCACTGGTTCTACCAATCTCATGTCTAAAATCACACTGGCTAAGGGTGAGAATATCTCAATACAACGAGCACCTCTAAGCCGAAACCTGATGTTGACGTTTCTTACTCAAGTCATCTGCTACGACATTTTCCTTCCCTAGATGATACTGAATCGCGGACTCGTAGTCCTTGATAAACTCAATTCATCTCCTTTGTCTCTAGTTGAGTTCCTTCTGATAGAAAAGATACTTAAGACTCTGATGTCTGTGAATAATTCAAACTGTACTTCATATAAGTAAAGTCTCCATGACTTCAGTGCAAATACCACTGCTGCTAACTCCAAGTCATAAGTGGAAATAGATCTGCTCATGTACTCTCAATTGCCGCGAGACATATGTTACTACTCTCTGAGTCTGCATCAAAACGTCTCCTAACTCTGCCAATGATGTATTTGTGTAGACCACAAATGTCCTGTCGTTGCTCGGAATAGTTAAAACTGGCGCTGTAGACAATTTAGCCTTCAATGTATCAAAGGCCTTATGGTACTCCATGCTCCAAATGAACTATACACCCTTCTTCGTAAGGCGTGTAAATGGTGTCGAAATCTTCGAGAAGTCCTAGATAAACTTCCAATATTAGCCGGCTAAACCCAAAAAGCTATGAATCTCTATCTCCGTCTTCGGCGGATTCTAAATTAAGAACTGCTGAAATCTTAGCTGGATCTATTGCTATGCCCTTTTTGCTGATGATGTGACCGAGAAATCTGATTTCTGAAAGTCAAAACTCATATTCGCTGAACTTGACATATAACTGATGCTCCTGTAGAGTCTGCAAAGCTAACCGGAGATGCTGCTCGTGCTCTACCTCCGATCTCGAATAAATGCGGATGTCGTCGATAAAAAACTATCACGAACTGATCCAAGAAGGGACGGAAAACCCAGTTCATCAAATCCATGAATACAGCGGGTGCATTGGTCAACCCAAATGGTATGACCAGAAACTCAAAAGATTCATATCGAATCAGGAAAACACGGCTTTGGGAAAATCCCTCTCCCGAACTCGCAACTACAATAACCCAAAACGAAGATCAGCCTTCGAGAAACATGCGCTTCGCGCAGCTGATCGAACAAGTCATAAATCCTAGGTAATGGGTACCTATTCTGGATAGTGACCTTATTCAACTCTTTATAATCAATACAGAAACGCATACTGCCGTCCTTCTTCTTCACGAAGAGAACTGGCACTCCCCACGGAGAATGACTCCGATGAATAAAACCCTGAGCTAACAACTCGTCCAACTGGGTCTGAAGCTCCCTCATCTCAGCTAGTGCCATGCGATAGGGTGCGCGGGATATCAGGGCTGTGCCTGGCTGCAACTCAATACAGAACTCAACCTCTCACACAGGAGGTAATCCAGGTATGTCCTGAAAGACATCCTGATACTCTGATACAACTCTAGTCTCCAATAAATCAATACCCTAATCCCATCACATCACCTCCTCGATGTACGCCAGAAATGACTCCGCAAAACGGTTGCCCTGGGAGGTTGCTACAATCATCTCGGACCCATCGGACGCTCGTAAATTGATCGTCTACGCAAAGCAGTCAATACTATCATGGTAGGAAGATAACCAATCCGTACCAAAAATTTGACATCGACAAAACGATCAACTCGATGTCTAACTCAGACTCATCTAGTTTGATGACACATCTCCTACAGATGGAAGGGACACCCCCCTAGAGGGGTAGGCACTAACAATGGAAAATCTATGGAATGCCACAAGCTGACACTCATCAACAAAGGTACGAAGGATAAGAGATAAACGAATTTCATAAATCAAACTAGATCCGAACTGAAAATGAAATCACGAATAAAGCTCTGCTCGTACCCTGATCATGCGGTACAGCTGAATAGACTTTGCTGGATAGGACAAATCTCCTGGATAATGCAAATCTGGCCTGCTGGCTCCTAAATCTTCGGATTAACAAGTAGTACTTCTATTTCCTCACTGCTGGCCGAAATTACGACTCTGAGATTGCCGACTGCGACCTTTATCATGCTAGCTTCCTGCTGTGAACTGCTACAAGTCTTTTGCTATTTGTTCGACCTTGTTACCAAATAGGTGATAATTGCTGTCTCGTCAAAAATATGGATGTTGTTGCTATCCTCCAGCGATGGTCCTCAATGCTGAATATATATTTGACTTCTGCTTGGTTCCTAGCCGATGTTCAAGAAACTTTCATATACTCTTTTCCTTATAGGTTGCAATTGAAACTGGTGTGCCTTGAAATTTTGGTGCTCATACTGTCTGATATTTTTCTTATCCTTTCAGAGTTAAATCTCCTGCTCTGCGGCTCTATCAACAACTGATTGTGGTGGTGGTGTACTCATTGGTATTTCATCTTTACTTCCACGATGGGTACAACCGGTGGTGAATCTCTTGAAAGTGGTGTTGCTGACGGAAACGGATACACTTCTTGCTCCTTGATTGTTGTAAGATCTTGCTGCTAACGGCGTTATGAAGTTGATCAAATACTGTGGAGCCTGCTGTGGCTCGGCTCTGCATGCCCAGCTCTCCAGGTACGAGTTTTACCTCGACCACATCCTCGTTTCGATATTTATAGTATCAAAAGGAGAGCTTAATTTTCACAGTAAGTGAGATAGCAAAAATACATATACACACACACACACATATATATATATATAAACACATAGTATTCACGCAAACACCTTCAATCAACATAAAATAGTTGTCATATATATATATATATATAACGTATCACAATACGAATTCATAACACATAGTATTCAAATACCTTCAATCAACATAAAATAGTTGTCATAAAAAAAAATTTCTCAATTTTTGAGATATACGCATGTATCATCCTCACTCATACTAGGAAATCCTTACGGACTCTATACATAAATCCTAAGAAACTCTATCCTAACTCCACGACTTGATACAGGATAATCCTAAGGATACTGGAACTAGAGCTCTGATATTAACTGTGACGCTCCTGTTTTCACTCATGGCTGTAGTCCAAGGTGAACCCAAAGATGTCAAACCTGCCATGCACCCACACTGTGCAACAACAAGTTTCACCAATCACAGTAATATCCTCTAGTGGGGTCAAATAAAAGCGTAGGTACAAAACAGGCAAAGAAGTAGAACGACAATAATAGACAAGATAAAGAAGATGATATCTCATAAATAAAGGTCATATCTCAACTGAAAATAAACTGAAATACATTTGGAGTCTGCAATAACATACGATGTCTCAACGTGAATCAAAACGGAAAGTCGAACTAAGGCTCATTGCCTTTACAAAATGGAAATAAACTCTAAGTCTGAATAAAATTTAAAACTACAGTGGAGTCTCTACAAGTAAAAATACGCGACGGTGACTATGCCAGAACTCCGTCACCTTGCGGCTCTCCGGAACTCCGAGCTACTTGAAAGGGTATTTTAAAAAAAAGAAACAACAACAAGAGCGTCAGAGCGCTACAGCAAGATTACCTCCATCCGACCCCAGGGGAAGGGCTGCTAGATGGAGTGGAGGCTCTATCTATTAAGCATAGTCTATCTAGATTCATTTTCCCTGTATCTAAGTGGGATTAACATTTAGAAACCTACAACACGAGACGTAGTACGTCGAGCGAAATAATCCAATGGTAGAATCTTTTGAAGAATTCTTTATCGAATACATCCCTCGCCTCCAGAACGCTTATGCGGATGCATTGGCAGCGTTAGCGGTATCTCTTGCACAACCTCCCGAAACTGAACTCTTAGTCACGGTGAGGACGCATCAACTCTGCATACCCATGTACAGTATGGAGATTGAACAGGAAGATGATGGAAACATGAGCGCCAAAGAGGTGAATTCAACTCAAATTGAGTCTGAGTCCCGAGATTGGCGCTTTCCTATCATCGACTACGTCCAATACGGTATTTTGCCAGAGGATGTAAAAGAAAGAGAATCAATCCGCCGAAGAGTATCACTGGAGAGATAGAATAAAATACTAACACATAATTTTGTATACTTTCAAAAGTAACATATCTCAGTCATATAGTTTAATGATAGGTCGTATTCAAAATCGGCATCTGCCATACTTAGGCTATCAAGTAATTATCTCAGTACGACAGACTACCCTATAGGTATCCTGAACTGTGTACACGGCTCATTAGTCTCATCGCTATCTCAGTACATAACATGAGTGCGGGACGGACTACCAAATAGGCATCCTAGAAATACGGCTCACGAGCCTCATCGCACCCTAGTGCGGGATGGACGGCTAGATCAAGCCTCCTAAAATCTGACTCAATGGTTTGTACATATGGAATATCGACGCACTACCTCATGTAGTACTGAACTGAGCTCATCAACGATATCCACCTCATATAAATCTTTGTATCTCAGGTATGTCGACGCACTATCCCATATAGTACTAAGATATGCTCATCAACAACATTCATCTCATATATAAACCATGTATATTTGGTATGTCGATGCACTATCCCATATAGTACTGAGCTGTGCTCATCAACGACATCCAACATGTATATGAACTATATCTAATTCAAATATGATCAAATCAAAATTCATCATAATCCCATTGGGATTCTTAAATGTATAACATAATATATTTATGACTATACGTATAACATCAAGCGGCTCAAAACTCCGCGAACGCACCTAAAAATGGCGCAACACAGCTCCACAAAACGAGCAGGAAAAATAGACGTGACATCTGTTAGTAAAACAAGCATATCTTTCTCTAGGAAAACTATTTTTACAAATAGTTTTTTGTTTTGAAAACTAGATTCACACATATTTCAAATGACATAAGTTTGGTTCAATTTGGAGTTCATTTGTTATCCCAAATCTTTAGTTAAATATTATATATGTGCATCCATTTTTCTTCAGGACATGTTGTTAGTAAAAAGATCATATATTTCTCTATACAAACTCTTTTTAAGATTAGTCTTCTGTTTTAGAAACTAGATACATATATCTTTCATTTGGCACTAGTTTGGTTAAATTTGGAGTTTATTTTCTATTTCGAAATCTCAGTTAAACATAATATAATTGCTGCAGTTTTCTGCAGAAAATATTTATTTAGTACATCTCTTAAATTTCTCATATATAAATGAAATTATGAAAAATCCTAATGATCATGATCATGATACTATCATAAACAATAAGAAAAAAAATTACTAATCTAGCATTGGTTTATGTTTTAACATTAAAAATTTAACTTTTATCACATCATGTTAAGATTCTAGCATGAAAACACATATTCAACATCATATTAAACATCTAACTAGTTATTTAACTATGGGGAAGGGTTTGGATGAAGATAATCTTGCCTTAGACATCGTTCTAAACCTCTGAAATAACCAGCAACAAAAAAGAAGTACAACCAAGCCGTTTTCCCCTTGCTACACGTTGATGATCTCGCCCTCGTGTCGATATTTGCTTCACAAAGCTCTCAAAATTCTCAACTTTAGGGCTAGGGATTCAGAGAGAGGAAGAGGGGCTGCTAGGGTTTGAAACTCTGATGTAAGGATATTAATTTTCATGAAAACACATGTTTATATATATGCAAACTCGAAATAAACCCGTTTGACCCGAACCAGGAATCCTAATCTGACTAGGAAAATAAACTTTGGTATTTTGGTCATAACTTTCACGTCTGACCTTAGAATGAGGTGATATAAGACTTGTTGAAAAGCTCTTGAAGATACCTACAACTTTTATCTTTTAAGATTTTCCAAATTCCAACTACATCTATAAGAAAATTACAAAATCTCTTCACTAGTCATAAATTTCCAGATTTATACATCGAGCATGAATTGTGCATTTGCTCTTATATATATACATATATACATTGAATTGATCTCAAACCAATTCCTAGCATACTCAAACATCATAATATGTTATTTATAAATATATAATATATTTATTATTATTTATCACAAAATATTCAAATTTTTGGGGTTTTACAAGAACGTATATAGTCATTTATAAAAAAAGCAGTATTATTTTGTATGTTCTCTACTTCTCACATGGTATTATTTTTATCATAAGTTAAGTTAGCAATATCTAATTTCAAATTATTATTTTCTAAATTTAGCATATCATTATTTTCTTTAAAAGCATCATTCTCTTGAGAAATGATATCAAATTTGGAAGCTAACTTCTCATGATCGGATTTTAAACTTTCATGCTTGCTTTATATATCAATAAAATTTTATACAATTTGTTATAGGCATACAATAATTTTTTACTAGCACGGGCGAGTTCATCAAAAGATAAATCATATTCGGATTCGGACTCGCTTACCACACTAGGGCTATCGCCTAGTGGCCGTGTGTATGAAAATGAAGCTCCATATGAACTAGAAGCGGAATCCTCCAAGGCTTGTCGGATCGCCTCCAAATTCTCTTGATGTGCTTCTATAAGTTTCCATAATGTGTAAGCACTATCAAAAAAATTAAGCTTGTTAGACATAGATGAATCGAACGCATTATGTAAAAATTCTAACAAAATCTTATTCATGGTAAACATACGATGATCATTTTTATTCCACTTGGATTTCTCCGAAGTGGGCACAATATAAACATTATCTATAATTTTCCATAAATCGAAGTGTCTAGATCGAACAAAAAGTTTAAATCTAACACACCATTGGGCATAACACACCATTGGGCATAGGAGAAATTATCTAATCTAGGAGCAATATTGATGGCATAACCTAAACAAGGTGCACCGTGCATAAGGAGCAATATTGATGGCATAACCTAAACAAGGTGCACCGTGCATATCCATAATGTATATATGAGCAAGTAAGATAACAATAAAATCACAAAACTAGATTAGCACAAAAATAAGATAACTTGGATCTTTAACTTAAGGCGATTAGTCCTTAAATCAAAGAGCACCAAGCTCTGATACCAATTGTTAACGACCTCTAAAAGTCGCTAGGAAAGAACCCTGAGGGGGGGGGGGGTGAATAGGATTTATGCTAATCTTATCCGATTTTATGTTAATTTAAAACTTATTAACAAATATGTTCTTGCAAGATGATATACAATTACTTATGAGCAAGAATATGCAATATGAATAAAGGTGATATATCCTAACAATGAGATATACTATATGATGTATGTAAGGATATATAAATTATCACAAGGGTGAAACAAACAAGATGCAATAGGCTATAAGATGAACAGTTATAAGTACGCTAATGCAAATCAAACACGCTATATGTTCACGAGGTTCGGACCTTCCGTCCTACGTCCCCGCTCTCCACTCTCGCGGAGAATCCACTGCACAACCCGGTTTGGAAGCCGGAACTTCTCTACACACTCGGTTTTCTAGCTAACCGAAAACTCTACACACTCGGTTATCAAGTCAACCGACAACTCTCACAAATCCTCACAAAGTACATACACAAGCTACAACCTCAAGTGTTGGTCCTCACGTATCGACTCCCTCAAGTGCTCGGAATTATCACCTCTCACTAGGCCACCGACGTCACTCCTCTCAGTATCAACTCCATCCTCACCACACACTCCTCTCGGTGTACAAGTGTATTACAAAGTGAACTTCATAAATTAAGCACAACAAATGATTGTTCTCTAAATAAGGTGAGAACTCAATTAGGCTCAACTCAAAGTTACTATCTCTCACAACCACAAATATATTATGAATGCAAATACAATAAGCTCAAGTGGGTGTGTGTAACAATGAGATTAATCAAATATAAACTCAATATAAAACTAGCTTTAATAAGATGATAATCAAACAAATAAATATAAAGCTATAAAAAAGTTTAGAAAACTTCTCAATAGATGACAAGAGATGGAGGAAGAATAGTTGATTGCTCAAACTCCAATAGATGATCTCCTCAAGCTCTTGTGGCTTGAATTCACAAACTCAAACCCTCAATTGCTTAAAAGCTTCTAAACAAACATTAAACAAACATAAACCCTTGTTTAAAACTCTTTTAAAATTTTTTAAAACATTTCATTAGTTGTGTGAAGGATGAGAGCAAGGGGGTATATATAGCCACCCAAAACCTCAGCCAAAACCCAACTGAAAAGACAAAAAAGCCCCTAGAAAATACTGCTGGAAACTAGCCGTTACTGTGCAACGGCTCTTTCATAAGTCGACTTATGAGTCGACTCATGAGTCGACTTATGAGTCGACTAATGAGTCGGCTTATATGAGTCGACTCAGCAGAAGAAAAATCACAACTCCGCTGCACTTCATGAGTCGACTTATGAGTCGACTAAACATGCACAGACCTTGGTCGATTCACGTTTGAAGGTCACATTGGGGGTCGATGATTGTGATGAAGGGCGTCAGGAGGAATAATTTGTATTATTTGATTGGGAGCACGGTGTTTGATAGAGAGCTGACGACTTCTTTGGATTTGGCTAGACTGTGGCATTTGTTGAGGCTGGGTTATTTGATTGGTTATATCATACATGGTTTGTTAAGGAGTGCTTTGACCTGCAGATTGAAGTCCTTTGAGCACATTGGTATAAGCAAGAAGATCGAGGTGGAGTTTGGTACTTCTATCCATCAATCGAGGGGTCTTTTAGGTGGTGTTTAGTCAGGCATTTGGGGGCCATCCAAGGAGGCATCATTAGGAGGTAATCATTAGGAGGTAATCGGTATTTGGTTTCCATAGTTGGGGATTGTTCTAGGCATTGGTGGGTTGCAAACAGGTCCCATTGGTGTGAAGTCCTAGAAGTCAACAACAATTGGAAGAAGTATATTGGCAGAAAGGTAACCCGTCGTTCTAGCTTTAGTAGGGGTTCTTTCTTGCATTTATATTGAGCTCATGGTAGTTTGAGACACTTCATTGATGTGGAGACATTGGGGAGAAAAGATGAGATGACAGTTTTGATGGGTCGTTCCTTACTGGAGGGGGATCGGCGTTGGTTGTCGAGCATTGGTTTTGGTTTTGAAGCTTCGACATATTTGGGTCATCTTGGTCATAGGTTGCCGAATGCTGCGTGTGGATATTTTGGATCTGGTGGAGCTGCTTCAGATTTTGGGTTGTGTCGGATATTTGGTTTCCCAACATTTGATCACATTGAGGATGTGAGATTTGATCCGATTGCACGTTTGAGATTCAGAGGTTCGTTTGATTATCAGTTAGGTGCTTCTAATTTTGTTCTGAGCAGGTATGTCACATTTGACTCTCGGCAGGTGGAGAGTGTTGATCAGATCATTAGGATATCGCAGTGGGTGGAGGGTGATGTTACATCACATTGGGTGGAGATTACTCCACATACTCCAGATCATACTGCATCATTTGGGATTCTAGCTGAGGTGACATAGTTTGGAGACCATTTGGATTTGGATGCAGATGATGAGTTGGTTTTGAAATCGAGTGCAGCTAGTGGACATATTTTGGATACGACCATTGGTTCACCTCAGGTGGAGGTATTTGATTTGTTTTAGTTTGGGGTCATTGGGAGCGCTATCAGTTGCAGATCCGTTGGTGATATTGGTGAAGAGTTGTAAACTTTTCTATTTGATTGAGGGACTTTGGAGGCCGTTTGGGTGAACTACGTGAAGGCTTGATTTCTTGGAAAAGAGGATACGTAGGCAGTCATTTATGATATAGCCGGTTTGATGAGTTGATACCGACATTTGGAGTTTGTTCGCATTCTCGTTTGGATTCTCGACTTGTTGTGAATTGAGTCCGTTATCGTGGATTTGTTCCACTTCGTACTGGGTGCAACAAGTGAGACGTTTGGTTGGTATTGATGTCGGCTCAGTTTTGGGAAAACTTCACCGAGGTAGAGAATTATTAGATAGCAGGTTCCTAATATGTTTCCTAATTTGTTTTGGTAAAGGTTGTTTGGATTCCAAATCTGTTTTGGTAACATGATTCCAAATCTGTTTTGATAACAGGTTATTAGGATTCCTAATATGTTTTGTATGGTTGCAATCCAGAGGATAGACTTGACATTGTTTGTATAGTCTTCAAGCTGAAACTTGACCAACTTATTTGAGATTTGAAGCAACATAGTATTTTCTGGTTCTGTCAAAGCTGGTATGAGAAATTATAATTTCTAATGTATAAGTTATGTATTATTCTTTCCCCCATAAAGTTTCATATATAGGCCAATTTCTAAATGTGGTCCTTTTATTATTATATTTATTTATTTTTATTACTAAATTGCAGCAAATTGGCTAATATACATTTCCAACCATGTAAATCATGCAATTTAATTTTTTTACAGTCAATTATGAGAATGGCTAATGCGTTAAAATTATAGGTATTTCCTTGACGTACAAACCAAATTTTTTTTAAATAATTAATTGAACCATGCATTTACTTGATGATGAAAAACTTAACCATATATTAATTTAGAGTAGTAGCTAGCTTAATTACTTAAATTCACTATAGATTGCCTATTTCTTTTTGCTTCACTATTGATTTCTTGATTCTTCATATTAACAATGCAAGAATCTTTTCTTGACACCTCACTATCATGCCAACTATTATGTTATATTGAAATACATGACTTCCTTTCGATCACTTGCGACAATGAGGCTAAAATTTGGTCCTCGGATAACATTGCTCCCTACAAGAGGATTTAGTTGAGGAATTAGTTGGAGTCTGATATTGAGCACTCAATTTTTGCAGACTTGATTTCTAAACAAATGTTGAGCAACAAAAAACGAAAACAAATCAAAATTGAAGATGAGAATTAGAACATTCTAGAGAGAGTTGAAGCTGCTTATTTGAAATGTCTCTATTTGATATATGATGCTAAAAACTTATATTTAGCATTCTGGTCTAAAATCCTATTTAGTAAACTTTTATATGAACTATATTTTTGTTGGTAGTTTTGCATTGAGAACCTCAACTACTTGATATGACTATACAGATATTTGTTTATCATTAGGCTGATAATATGGTTTTGTTTTGTGGATATATGTACTTGACAGGTGTCTTGATATGCTTGAAATATTTTTGTGTGGAACAAAACTTGATGCTACATATATACTAATTATTTGGTATAGCAAAATGTTATAACATTAAGCATATATATCTTAGACATTTTACTTATTTTGTTATGATAACATGGAATTCAAAAATCGATTCTTTTTTACAGTTTAATAATTTAATAATAGTAAATTAAGCACATATGTAGCTTAGATTATATCATTTGTAGACACTTCTATGTTATTGTTGTTTTAATTTACATTCTTTTGCTACATCAATTTTTATATATTAAAAAAATCCATGCGATGCACGGTCGGAAACTAGTCACTTTGATAATCAAGTGTCAGATTCCATCTCCTCTTCTTTGATTTGAGATTTTGCACTTCGGTCCTTGCACTTTGAAAAATTATCAGAAAACTGTTGCATTTCACTTGCCCAGATTCATCTCTGCTCTTTTATTGGAAATATCCCTCTAGCCCCTGCATTCTACAAAACTAACATAAAGAGCCCCCTTAAACTAAAATTACTAGTAAATTATTAAAATAAAAAATAGATAATGAGAATTAAAATTGTACATAAATATGAAGCAAACAATGCTATAATTAGGGGTGCTAAACCGTATCTATATCCGAGGAAATATCCATAACTATACCTAAGGAAATATCCGTAACTATATCCGTTAGTATATAAATATGGTTACTCAAATCTATAATCGGTAGGACATGGTTAGGATATAGATTTCTAGTGAAATATCCGGATCTGTTTTCAAAATATCTGAATACATATTAGACATGCTATTATGATAATTTTAATCCTCTGATTATGAATTTGAGGTTAATTTTGATGATCAAGATATCTAATATTAGTTTTTAGATATACTGAACATATTAATAAACTTTTTTGTGTCACATGAACTATATTTTTTCTAATACCATCTAGTTTTCTCACATCTGTTTGTATTTGTATGCATATCTGTGTACATATCCACATGTATATATATCTGTAGGCATCGAAAATTGCCTATAGGTCTCCACGAATAGCTCAGTGTTAAGAAACAACGATGAATGTTACTATCCTATTCACAGAAGTTTGATTGATGTCGGTGAACGCTTGAAGTGAATCGACGAACTACGTGAACTAACAAAATTTCGGAATAACGAAGGTACGAACTAATCGGGAGCCCCGCGACGTTTATAAAAGGAGCAATGCCCTTCGTGTCTCATTCATTCTACAGATGATCCAACCATTGGAGCTTACAGAACTCCTCATCGGCTTTCCAACGCACTTTGAATCGCTCAAATCCGAGTTCGGACGAAGAATTTACGGCGGAAACGGACGAAAGTATTAAAATATGTCTCAACATAAAATGAGACACCCCGAGGTGTCTCGGCTGAGGCCGAGACACCCTTGGGTGTCTCGGTCCAGTTTGAGACACCCTAGGGTGTCTCGGCCCAGTTTGAGACACCCTGGGGTGTCTCCAACGCAGAAATAGCTTTTTAGGCTATTTTAACCGCCCGAACCCCCCTGGAGCCTATAAATACAGCCCCGGGTCCTCATTTATTTCAGATCTGGAATTCTCGTGCCTCGGCAAAGCCCTGCCGGATTGAAGACTGAAGGTGCACGAATTTCAGAGAGGAGGAGGAGTAGAGATCTGATCAAGTTCGTCGGCATAAAGAAGAAGAGCTCGTCAGATCTGCATCACCGGCATCCGATCCTTAGGATTATCCCGTTGTGGTAATTCTAAGAAGAGCAATTATCTCGTTGTTGCCGAGATAAGCGCTACAGTTTCTCGATCCCTTCGCGGATAGACGAAGCTCTACCCAATTCTTCAGCAATCAGATCTGATCGACGATGGTCCACGGATAAACCCCGGCACAGGCAAAGATCCCACGCAAGCAGAAGACCGATAAACGATCTCCCTGCGTTTGTTTGACAAAGTTGTAAACTTGTTTTATTTTCATTGTGTAACTTTCACCGCAAACAAACTGGCGACCACAGTGGGAGCCAACAGCTTTGCTGCCGAAGCTGTCGTGCCACAGCCGATGATCAAGATCCCGGTGCTCGAAGAGGTCGAATACGAGTTCGACTAGCAGAAGTTCGAGGAGTATGTCTCCTCCTCCTCCTCCAGATCTGCCTCTCCTTGCAGGTGCAGGAAGGCCTCCTCCTCCAGAAAGATCCGCTGGTCTTCAGATCTGAAGACCCAAGAAGACGATCTCTCTGCCGTCGCTGCTGTAGTTACACCTCGCAATGATCCGCCGGCTTCCAAAGAAACCAGATCTAACGTTCGTGACAACTCCTCGCAAGTCAAGGAGTTGCCCGTTGAAAGTGCACCAGTGTTGACGAAGAGGGCTCGTCAAAGGCGCCGTCAACATCTCGCGTGTCAATTTGCCAAAGCTTTGAAGCCTGTTGACGGGATCTGCTATGATGCGGATCTGAAACGCAGAAGGCGCAAAGTGTTCCAACAACAAGGTTTGGGAACCTCCTCCCAACCACCTACTAATGAATGGGTTCGTGTCAAACGAACCCGTTCAACTCTTGAGGAGCGCATCCATAAGCGCTGCGCACTGTTAGCGCAGACGAGGATTCTTGTACGGAAGGCACAGGAATTGCAGAAGAAAAAGGGGGCCAAAAAACCACCAAGATCTAAGCAAGTCTGGATGCCAAAAGCCAAATCAGCGCCTAAGGCAAAAGCGTCCGAAGCTGCCTTCCGGCCTTTGTCAACTCCAGATCCCGCTCCTATTGCTCCCGCACTTCCGGTGAAGCCCTATGACAGCGTGGGTCTCTCCAAATCTAGAATCCCATTGAAGGATCGTGTCGATGCCCTACCCGAGAGTCGAGAAAAAGCGCTTGTTAAGGAAAGCTGGAGACCGTTAAAGGAGCTTCGAGCAGACATCCGGACTGGGGGTCGTACGCGACCTCCTAACAAATTAATTTCTACACAGCCCGCTTGGAGGTACGTGCAGAAAACCAGGAGCCCGTTAAGGTTTCACCCTCACAAGGGTGTGATTCCTAAAGTGTGACTCCTGTAGATGCCAACAAGGCAATGTTTACTCAGAGGAAAACGCGTCAGATAGACGAACGCGTTATACCTGAAAATCCATGTAAGCAGCCAATAGGTTACTCCGACCGCAACGTCGATGAGTTATACTATCAGGCTGGGGGTACGAATAAATCTCGAAAGAGAAGTACCCGGGAAGCGGACTCTCACTGTCTGTATATCAAAATTATCAGGGTAATATTATCAACGTGTAGCTGCCCCAAGACCGCTCCGCAGAGGGTCTCGGTATTCGAGAGAATCTCTGATGGAAAGACGAAGCCCAAATCAAGGCGTTTCCACCAAAGAGGATCGGTTGCTCGAGATGATGAATTCCCAGAAGTTACCATCAACATGGTCAATAAGGGAAAAATCTCCGATTATTTCAAGTGATTCCAACCCTAATTTCTCTCCAGGAAGAAGAGTCAGTTCGGGAATAACCCAACAAATATCTCAGCTTCAGCTAGAAACCGTTGGACATAATGATTACCAGGGTGTCCATGAAGGAATCCATTCCGATGACGAACTCTCAGATTCTTATTCCGCAATTGCCTCTGACGATACAACGTCTAGCATAGGACAAGCTCGGGAAGTGTTCATGGTCAACACCGAGCAAATAACCAAAATCATTGAGGATGCTCTAGCCAAGTAGAAAGAAGCATTCAAAATCGAAATGGAAATGGCTATGCAGGAGATGAGACAAATGCACGACCAACAAATCCGAACTTTGTCAAATCAGCTAGGTGAGTCCAGCCGTCGCAGCACTGCTAACCAAGCAGGTAGCGATTCAGATGTGAATGAACACAACGCTGGGGGTGGCCCCACTAAAAATAACGATGTTGAGGGTGGACCCACCAATGATGATAATACTGGGGGTGGCCGTATTATTCCTCTCGAAAATTGTCCAAAACAGGATATAGATGAGGACGAAAAGATGAAGGATCTCGAGAGCAAAATTAACGCTTTAATATCTGCTCAAAAGGTAAAGAAGACCGGCATTCCGTGTCCTTACCCGAAAGAATCGGAATCGATTCCGTATCCGGCGAAGTTCAACCTGATCAACTTCATGCCGTTCGACAGGAAGGGTTCCCCCACTCAGCACCTGATCTATTTTAAGTCCCATTTGTTAGACCCTAGAGGGGGGTGATTAGGGTCTTATGCTAATCTAATCCGATTATATGCCAATTAAGATTAATTAACAAGTTATCCTAGCAAGTATGAAATACAATAAGATATATGAGCTAGGATAAGCAATATGAACAATGAGATATATCCTATATGATAAACTATATATGCAAGGATATATAAACTAACACAAGGGTAAGCAATCTAAACTATATAGTGGGTAATACAAACAACATGCAATATACAAAGGCGATATAAGATACAAGCATAAAGATAAGTGCGCCAATGCAACCACAAACAAATGATATGATTACGGAGTTCGGTCAACCACTTGACCTACGTCTCCGCTCCTCACCTCGAGGAGATCTCCACTATCACAAACGGGTTTTATACGTTCACCCGAACAACGTTTACACCTCACAATACAATCACTATGCAATCACACCTCACACACACTAAGTGTTGGTCCTAGCCCGTGTCCTCCTCCTCAAGTGCTCGGTTACAACCTCTCCCTAGGCATGTCAACCGACGTCACTCCTCTTGGATTCAACCCCGTCTCTCACCACATACTTCTCTCGGTGTACAAGTGTATTACAAGTGAATCCTCACAATTAAGCACAATATAAATCAATTTGATTGTTCTCTAAACAAGGTGAGAACTCAATTAAGCACAACTCTTAGTCACAAACCACCCACAACCCCAAATTATACTATGAATGTAAATACACTAAGCTCAATAGGTTGTGTGAACAAAGAGTATCAATAAAACGATTAAACTAAACTCAATATAAATCTAGCTTATGGAAATTATAATCAAAATAATAAATTGCTAGATGAGTTTAGAAACACTTCTCTAAAGATGACAAGAGAGTAGGAGAAGAGTGAATGTTCAAACACCAAAGGATGATCTCCACATGACAAGAGAGTAGGAGAAGAGTGAATGTTCAAACACCAAAGGATGATCTCCACTTGCTCTTGTGAAACTGAATTCACAAACTCAAACCCTCAATTGCTTAAAAGCTTCTTAAACCAAACTTAAACAAACACTAAACAAGTTTAAACCCTTGTTAAACTATTTTAAAACATTCTCTTCAATTCTTGAAATCTGAGATCAAAGGAGTTTTTATAGCCTCCCAAAGACCTCAGCCAAAACAAATGACAAAAAAGCCCAGTCAACGGTAACAAAAATAGCCGTTGGAAAAGTCTGACAGAGTAGCGGTCGACCAGAAATTCTCGCGGTCGACCGCGATCCAGGTTCCAAATGGAGAAAACGCACAGAGAGTTCGTCGGTCGACCGGCGGAAATATCGGTCGACCGGTGGTACTGTAGCAGATATATCTGATTTTATAAAATCGGTTAAAAATAGTAAATTAGCTCCAAAAATTATGACAATTTTAGGGAAGGTTCTAGATATGTATAAAAATATGTTAGAGAAAGAATTTCTGAAAAATCATTTCCCAGTTGAGAGAAATAAATGTTTTAATACAGAAATACAGTTTCTGAAAATCTGCTGTGATACACGATTTTGTAAAATCAATTAGGCACAGTAAATCAACTCCAAAAATAGTAAAATTTTGAAAAAGTTTCTAAACATATAGATAAACATGTCAAAGAAAGAATTTCTTGAATATCACTTACCATTTATGAAAAATCATCGGTTTTGTAAAAAACATGCACGAACATGCACGAATGAAAACATGATTTTGTAAATTCCATTAAACATAACAAATCAATTCCAAACTTGATGAAACTTTGCGAAATGTTTGTAAACATGAAAACAAACATGTTAGAAAAATTGAAATTTTTATTTGTGAAAACTCATGTATTTTGCAAGTGTGTCCAAACATATGAAACCAAACATGTATATATATATATGAATATGTATTTGTTTCATATTTAAACTTAAGAGCCAAGAACCAAAACTTGTGTATATATATATAACTATATATATAAGAACAAAATATGTGTGTGTATATATGGTTGAGCTTAAAGTATTAACATACGTAATATAAAACCTAAACTAAATATACCCAAGCTTGATTGGTCTTCAATAAGCTCTACTTGGTAATCTCGCGGATGAAGCTTGAACTTGATCTTTAACTTTGAATTGCAAGGCTTCACCGACATTCCGCCAACCTCCTTTGGATATGATCGTTGAAGCTCTATTCCATCCATCCTCCAACTTCATTGTTTGTCTATAATAAATACGAAAATACAAACACTAGACAAACAACATTAGTAGTAAATTGTTTGTAAATCATCATCAAAACAAGAAGGCCAACACCATTTGGGAGTGATCCCTGACAACGAGCCTCTGATGGTCTGGTCATTTGTTGGCACCCTTCGCGGGCCCGCCTTCGATTGGTACCGCCGCCTCAAGCCCGAAGAATCAACAGCTGGGAGGACCTGGAAAGCATGTTCCTCGTTCATTTCTTCGATGATGACGCCGAAGTGTCGATCAGGACATTCTTCGATGAGAAAGAAAAAGACGGAGAGTCGGTGGATACCTTCATCAAACGCTTTCGCAATCAGGTAATGAACTGCAAGGATCCCGTCATGGAGGAATTCGTCTTGCAGACTTGTCATAACAACTTGTCCATTAATATCTTGGACGTTATGGGAGTAGAGCCGCTCAATACCTGGAGAGAGTTGAAGGCGCGCGGAGAGCAGGCCGAACGATTCCTTAAAAGGAGGAAGGTTGAAAGATGCCAATCAATGACTAACCCTCTAAATTCGGGTCTTGTTTCCCATAATGAAGGGAAGACACCTACAACAGTTGTTGACGTTAATCAGACGTCGCAACAGCAGTCCCGAAGACAGCAGAATAGTTCGGATCCAAGGCTCCAAAAAGAGTATTCATTCAGGGACGAAGACGTTCCAGCCATCTTCGAGACCCTTCTTGAAAACAACAAGATTAAGCTGCCACCCATCACAAATCAAGAGGAAGCTGACAGTACCACGGATCCGAAGTACTGCGCATACCATAGGAGGATCCTTCATCCCACCAAGGCTTGTTTTACTTTAAAGAATAGCATTCAGACCTTGGTTGAAGCCGGCGTCATAACGCTGGGATAAGCCAAATGA
>NC_033798.1:100833142-100833830 GCF_001876935.1 Asparagus officinalis | reverse complement strand
TTTTTTTGTGACATTTAAAAGTATTTGAGTGAAGATATATGATATGAGCTCTCTACTTATATGAGATCCATAAGTGTTTTGATTGAAGACTCATAAACCTTCTTTTATGCGAACAGATGGCAGAACGTGGTAGACCTAGTACCCGGAGAGCTGGTCCGACAGAGCCGCAGCAGGCTCCACCAGAGCCGCAGCAGACCCCACCAGAGCCACAACAGGCTCCCTAATATTTGATAGATCTGATGGCTCCCATAGCCGCGAGGATGGCAGCTCTTGAGGAGCTTGTGTCGAGTCACATCACCCCACCGCCGCCACCAGTAGTTCCACCATCGGTTGTACCAGCTTTTCCAGTTGCTAAGGGTTTTCATGGGAACACACCAGTACCTATCCCACAGGCAGTTACGGGCAGAGCAGCAGAGCTGGAGACTTAGCTCCGTCTGGTGGAGAGATACCAAAAGATGAGAGCGCCAGAGTTTCAAGGATCATCAGATTCACTAGCAGCGCATAAGTGGAAGGAGGATGTAAGCAACATTCTTGAGATTTTCGAATGTGATATCAGTTCAGAAGCAGAGGCTGGCATCTTACAGTCTCAAGGGAGATGCAGGGAGATGGTATCGGTTACAGTTTACTCCAGATCAGAGGATGACGCTCACCTGGGAGGACTTCACCTTTTTCTTTGATGAGCAGTTTA
>NC_033798.1:100830423-100832142 GCF_001876935.1 Asparagus officinalis | reverse complement strand
CCAGCACCAAAGTTTTTACTCCAAAAACTGAACTCCACTTCCCCCTTCATTCCTAAACTAGAAACCAAAAAAGCTAAAGTAAAAGGCAACAAATTTAACTATATACAATCGCACTAAGTTCTAAGAAGGGGGAAAAAGGGAAACAGAAAACCAAATTAAAACAACATCGACGACGAACGGCAGTCCCCTCCCACCGACACTATCGGCCTCCTGCCTTTGGGCCCCATCGATTATCTCCCGCTGAAAGCACCCTCCAAGAACAAGATTCGTCGACGACGGAGCCACCGCCATCGCCGGTGGCGATGAAGGCATCATAGAAGGCGGCATGTGGCCCACGGGCCAGCTGATCTCGTAAGGCTGCAGGTTGAGATCCAACGACACCGGATTCACGCAGAGATGGAGAGGGAAATCATCACAGATAAAAAAAAAGAGAAAGAGAGAAATAGTATTATGGTCTTCACATGTTTAAAACTCTTGGATTTTGTGTTTTGGGGCTCAGAGAATAATGGGTTTACTTTCGGGGGTTTTGGGAGCGTTGAAAATGTCTTGGGAAGGGGTGGAACACTTGTAATTGAATTAGGGGCTAGAAGCAATTTTTCCTTTAAGTAATTTGCATATTTTGCCACTCATCACTTAAAACATATTATAATCATCTATTAAATATTAGAAGATTATGATTGAAAAATAGTCTCTTTATTTTCTATCCTGTGCAACTCCCATCCAACCCTTTGTAATTTGTCGTACTGAAGGAAACCTGTTTATATATTGAAATATGATTAAAAGATACATGTTGGATAACTTTTTAAACTAAAGTCCAAATGCAGCCATCTTTGAAAATTAAAAGTCCAAAAGTGCAGCTATGCAGCAAAGTTTAAAATAAGTTTTTAAAACGTGAAAACGTGGGCTGCTGAATGTTAAAAATTTAGGACTCGTGGGCCCCACATACATAGTAAAATATATTATTTTATTAGTGCGTAGTATTTTCCCATATGCTATTAATAGATTCCAAATCCTTAAGAAAAATTCATTCCAAAAACAACAATCAATATATACAGATATATATATTGTAGAATAGCTAGTGCTCGTAGGAACAATGCCTAGACCGAGAAGGTCTTATAGATCGAGGAGGTCTTTGACTGATAGATCGATGGGATCTTTACTTGATAGATCGAGGAGATCTTTGCCTTATAAATCGAGGAGATCTTGACAGTACTAGATCGGTGCACACCAGAGTACTGGACTGCTGTTCCTGGAAGCAATTTGACATTGGGATCCTTGCACTGGAGTAGGCCAAATAATGCTTTAAGCACAACGTTTTACAAACGCACAATAACTGAGTTGAAAAATTTTAAATTACTGCACCTTAGTTTTCTGTTCAGTTTTTTGCTGTTATATATCTGTATTATTCCAGATTTAACCACAAGCGCCAACAATACATTGGGATAATATTATTAGGAAGCTAAAAAAAACCATGTCATTCCAAGCTAGCTATATCATCACACGACATCACACCATCATCTCCTTATTTATTATATATGAGAGATGAAAACTAACGATACATGAAATCATACACTGATCATTATACGCACTCACTTTCCGTGTCCACTCCCATACCCTCGGCCATAACCCTCACCATAACCTTCACCATATCCCTCACCCGACCCTTCACCGTGACCCGACCCATACCCTTCGCCATGCCCGGATCCTGAACCGGCTCCG
>NC_033798.1:100815152-100829423 GCF_001876935.1 Asparagus officinalis | reverse complement strand
TCTCGTGCCGATGTCCCCTTGCTCGTCATGTTGGTGGTGACCCTCGGAAATTCTCCATCTTCAATCACCCTTTTTCTTCGTTGGAAGCGCCCAGGCCTTGGTTTTGGCGTCTCCGCACTGAGTCTTTCAAAAACTGAAACTCTTTCGGGGACCGCCTTAATGCAATTGCATTCAGACAATACCGCCCGAATGAGTTTGGAACAGGGGCATTGAGTTTCCTGTTCTCGGGGACTCCTCTTCATGATTCTATTCGTACCCCCAGCACGATAGTACCAGAGTAACCTATCGTGTGCGGGCACGACTTCTCAGGTATAACACTATCACTATCAGATGATAATGTTTCCATCTGAGGGTGAGTTGCCTTCTTTGGGCTCTCAAAGGTTACCCGCCTCAAAACATGCTTTTTTGGGCGTGAATTTTCAGCGTGCTCTTGGACTTCAATGCGCAAATTGATGCGCGTAGCTGCCTTGAGCTCTTTGTCATGCTGGAGGTGATGGCGACCCCCAGTATGTTGAGTCGTTCTGGGCTTCTTCATCGGGCCCAAACGCTCGTGAATTGGAGCTTTGCCTCTCACGTCAGGAACTGGACCGAGGCGCTCCAAAATTGATTTCTTCTTGCGGGATGACTCTGCATGATCTCCCGGAGAGGTTATTGGGATTAACGGCGACTTTGGTTGATTCGCCGGAGTTTGACCTGTCTTAGAAGGTTGCACTGGTTGCTTTTTGGCCTGAGTCGCCACTTCAGACTTAGGCTTCCAGACTTGGCGCGTTGGTGGTGGCTTCTTCGCCTCCTCCTTTTGCAGTCTTCTACGGGCTTCCTGAGCTTGAGCCCGTGCCTGCGCTGACATCGCGCGGCGCTTGCGAATACGCTCCTCGAGCGTCGAACGGTTCCGTTTGACGCGGACCCATTCTTTCTTTGGCGGCTTGGAAGAGTCGCCATTCATTGGTGGTTGAGGCTGTTTGCCTCTTCTGTTCTTCAACTCCGCGTGGTAGCGGAATCCGTCCGTAGACTCCATCGCCTTAGCGAATTGCCGCGCAAGGCGTTGACGACGCCTCTGGCGGGCTCTCTTTGAGAGAGTCACAACGCCCTGAACAGTGGAGGCGTTGGCGGGAGCAGAGTTGACCTGATTGGAGGTCGGTGGAACTTCATTTGACGCAACTTCGGCGTCAGTTGGGTTGAGAGCTTCCTCCTGGAGGAGAACTTCTGGAATTTCTTGGACTTACGGGGGGAGGTTGATCCAGACGAGGACACGTACTCCTCGTACTTCTGCTGGTCGAACTCATACTCGACCTCCTCCACGACCGGGATTGCAATCCGCGGCTGCGACGCTCCGATCTCGGCAGCGAGATCGGTGGCTCCCACTGTGGTCGCCAAATTGTTCGCGGGGAAAACTGTTTTCTTCATTGAGATAATTATCATCTTGGATTACAAAGATCCGGTCTTTTATAGATCCGGTTACAACTAAATCAAAGAAAAAAAGTAAAAATTACAACTTTCCTCTTGTGAACAAATCGCGAGCTCCTGTTTTGCGGTCGCTCGCTTTGGTGGGTTCTTTGCCAACGCCGGGGTTAATCCGTGGACCACCGCGCGATCTAGATCCGGTCGGATCTACACGATTATACGGGTATTATTCCACGAAGGGAATAATAGCCGGGGAGGATTGATTCACCAAGGAAACAATCGTCCAAATCTTGGGATCTAAGACCAAGCTTAGATCCGGAGTATGATCACGTGTAGATCTCAGATCTGTTCTTTCTCTCTCTTGAACACCTGCCTTTTGTGACGTTGATGCTCGCCGAGATTCAGATCTGAATGTCCAAGTCTTCAAGTCTTCAAAACTCTAAGCTTGATCTTCAATTCGGCAGAGTTTCGGCTCTTGAAAGTTCGACCCTCGAAAATGAACACCTCTAGGCCTATTTATAGGCTCTCAAGACTGTGCCCGCGCACAGAGAAATGTCAGCCACCCATAGGTGGCCGGCACTGTGCCGAGCCACCCATGGGTGGCTCGGCCACCGAGCCACCTATGGGTGGCTCGGCTTAAGCCGAGCCTCCTTAGGTGTGGGTTTTCCGAGTTTTTGAGTTGTGTCCGTTTTCCGGTTTTGTCCGTGATTCAGTTGATTGAGACTCTGATTTGTTGATCTGATTTGGCAGTGAGTCGGATTCCTGATTTGGCAGTAAATCCGCTTCTGAGTTCGAGTCCGAAACTGATCTTTGATTCGATCGTGATTCGTCTGAGTCTGTTCTCGGTTGGATGACTCGTTGATTCTTTGACACTTGGGCTTGATTCCGAACACGTATGGATGCATTTCGTCGCTTGCGTGCGATTCGTCGAACTCGTCGCCTCGTTGGTTCGTCGGTTTATGCCGAACTGTGCTAAGGGACCTATAAGCAATTTTATATGCCTACAGTGTGAACCTAGGGGCGTCACACACTCATAATGTAAACATACTAACTATCACCTTAAGTGTTTGTCTCTAGTCTGTGTCTCCCTCAAGTGTTAGGAATTACAACCTCTCTCTAGGTATTACCACCTACCCCACTCTTCTTAGGATGACCCCGTCTCTCACCACACACTCCTCTTTGTGTACTAGTGTAATACAAAGTGAACCTCATAATAATATCTCACTAATCAAATGATTGTTATCTAAAAAAGGTGAGAACTCAATTAAGCATAACTTAAAGTAACAATCTCTCACAACCCTAATTATACTATGTATGAAATACTATATAAGCCCAAGTGGGTGTGTGTAACAAAGAGATACAATAAATCAAAATCAAACTAAACTCAAATAAAATTCTAGCTTATGGAAATTATGAACGAAACAATAAATAGCTAGAAATAGAGTTTAGAAAAACTTTTCTATAGATCAAGAGAGAGAGAGAGAGAGAGAGAGAGAGAGAGAGAGAGATAAGTTGAAGCTCAAACACCAAAAGATGATCTCTTCTTCCTCTTATGAAAATATCTTCACAAACTTGAAACAAATACTAAACAAACTTTAAACATGCTTTAAACTTGTTTAATAATTTTCTTAAATGCTTCAGAATGTTAGAGGGCAAGGGGTACATATAGGCTCATGAAACAACCCCAAAAACCAGTAAAAACCCAAGAAAATTCACAAAAAGACAAAATCTGAAGAACATGCCGTTATAGGCTGAAAAGATGCCATCAATCGACTAACTACAGTGCGTTGGTCGACTGATAAAGTCGATAGTTTTAGATTTGGCAGATTCTGAAATTTTGTGTATCTGGTTTTATAAAATCAATTAAAAATAGTAAATCAACTTCAAAAATCATGAAATTTTGAGGAAGTTTCAAAACTTGTAGATAAACATGTTAGAGAAATAATTTCATGAATATCACTTCCCATTTAAGAGAAATAAATTATTTAATAAACTAGTTAAAAACTAAAAATCTAAAAATAGTACAAAACTAGGTCAGTCGAACGATGACCTCATCAGTCAACTGATCAGTCAACTAAAAAGAAATAGAGGCTTTTTGAAGTTTCTAGGTATTTTCATCAGTCGACTGAATACATGTATCAGTCGACTGATAACACTGTATCAGCCTGATTTGAATAGTAAAAACCAACTTTGAATTACCTTAAAAATAGTAAATAAATTCCAAAAAATATAAAACTTTAGAAAATCATTGTAAACATGTAAATGAACATGTTACAAAAAGAATTTTTAGAATCTCACTTCTTAATAGTGAAAACTTGTCATTTTACAAAAATGTTCAAAACATGCAAACTTAATATACTTGAAATGTAATGTTTTGACATAAACCATGTTTTGAAACTTTGTAAAATAATTTTATAGACTTAATACACTATGTATAAAGTGATGTTGAAGTCTATAAACTAATAAAATAATATTTTATCAAAAACACCTATATTTTGATAAAATCACCAAATACGTGTGTGTGGATAATAAGAGCTTAAAGTATTAGCACACAAGTATTAACATGTACTAAAAACACTATAAACTATATACCCAAGCTTGTGATCTTCAACGAAGCTCGTGGATGAAGCTTAAACTTGAATCTTTAACTTGAATTGCATTGCTTCACTCCACTATTCCGCTAACCTCTATTGGATATGATCGTGAATAATTGATTTCATCCATCCTCCAACATATTATTTTTTTACAATAAATAAGAAAACATAAATACTAGATAAACAATATTAGAAGTCAATTGTTTAATAATCATCATCAAAACAAAAGGACCCAACACTTTTCCTAGGCTTGATAAGCAGCTGCTAACTGGTGCCTCGAAATCTACTCCCTAGATCTCACCCGCAGATCTCGTTAGGAAGTGGATTCGTCTAACAATCTCAACCGAAGATCTCAGCTCTTGATTCAGTTTCTCCCGCCTATATATATCGCGTCACCATACAAAGAGCCTTTTCTTCTTCTGATAATTTAAGTTATCAAATTCCTTCATCTCCTAAATTTTATGCTTTTCTTCTTTGAGAGCTTCCCAGTTGAATCAATGGCCCCTAAAACAGTTGTGAACTAAGGCAAGGGCAAAGGAGTTGTTGGTTCTTCAGATGATCCCGCGGTTCCGTCCACTTTCTCATGTAATAGATATGAACACAAGATCTACATTTTAACACAGATGAACCCTGTCTATTTCAAACCTAGGTTTCTTGAAGGAGATGAATAATTCCTCTCTTTCTGGGATGAAATCTACTTGAAATACAAAGTCTTTTGAACCGATGACTTTCGTTGTATTGACATATCTGGTTTTTTGACGAATTTCGTTTGTCGATTGGACTTCATATGTCCAATTGTTTTGGCTATTCTGATGAGGTTCATCCTCAATGTGTGTCAAATGAGCTTTTATTTGACCAACGAACCTCATCTTCACTGATGACGTTCGTTAAAACGACAAACTTTGTCTTCACTAACGAGGTTCATCCAACACACAAGGCTAACAAGACTCGAGGTTCTTTGTTAGACTAAGTTTGTCTATTAATGAAGTTCTAGGTTCGTCTATTTAACGAGGTTCATTATTAGACGAGGTTTGTTTATTGGAGTGACCTTCGTGTTCTTAGACAACGACTCATTCTTTTAGCTAACTTCATTTGTCTTTTGTGCAGTTATATATCCATCCGTTTCAATTCCTCAACAAGGTGCCTTCGGAGCAGATGGTACCCAAGCTATGGAGTATGATTTCTATTACTCCTCTCTGGAGCGTATCCCTATGTTCAAGGATCGAGAACAAGAAGAACTTGAACTTCTCTCTGAGCCTTCAATCCCTACTTTTAGGTGCTTGATCACGGACGCCCCTCTAGAATCAGTTGGTCGAGATCACGTCGTGAAGCCTGCTTTTCTATTTGGAGACTCCTTAGAGGATCCAATTCAATTGGAATTGGGCAATTGTCGATGGCTTAGGACCGTGAACGAGCGCAACATGTTTTTGCCTATGATGGAACATGACTGTTCTCTCACCACCTTAAGGATTGTTTCTGCTCCTAGAAAGATAGATTGGGATTTGACTCCAAAACAGGATGGAGTAATATGTGGCTATTTTTCTAGGAGTGGAGCCAAGATAGACAATAGCAGTTGTTACATAACTGAACTGCACATGAGGTTATTTCAAAGAGAATTGTTCGTCGACGAGATAGCTGAGGAAGCTAATACCTTTGGCCGTGCATTCTTTAACTTAAAGGGGAAATTCCCGAATAAGGACTTTAGTACTACTAGTTGGTCCTGTTGGAGTCCTACCTAGTGGTGGCCTCATGTCACCGAGTGCATCTTGTAGGAGAATCAAGAGGACCTGCAGAGATTTGGACTTTACGCACCCGTTAGGGCAACACAACTGGGTTTAAGAACTAACTCTCATCAATTCTTCGGTGTGTTGGTGTTATATAATCTTGACACTCGTACCTTCTTCACTCCAAACGGTGAATTAGGGATCCCTCTCCACGAGATGGTTGAAGTCTCTTGGTTACTATATGAAAGACATCCTTATGAGGAATATGTCTCAGGATATAAGAAGTTTACCGATTTAGAAAATGAATACCTTCAAGTGGTTAAAACCTATTGGGAAGTAATGTGCCACTACTTCATTTGTTTGAATGTAGAAGGATGGACTGATAAGAAAGGTGAGAAGCTCCATAGTCACAACATTTGGGCGCATTATCTCTTTCTAGGTTTGAATTACAAGAACGATCCTATAGTACCATTGGGCCTTTGAGGCCGGTGAACTATCTCGACGTATACTTGCCAACCTACCCATGTCCTATGTGACCTCCTCGATGAGCATGGTTACCCAGTAGGAACAACATTTGATAGTTACTTTTACCAATGTGGAGAGCCGATTTCTTCTAAGGCCTTATTGGTAGGGTATCTCATGTTAAAGCTCAGGCATGTCGTTGTTCCCTCCAGCAGCTTCGATGCATTACTGATAGATGTAATATTTATGGTTGTTTGTTTAGCACACGATCATCAATATACTCTTATGCCCGCCATGATTACCCATATCCATTGGGGATTGCGGCACTTGTGTTACGCTTTCTGTCATGGTGTGGAGAACCCAAATGTAGAATTTCCTTACGCCTATCTCATGGCGTGGTTTGTCATGCACTGTACTACCCTTATGGGTGCAATTTCCACTCACGTAGAGGGAAGAGCTACCCCTTTCATTCAGAGGTTGGAAAACTCCTATTGGAATAAGCATTATATGACCCTTGTTAGACATATTCTCTGGGATCATAAAAGCTTTTCTTTCAACCGATGCTTTCCATCTTTTCCTGGGACCAACTACGGCCAGACTATAGTAGACGAATCCAATGGTCAGGGCTACACTACCCTATCACTTGGCTGCTTCTAGTGGCTTATGAGTATTTGTCCAGAGTATCTCATTTATCGCTTTGGTCTCGTGTGCGTATTAGAGCCTTATCTGCCTTGTAAGTTTGCCCACCAATTTGGTTATGACCAATTTTACATTGGCAACCATAATATCCAATTACAATATGAGGGTTGTGGTCTAATTATCAGAGCAAGGGCTTGGTATTAGACTATCACCGGAGGTACTAAGCTCGCTTCTCACTCCCTCAACAAGATCCTCAACCGCAGGCAACACTCACCTATTTCCAGTGGCATTGCATGACGAATGTGGTGATCCCAGATTTTAACATTAACTCCTCAGGATTACCCTTCATCCGATGCCGCTATAGATCTAGAAACACTTCCAGTAGAAGTTGCATACAGGGACTTAAAGAGTTCTTACATGCTGAAAAAAATGTCGGTGCGGAAGAATCCCGACCTTCTAGTCCTCATGAGACTCAAGAAGAAATGTATGTGGCTTTGGATGAGAGTACACTCCCGAAATCTCCACGCGCTGATGAATACGGGAGTAATATACCCGCTGCTACTAGGGAGGATGAAGCTCTTGGAGCCAAAGCTGTTTCTGGTGACTTTGGGGAGACATTTGAGCACTTTCAGCATGAGGCTTTTGAGAGTAGACTTTCCTCTCGACTATCTACTGAAGCTATGCTTGGGGAATCTAACCTTGCCATGGAACCCATAGGTATGGTGATCTTAGCTTATCGTAAGCTTTGAATTGTCACTTTGTTAATGTTTAACTTCCTTCTACAGAATGAGTTAAAGGAGCTGAAGCTTCAAGGCAAGTGGGAGAGAAGTCCAGGAGGCTAGGATTTATGAGGAGGATTAAACGAGTCGCGAAAAAGCCAAGGCAAGGAGCTTCAGTGGTGATCTCTCCTCCCATAGAATCAACTGGAGTAAGCACAGAATTAGAGTCAGAGGATGACACTCCACTATCTCGACTCTATGTGAGATCACGCTATGAACTAAGAACGACTGCTGAAGACGATGTTGTTGCTCCCGTTGTTGACGTTAAAGCTACTCAGAGTACAACTATTAGCATCAGAATAGCTATGGATATAACTGTTGTTCTTGGAACAACCATTGTAACTAACATTGCATTAAACATAGCTTTTGGAGCTGAGGCTAAAATGACTACGAGAATTGCGCCCAACAATTCTATTACCTTAACGAAAATCTTAACTCCTACTTCAACCATGTTTGCTGCCACTTATGCTACTGTCGTTGCTGCTTCTCCAACTGTCATTGCTGCTCCTAAAACCATTGTGGTAGCTACTGTGTTCACCTCTTCAAAAATAACGGCGACGTCTATTGGCCATTCGGAAGCGGTGCCTTCCTATGCTGCACCCTCTTCATCTTTTGACTTGCCAAAAGAATTTGGGGTATCGATGGTCCGGGATAATTTTCTCACCATTTTGAGAAAATCTCCTGCTCAAGTATTGGATCGCGGTGGTGATTTTGCTGGGATCAAAGCGGTGTTGGAGCCTCTCTTGCATGTAATGCAGAGTGCTCAGCTTCAATAAGTGCTGCATCGGGATCTCTGGTAGAGTCGCCAAACAAGAAGTCAGTCTTCCTAAGAGACTGAACGGAACTGGCATCCTGCACGAGAGGCGCATCTGTGATCAGCTGGCGAAGGGCTTGATGTCCACCTTCCCTCACCACTTGAGCAACTTCCGGCGACGTGCCCGGACCAAACTGAGAAGTAAGCGGAATGGGCGAAAAGTCATCAGACGTCGAATAATATTTGTCACGACGTCCATTCACCGCATGCGATGAAAAAGCTCCGGAAGGATATTCCACTGAAAACAAGCAGTTAAGTGTTTGTTAATTTCAGATATAAAAGGAAATTGAACTCATCTTACAAATTTGTAGGATAGAGTCATTACCTTATAAAGGGTGAGACGATTTGGCCACATTGTGCGTTTATAAGGTAGGGTATATCGACAATATATCCCTGCCTTATAAGGCACAATGCAGCGTTAAAACGCCCCCTTTATTTTGAGATATGGTTTTGACCAAGCAAAACCCATCTTTAAAGCGTCGATCCTCACCAAGGAGAATCAAGGCTTTTCCCGGTTGCCTCACCAAGGAGAACAACGGGGGGTAAAAAGGACCAATTTGCAAATGTTCAGAAAAAAAAGGGTTAATTTGCAAAATTTCCATAAAAGCGTCAATCCTCACCAAGGAGAATCAAGGCTCTTCCCGATTGCCTCACCAAGGAAAACAACGTGGGGTAAAAAGGATCAATTTGTAAATTTCCAGAAAAAAGAGGACTAATTCGTAAATTTTCGAAAAGGTAAAAAATAGCTCACCAGCATATGAGGAAAACACGCCATCAGCCGGTGTCGCAGGGGAACGACCTCTCGAAACTCGCGACATAGTGACCTACAAAGAAAATCAAGAGGTCAGATCTAGAAAAAATCACATTTTTACCCCCTGAAAGATAAGCTCGAGGCGACGAATCATAATCCTAACCCTCGCACGCAACCCCACGAGTTCATAAATTAAATTAAGCATAAAAAATGCTAAAATTATGGAGATATACCTGAGGGGAAGCTCGAAGATCCAATAAAGATTAGATCTTGAAAAGTGCTCGAACCACGCGCTCGAGGGGCCTGAGAGAAATTCCAAAAATGGAAGTTTCAAGGGATTTCTCAGTCAAGGATCAAAAGGAAGGATGAATCTAAGACGAATATCGAGTTTTGAGGGAGAACGGAGGCTCGAGGGAAGAGAAATTCAAAAAAGAGGCAGAGGAGATGGCCGGCCCTAGGGTAAAGAAAAAGAAAAGAAAAAAAAAACCCCTTTGAACCAGAATCCAAATTGAAGCCGAACCGAGCATCGAAACGACTTCAAATCAAGTGACGGTTCACATTATCATTCACTCACTCCTCTCCCATTTGTTCGGAAGAGTCGGAGGATTTTTTGAGCCGATTTACTGCCTTTTTTGGCTCATTTTAAGCCGGTTCAGCTCATTTGGGCACAGAAATCACTCCAATAAGGTATATGAGTATAAACTATTCCCTATTTTTGGTTTGAGAAGTTCCTGGAGAATATGTTTTTATAAATATTCTTAAGGATAACTCAACAACACTACGCCGGACAACGCGTTGCAAATAAAGACTCGACGCCAACAATCGATGTTTAGCTAAAAGATCAGGAATCAACTCCAAGTTTAAAATTCCGACAACGGTCAGACAATAAATGCAGCACCGGAACTCTTACAGATATTCGACAAAGCACCGAATAGCCTGGAAGATTGAAGGAATCAAGAACGGAGATCATTCCAAGGTCCCGTTACACCGACTGAAGGTGGGGACGATCATATCCAAAGTATTCCAGACTCTTCTATAAAAGAACGAGACTGAAATACTTTGGAGGGGGTATCTGTAGGCATATAAAATTGCTTATAGGTCCCTTAGCATAGCTCGGCACAAACCGACGAACCAACGAGGCGACGAGATCGACGAATCGCACGCAAGCGACGGAATGCATCCATACGCGTTCGGAATCAAGCCAAGTGTCAAAGAATCAACGAGTCATCCAACCGAGAACAGACTCAGACGAATCACGATCGAATCAAGATCAGTTTCGGACTCAGACTCAGAAGTGGATTTACTGCCAAATCAGGAATCAGACTTACTACCAAATCACGGACAGAACCGGAAAACGAACACAACTCAAAAAACTCGGAAAACCCACACCTAAGGGGGCTCGGCTTAAGCCGAGCCACCCATAGGTGGCTCGGCCCAGTGCCGGCCACCTATGGGTGGACGACAATCTCCTGTGCGCGGGCACAGTCCAGAGAGCCTATAAATAGGCCTAGAGGTGTTCATTTTAAGAGCAGGGAATTTCAAGAGCCAAAACTCTACCGGATTGAAGAGCAAACTCGGAGCTTTGAAGACTTGAAGACTTGCACATTCGGATCTGATCCTCGGCGAGCATCCACGTCAGAAAAGGTAGGATTTCGAGAGGAAGAAAGAACAGATCTGAGATCTACACGAGATCACACTCCAGATCTAAGCTTGGTCTTAGATCTCGAGATCCGAGCGATTATTCCCTTGGTGGACTAATCCCTCCCGGCTATTATTCCCTTCGTAGAATAATACCCGTATAATCGTGTAGATCCGACCGGATCTAGATCGCGCGGTGGTCCACGGATTAACCCCGGCGTTGGCAAAGAACCCACAAAGCGAGCGACCGCAAAACAGGAGCTCGCGATTTGTTCGACAAATAAGGAAACAAAGTTGTAATTTTTCTTATTTTTCTTTGACTTAATTGTAACCAGATCTAAAAAAGACCGGATCTTTTGTAACCCAAGATGACGATTATTTCAATGAAAAAGACAACAGTTTTCCCAGCGAACATATATATATATATATATTAGACTAACCCTTATGGATTATACTTCCTAAACAGTTTAGGATTGTTCAAAAACTCAATCTATAACAATTAAGAGTAGAATAGAACTGTAATGTGTTTCTACCTCTCCTGGTGATATTAGTGAGACCAAGTGGATCTCATATCAAAAACCACTTATTAATTAAATTAATAATTTTAATTTATTAGTCAAATCCCTATCCGACCACCTGTTTATAAAAGCTCTTCCATAATATAGGTTAATTATTTATAAATAGTATTATCTTACATGCAAAATCCTTCGGTATCATTTTATTTTAGGCAACTTTTTTGAGCAGAACAATTCACCTAATTGATCATGCCTAAATTGTAATCCCCATGCATGAACATAAATAAAAAAACATTTAGAAATATTAGAAAATTTTTATTTTATTAGAAAATAAATTTTAAAAATATTTTCCAAAATCATCCACCGTAGTAATTTAATAACTTCATGGGATATAAATAATAAATTAACTCATTAAAAATGAACATATTGGATCCTATCTAAATATCCATCATTTCCTAAATAAAATTAAACAACATAACATTTTAAGTTCTGTCACACTTAGAAAATAAGTTTAACCATCATGTCAAAATATATCAAAGTATCAAATCGAAAAATGTTGATGTCAGTTATCAAACAAGGAGTTTATGTTAGAGTTATGAGAGTGATTAAGGTCCTCAAACTCCTTCAGATGACTGGCTCTAGAGCCCACTGTTCATTCCTGCACACGAAAAACTCGTGAGAGGACGGAGTTAGTTCTCCAGTTGTTTCTCCAACGAGTTAGGTTCTCCAGTTGTTTCTCCAACGATCAAGTCATTATTTTGATCTTAAGTGGGAAAATCAAGGACAAATTGTATAAGTACTGACTCAAAGTTGCCAAAAACCAGAAGAAGTTACCCTATGCAGTGTTGTTTCCTTTTATAGATTAGAGGGGTATAAAGGTAACTTCGGCCGACTCCAGTGAGGCTGATGTATCAGCAGATACCTTCAAGGTGTTGGTCGTGGAAGAAAGTGAGTCATCTAGTTATTTAATGAGGGAATGACAGCAGGTGCTTGGAGATGATTGGGTCCGATGAGTCATAAAAACTATGTGGGTTAGAGTAATGATGATTTTGTCAGAGCAGTTAATGCGAGAGCAGTTAGCTAGCGAGGGATTCGAGGTAACTATCACCTCTCTTTTTGTTTGGTCAAGGGCGGAGGAGCACCGTCTTTTGACTCAGCTACACAAGTTGTCAGCTATCACAATAGACCGAGTGAGGGTTGCTCCTTGGGTCGATCAGGTGAGGTAGCCGACAAGTACTGCCTTTTGACTTGGCTACACAAGTTGTCAGCCCATAGGATCGATATAGTGAGGTGGCTGACAAGTAACGCCTTTTGACTCCGCTATGCAAGTTGTCAGCCCATAGGGTCAGCCGTAAGAGTAGTTTGGTCGTCTTGGCCTCAGTTCTCTAATTAAGCGAGGCATGAGACATGTGTCGGCTTCTCTAGGGAGATTAGCACTTGTTGATTTTCTAGGCTATAACAGAAAATTATAATATGATCAAGTCAAAAGGACAGCATAACAAATTGAATTCTTTATCTCTTAGGTGACTTGTCCTAAAAAATCTAAATATGGTCTCGTGCTAACACGTCATAATGTATATTAATGATATAGACCTAGGGAATCCTTATTCCCAATTGTTAAAACTCACCACCATATCTCACACGTCGGTGTCATGTATAATAACTCATAATAAAAAAATATTCTTTACTAGTTATATGTTAAGTACAAATTTAAGAAATCTTTAGGTTTGATCAAATCTCAAAACAAGTAATCATCACAGTGCATGATCTAATAAAATAATTTTTAATAATGTCAATTATATAAAAGATGTCCAAAAATATGTACAACAATAAATTTTTTATTAATATTCAAGTATATTACACAAAATATATTACATATTTAGTGGCATATTATTACTACTCTAGAAATGATTTCTAGGAAAAAGAAGAAGAAAAACTAAAGATAAAAGTTAGCAACCGGGCAACGGACTTTGTGGGCTTCAACTAGGCCACTTGCTCTATGTGCCCCTTAACTTCAACTATAAAAAGAAGCGTAATCTGATATCAAAGTGATCAGAAATCAAAGGAAGAATACGAGTAAAGAGGCGGTCGAGGTGTGACGTTGCGCGGAATTGATAATCTTAGAATCCGCCAAGGGTTGTTCTCTGAATCTACAAAGAACGATCTCTGAATCCACGAAAAACTTCGAATCCACGAAGAAAATATTAAAAGAAAAATTTTATTGATGAAAAGTTATGTCTCTACGGTTTACAATATTCTACTTAAATAGAAAATAAACAAGACTCCTACTATGACTCAAACTTTACCAAAAATAGAAGTAACAAAGATCTTCCTAAAAGATTCCCTAGGATTAGGGAAGTAAATCTGTTAAATTTGGAATCAAACTGGATTTGCTTCCTAATCAAAATAGACTCCTAAAACATTACATAAAATAGTAAAAAACTAACAAAAACGCTAATATCTATGAATCCGGGGGGGAATTTGTAAAAACCGACGGCGGCAAACCAAACATCAGTGAGTTTGGTTGACTCTGTCTCGAAAAAATACGCAATTTACGTATATAATTCGTCCAATTCCGACTTACGGTTTGAGAGATATGACTCGTTCTTCGTTACAAGTTATTTTCCTCGGCCGCGTCCGCGTTTGGGCTTGTGTCGCTCCTGCTTCTCCATAATATGTTCGCAATGTGTTCTACATCAAGATAAGTCTATTTCAGGAGCTAGCAAAGAGAGGCGGAGCACGCCTAGGCGCTTCATTGTGCCGGAGGAAGGACTGTCATTTCAATAATTGATCTCCGTAGGCTGCTTCAATGTAAAATGTAGTCACAATTTGCGTACACAACATATATATAGATAGTCCAAAAATAACTTAAAAGAAGGAGTAATTTGTATTTGTTGGAGCCAGAGGTCCTAAAGTCCAGATAGCAACACTCCAAAATACTATACGAACAAATA
>NC_033798.1:100799343-100815142 GCF_001876935.1 Asparagus officinalis | reverse complement strand
TTATTTACATTATGAAAACGAAGTAATTTATTTTCCCATCCATTTGATCTCAGCTGTCCAATTCTCTCAACAGCTGACAATTGCAACGACCAACGCCACAAAGACGCTCTACGAGGCCTGCTGGCAATTGGATATAATCCTTCAAATCGAATCTGGATCCAAATTTTAAAATTCGGATCGGGTGCCATAGAAACACAATTCAGATTCGAATTAGGGTTTTTAGATATTATTCCCTCCAATCTTCAATTATTCCATATTAGCCACTCACATGAAATTGTTCATAAGCCACTCAAATCTTGGGGCTTGCAAATTGGTCCTTTAATAACCAAAATGCCCTTTGGTTTATGTTTTTTTTGTGAAAACAAAGCTTTTGATGAAAAACATAAGCTTTTGATGAAAAACATAAGGTGGAGAACATTCTTGTCATTGAGGGACCAATTTGCACCTATGAACAACTTCCATGATTTAAGAGTCTAATAACTAAGCAACCCCTAGAATTATTAATGCGATCGGGACAACTGGTTCATGCGTGCTGCATGGACGTGAGAAAGGCGGAAAGCGCAAGATTCACACTTGATGGTTAGACGCTGAGGTAAAGGGATGATGTGTATAGAGCGACCGAGGTGAAGACTTTGGTAGCTAAAATAAATGTAATTTCTATCAAAACATCCTATATGAAAATGGATGATCTATACCATTCACGGGTAGATAGGGTTTAGTTTGGAAATTTGAGTTCTTATATTTATGGTGCAAACCATTACATCCCTTTGGGTATGATTTGGATAAAATCATTAGTGAGTTAAAATTACAGTAAATAATTTTTAGCCAAAATCCCACTGAGATGGCTAATGGTAAATAAATTCACAAATTAATTCGATTGTATAATTGAGACATTTCTTTTAATTAAATTTATTTATTTCAAAAAGTTCATGAGTGATCACTACTAATAAAACTTATTTTTATCATTAAACTTGTTGGGCTTATGTATTTATTTTCTTTCTGTGATAATTACAGCGCAGTGGTAATTGAGAGATAAAACTTGAATGAGTGAAGCCCAATGGAGGGGAAACAAAAACAAAAGGCATGAAGGGAATCTTAATGATAGACAACAAAGTAAGAAAGTAAAAAATGAGAGCAATCACTAGTAAAAAACTAGCCATTGGCGACGGGAAAATCCGTCACCAATGTCCTAAAATCCGTCACCAATACACATTGATGATGGAAATGGATCCAGCGCCAATAAATCCCTCGCCAATCACAGAATTAGAGGCTGTAAGGATGTGCATGAACAATCTTTGACTAGAAATGACAATTCATTTTCAATGGGTGCAGCCTATGACTTTTGAAGAGTTGGCATCTAAGTCAACTGATGTAGAAAATTATCTCAATCAGTTGAATTGTCGCTCAGACAAATGGAACCATAAATTTTTTGAACATGGGCTAGACAAAGGAAAGAGAGATCGTACACGTGATAAGAATAAGCATGTGATGGAGACATCTGTGGCAACACAATATTTAAAATATGAGCAAATGAGGCCAATGTCCAGTCGAAGAATTTAAAGTTTATTGGTGTTAGGAAGCCAAGAAGTTTGAAAGATGGACTTGAAAGGGAGTATTCCTTTCCCAAAGAAGTGGTTGAGGAGTTCTTTAAGGGATTAACCGAGATGAAGCTTGTACAATTGTCTGAACCTCGCCAAGTAAATGAAAATAATAAGAGGCACGATAACAGACAATATTGCAAGTATCATCGCATGCCAGGGCTCACCTTAGAAGAATGTTTTGTCTTTAAAGATAAAGTTCAAGAAATGATTGATGATGGAACTATTGATCTTGCATTGCTTAAAAATTTTAAGAAAGGAAGACAATCTGCCAATATGGTATCTATGAGCCAAGTGGATGGAAAAGCCTTGCCTAAGTGCATAGACACTTTAACATTATCATCCTATGCAGTGCCTTATGTACCGCCATCATATCCCCCTATGGAGGATTCATCATCACATGTGACTCCCTCAAAGGTGCCACATCATGTAATCCGTATGAAAGAATTGTTTTCCCCTTCGACTCCACCGACTATAATGGAGAGAAAAAGTAGAACTCTAACAATATTTCTTATCCTCACATGTTCAGTAAAACAATCTTCATCATCCCACATAAATAAGCGTCTATTTGTTGAGAATACAAAATCTAGTAGGGTAATGCCAGTTTTAATACCAAGGCAAGACTCAGCCTTACCAGAAATCCTGCTGCCTACAACAGATGATGAAGATTCAATGTTAGAACCTGAGCAGCTCTATACTAATCAAGGTAGACCTTATGTCAGCAAGAAACAAAAAAAATGACATGCTTTCAAAGAAAGGGTTAAAGCTGTGAGGAACAACCCTATACCAATGGGGGCAACTCGACCTCCTCTTTCCAAAAAGAAAAGAACTCCTAAATATAAAATACTTCGTAAAGTGATGACAAAGGAGGAAATTGAAGGATTCATTACAAGGGTTTCTCGTGAACTTTACATTAATAAGCCTCGAGTGGTGGATAATAATGCCCCTTGGGCAGATGATTTGTATTGTAATACTGTTGGAGTTGTAGAAGGAGATGACGGACCGTTATGCTTCCCAGAAGAAACTCATGAGGTTAATATTACCACTCGTTCTGGAATTCAGACAAAAGAGATCCGTCTTCCTCCTGTTGAGTACATAATACCTCATAAGGAAAAAACTCAATCTCATGACAATGTAACTCCAAGTGTGGTAGGTCCTTCTAAGACTGTCAAATACAATGTACTTGCACATCTAAAGAAAATATCATCACTTCTTAGTGTGTATGATGCTTTGTGTTTGTCTTCTGATTTGAGAAAGGCATTTGTTACACCAATGCAATTTCCTGATGACTATAGGGTAGAAATAGCTAACGTGGATATAAATCCACTAAAAATCTTAAATATTGAATTCACTGATGAAGACCTTTTGTTGGGCTCAAAGCTTCATAATCGACCTTTGTTAGTCACAGGTGATTTAGAAGATAAGCCAATTAATCAAATCGTGTTGGAATATGGGTCTGCTGTAAATTTAATCCCTTTAAGGATGTTAACAAGGCTGGGATATACTATAAGAAATCTTACAAGAAGCAACATCGCCATTCAGGGATTTAATCAAACAGGGCAACAAGCTCTGGGGACTATGCGTTTGACCTTAGGATTTCAAGGATGGATTTCTACTCCTCTCTTTCATGTGATTGATACATTCACATCTTATAATGCATTATTAGGATGTCCTTGGTTGCATGAATACGGCGTGATATCTTCCTCCTTGCATCAATGCTTCAAGTATAAAACACCTAAGGGGGGGATTAGAAGAGTATTTGCAGATATACAACCTTTTACAACTGTGGAAGCCTTCTATGTTGATGCAAAACTTTACTTCAAAGGCGTTGTTGCTGAGATCAAAGGAACGGATTTCAGAGCTAATAGAGTTAACACTAAAGAAGAAATTGCTCACAATGAAGAAAATCCAAATGAAGTTACATATCGCTACATACCTCAAGAACAAAGAAAAGATGGAGACCCTGTCTTTTAAATACTTGAGTATGAAGTCTTGAATTTTAACCAAGGTAAAGAGTTTAGTGGTCAAAAGAAAAAATTTATGGTCTTTGTACTAGCCTCTTCTATAAATGATGATGATTCAATATCTTGTCTTCCTATTTTTTTTTTTATGATTAGAAAGCCCTTAATATGATGAAAAAATAGGTTATGATATAAAATTAATTTTAAATTTGATTAACGGAGGAGGTTCTCTTGCACCTTTTGACAAAATGCTTAGTCCAAAATAGAGAGATGCTCTTTATCATGGTAAAAAATTATCACCTATGAAGAAAGGTTTGGGATATGAAGTCTGCATGACATCATCTCAAGAACTTATGGATCTGCAGCTAGCCCCATCTTAATTGGAAGAAAGAGAACAAGCTACAATAGATGACTTAGGAGAAACTAATCTTAGCACTAGTGATGACCCTCATCCAATATTTATCAGTGCTCATACGTGCAAGGAAGAAAATGATGAATACAAACACTTGTTATCCGAGAACAAGAATGTCTTTGCTTGGAGTTACAAAGAGATGCCTGGGCTTGAATCGAATGTAGTTGTACATCGCATAGCCATTTCAAGTGATATTACACCTATTAAACAACAACATCGTCGTTTTCGTCCAGAAATATTACCTCAAATAATAGCTGAGATTAATAAACTTCTTGCTGCTGACTTTATCAGAGAAGTCAAATATCCTACATGGTTGGCTAATATAATCCCTGTTAAAAAGAAAAATAGACAAACCTGTGTTTGTATCGATTTTCGTGATTTAAATAAGGCTTGTCCAAAAGATGTTTTTCTACTCCTCATCTTTGAATTATTGATAGATTCTACTACAGGTCATGAAGTATTATCGTTCATGGATGGTTATTCGGGGTACAATCAAATTCGTATGGCACCAAAAGATGAAGAATTTACTACTTTTAGGATATCAAAAGGTATCTTCTATCATAAAGTAATGCCTTTTGGACCAAAAAATGCTGGTGCAACATACCAACGTGCTATGATAGAGATTTTTACTGATCTCCTCCATAATAAGATAGAATGTTATGTTGATGACATTGTGATAAAGACAAAGTATAGAAGTAAACATTTACAAGATCTTTCTTTGGTTTTTGAACGCTTAAGGAAACATCAATTAAAGATGAACCCGACAAAATATGCATTCAGTGTCTCATCAAGAAAATTTTTGGCGTTTGTTGTTCGTAAAGATGGAATTGAGATTGATCCAGCAAAGACAAAGGCTATCATCGAGATGCCACAACCGCGAAAAATACATGAGCTGAAAAATCTTCAAGGGTGACTTGCATACATTCGATGTTTCATTGCTAATTTAGTCGGCAGGTACCAACCATTAACAAGACTAATGAAGAAAGGAGTTTCTTTTGAATGGGATAATGCATGTCAAAATGCTTTTGAAAGTATTAAAAATACTTGACATGCCCACCTGTGTTAGGAGTCCCTATTAAAGGGCGACCTCTAATATTATATACGGTTGCATTACCAATGTCTTTGGGGGTATTATTGGTCCAAGTTAATGACGAGGGAAAAGAAGTTGCTTTGTATTATCTGAGTATTATGATGCTGGGGGCAAAACAGAATTATCCTCGTATGGAAAAAATATGTTTGGCCTTAGTTTCTGCAGCCCAGAAACTTAGACATTATGTGTTAGAGCATACTATTCACTTGGTATCTTGGGCAGATCCTCTCAGATATATATATTCTTGGAAAATTAGTTTTATCGGGTCGCTTAGCAAAATGGGCAATATTTTTGACTCAATTTGATATTGTCTATGTACCTCAAAAGGCTGTTAAAGGGTAGGCTTTTGCAGATTTCCTAGTCGCTCATGCTTTACCATGAGATAAAGAGACTGAAGATGATCTTCCTGATGATGAAGTTATAACTACGTTCATAGCCCCTTCATGGGTCATGTATTTTGATGGAGCTAGTCGAGGAACGAGGGCAGGAGCTGGAGTTGTATTTGTTGCCCCTAAAGGAGAATCTCTATCATACTCTTTTACATTGACTTCAGCATCATCTAATAATAAAGCTGAATATGAGACTCTTATCATTGGTCTCGAATTGGCGTTAGACTTACGTCTTGATCCATTAATAGTCTATGGTGATTCACAACATGTTATACATCAACTGAATGGAAAATATGTTATCAAAAAGAAGGAGTTGATTCCATATTTTCTAAAGGACCAGGAGCTGATACATCAATTCCAAGAAATTCAAATTGAATATGTCCCTCGATCTTATAATCATAGAGCGGATGCTTTGGCAAGCCTTGCGACTTCATTGGCTATTTCTCCAAATACTACCCTCCAAATAAATGTGGAAGCAAGGCGGATATTATCATCACTACTTGAAGAGTCACCACAAGAGATATTAACATCCACAACTATTTCGGCTTACTTTGAAGAGGAAACGGATTGGTGAAGAATCTTATTAGATTATCTCAACCATGAAATTCTTCCTGCAGATAGTCACCAGAGACAACAAATAAAGAAGCGTGCTATACATTATACTTGCATTGAGGGGATCCTCTTTAGGTGATCTTTTGATGGTATGCTTCTTTGATGTTTATCTAAAAATAAATCTATGAAAGCTTTGAAAGAAGTACATGTTGGGGTATGTGGAGCTCATCAATCAGGATGTAGGCTTTACCATCAACTCAAACATCTAGGATATTATTGTCCTGCAATGGCCTGAGATGCAATGCAATTTGCTAAGAGATGCCATGTTTGTCAAATTCATGCAGATTTTATACATCAACCCCCAGAACCACTCCATACAACTAATGTATCTTGGCCTTTTGATGCATGAGAGATGGAAATCGTAGACCCTATTCATCCTCCATCATCCAAAGGATAGCTATATATTGGCTGCAACTAGCTATTTTTTAAATGGGCAGAAGCTATCCCTCTAAAGGATATACGAGGTATAGATGTGGTAAATTTTGTTCGTACTCACTTAATATATCGATTTGGCATACCAGCTAGGATTGTATCTAATAATGGAACTCCATTTAAAAATCAGGATATGCAGAAACTTTGTGTAAAATTTTATATTAAACATTACTTTTCATCTAATGCAGCAGCCAATGGTCAAGCTGAAGCATTCAATAAGACATTATGCAAATTATTGAAGAAAGTGATCTCCCATAATAAACGAGAATGGCATGAGGGGCTTACGAAGAGTCTATGGGCATACATACTACTATTTGAACGCATACAAGGTCAACGCCTTGTGCATTGGTCTTCAAAGGTGAGGCCGTATTGCCACTTGAAGTGCAAATCCCATCTTATAGGGTTGCAATCCATGAAGAAATTTTAGAGGATGAAGCATTAAAAGCTCGGCTAGAAGAATTGGATGATTTAGAGGATAAGCGTTTAAAAGCAAAACAAATTTTGGAGATATATCAGGCTCGTATTTCACGAGCTTTTGATAAAAAAGTTCATCATAGATCCTTAAAGGTTGGTGATTTGGTATTGGCTGTTGTTCGTCCTATGATCATCACAAGGCGAACAAAAAGTAAATTTGAACCAAAATGGGAAGGCTCTTTCATAGTGCAAGAGGTTTACTCAAACAGGGCCTATAAAATAATTTCATCTGATGGAGAGTACTCTCATCCCCTAATAAATGCAAAACTTCTAAAACGATATTTTTCCTAAAAAGGTATAGCACTCTAAACTTTTACGAGTATAAACTGTAAGACTCTCCAAACTTTTACGAGTATAAATTGTAAGACACTCAAAACTTTTACGAGTATAAACTAAGAGTAACTCTAAACTCTTAAAAGGATAAACTATGAGTAAACATATAAGGTAGGCATGGTCTATACAAGGTAAAAAAAAAACTTTTCTTTTCTTTTCTCTACACTAAAAAAACTATATATTTTCTAACCATCCTTTGGTATTTTGATGATAATTTTTTTATAGAGATCTTCAATTCAAGTAAAGTCATACAAAACTAGACTTAAAATGTGATCTATCATTTCAGACGAGAGGTCATTTGGAGCTTTCTGGACAAAGTTATGGCTAAAACAAATGCAGACCTATGTGCAGTCTGGGGCATGCCGAAAATACATATTGAAATCAATGCTCTTGCATCATCTTATTTTTTTTAAAAAGTCTTCAACAGCCTCCAAACTCTAAGAGGATAAACTATGAGTACGTTTGATGCCACACAGACTTATCGATCAAAGTTCAATAAAAATTTTCTCTTGTGTATTCAATGATGACTTCATCTTTCATGAGAGATGATTGTAACAATTACAAGTATGAAATATTAAAATATTATTTATTTGGAATATCTAATTAAGATCGAGACGAGAGGGAGGACCTGATTCATGATGTCGAGGTTCGCTTCGAGCGGAATCCATCGCTTTTTCGAGGGTTCCGCCATTTGTTAATCTCGATCTTTAATTTTGGAGAATGAGAAGGGAAAGCGACGGAGGACGTGGGAGTTACAGGTTGGTTCAAAGGTAATTTTTTTAGAAGATGTGGGAGTATTTTTTAGTTATTTTGGAAAAAAGTGGAAATAAAGTTGGTCAAGGACTGAATTTTTGATAAAAAAATTGTTTTTAAAAATAATATGATTGGTACAAATTAGATTTACTATTCATATTGTTCTCCTTTAGTTAAAAAAAGTAGTAGATATATCATTTAACTGTATTTCATAGCATTTATATACTCTTAGTTGGTCAAATTTAGTATGTTGATTCCTTAAGTTTTACAAACATAAACATTTTTATCTAAAAGTTCCCATATAATATTTATATGTTAATTTAAAGCTTTTTAACCATTAGTATTTACTAAATTACTATTAAACCTATCTAAATTCTAAATGTATCATAATTCTATTTTAAAAATAGAATTTGAAAAGATTTAATGATTAATTGAACAAATTTCATAGATAAAAATTTATAAGATTATCATATAAATATTATATGGGTAACGTTTAAAAAATTTTCACATTTACAAAATATAGGGTTTTTTTAAAGCAGAAAGACAGGGTAGATACCCTGTTCAAATATATATTGATATAGAAAAAGAGTCTAGAATTTATAAAACAAATAAGTTACTAAGCAACAAAAGGTGAGGATAGGAATCGAAGAAGATGTTATCGGAGGGGACCTAACCCTAGTTGTCACCCTCCACATAACAATTGCAGAGTTTCCTAACCTACCATTGATCATAAAATAAGATAAAAGCTACAAAAGAGGTTGTCAATAGAAACCATCATAAAGCAGCCATCTCCAAGCAAACCTACTACTACACTATAAACAAAAAATCAGTATATCTCGACAAGTTTAGAAAAGTACTTTACTACTGTAAATATGACCACAGAGTCTTGGAACTAAGAGACCGAAGCTGGAAGAGGAGGAAACAACCAGAAGCTAATCTCCTTGAGCAAAATTTCCCCAAGAGCTTTATTTCCATAAGCTTTAACCATGTCCTGCATACCCAATTCGACAATAACCCTATAAAGACGCTGAGATTTTCTGCTGCTTGAAGCACCTATCCAGAATAATATGAAATAAGCAGCGTTAGAGGCTATAGACAGAGGAGAAACAGGAGAATTGCTGAATATGAGGTTATTTCGACTGCTCCAAATACACCAACAGAGACATGGTAATAATACCCTCCATAACTTCCTTTGATTGAAGTTATCCAGGAATAAATCCTTGTATGTAATCATTCCAGATACCTCCATAGGCCAATGGCTGAGATTAGGGGATGATTTAAAAAATATAGGGCATTATGATGTAGAACACTTAGCAGACACGTTTATGTTAAAGTGGGATAGTCACAAGCCTAAATGCGGGCCTGGTTGAAGAAAATAACTTGTTTCGAAGAAACGACCGTAACTTTCAAACTGTACGTCAGAATTGGACGAATTATATATAAAAATTGACTATCTCGACGAGACGGAGCCATCCAAACAGACCCCTTTGGGTTCGGTTAGCGTTCTCAGTTTTGTCAAATTCCTTACGGTTTGAGAGATATTTACAGTTTTGTCCATTTTTTACTATTTTTAGTAATATTTTAGGAGTCTGTTTTGTTTAGGAAACAAATCCGATTTGATCTTAGATATTTTAGGAGTCTGTTTTGTTTAGGAAACAAATCCGATTTGATCTTAGATTTGACCGGAGGACTTTCCTAATCATAAGGAGTCTTTTTAGGAGTTTTAATTTGACCGGAGGACTTTCCTAATCATAAGGAGTCTTTTTAGGAGTTTTAATGTTTTAGGAATTTTTTTCCATTTTTGGTAAGTTGAGAGTCCTTGTAGGAATTAGAGTCCTTGTAGGGGTCTTGTTTCTTTTTCTATTTAAGAAGAGTCTTGTAAGCCCTAGAGGCATAACTTTTGATTAATAAAATTTCATTTTTCCTCAATATTTCTTCGTGGATTCGAAGATCGTTCTCTGTGGATTCAGAGAACACCCTTGGTGGATTCCGAGGTTACAACTTCCGCGCTGCGTCAATTGGTATCAGAGACTTGTTCCTCCGATCCGATGGCAGGTGATGAAGCCCCTATTTCTCGAACTGAGTTCGACGTGCTAAAGGCCGATGTCAATCAGATGAAGACTGTCATGGAGCGACTAGCTGTGGCAGTAGAGCGTCTGGACATGACAGGAGATCGAAATAGCGTTGATGGTCGCCAACGACGTGAGACGACTCCGTATGAAGATTCCGATAGCGAGGAAGATCATTATGCACCCCCACGCCATGGTGGTTATCGCAGAGACCGATGACGAAGGGATAATTATGACGTTGGAGGTTTCAAGATGAAGATGGATCTGCCATCTTTCAACAGGCAACTGCATATTGAAGAGTTCCTCGACTGGATTGCAGAAGTAGAGAGGTTCTTCGAGTATATAGAGATCCCAGAAGAACGCAAGGTAAAATTGGTGGCCTACCGACTCAAAGGTGGAGCTTCAGCTTGGTGGGAATCTGTTTGTCTGAATCGATCTCGTCAAGGGAAGCCGAAGGTCGAAAGGTGGGAGAAGATGAGGAAGCTACTGAGAGCCCGTTTTCTGCCAAGTGATTATGAACAAGTTTTATTCGGGCAATATCGGAATTGTAAGCAGGGTGGAAGAACCGTGGATGAGTACACACAGGAATTTTATTGGCTGTCATCCCGCAACAACTTGAATGAGAGTGAGGCCTAACAGATGTCTCGATATATAGGGGGATTAAGGATGGCAATTCAGAATCGTGTATCTCTACAACAGACCTATACCTTAGCAGATACAGTTAGCCTAGCCGAGAAGGTGGAGCGACAACTCAGACAAAATAGTAAAGGATCATGGTCAGCTTCCGACGGGTCGCACACGAGTTTCAAACGTGGTGGAAGTAAACAGTCTCAAACTGTTCCTGAGCATGATGCAACAACAGAGAAGGGCAAGGGTCCAGCGACAACAACAACAAAGAAGCCTACCACAGCGAACCCTTATGCCAAACCTGACCCGATCAAGTGTTACAGATGTGGACTGCCTGGTCATCGATCCAATCAGTGCCCTAAAAGAGGTACTGTAAACATAGTGGATCATGAAGATGAGGATACAGACCGAGACAATGATGAAGACTATGATGATGGGTTAGATGCTGATGATGATGGGGAACAACTCTCATGTGTTGTGCGGCGACTATTGTTGGCTCCAAAGGCAGAAGAACCACCACAGAGGCATAACATCTTTCGAACAAGATGCACGGTGCAACAGAAGATCTGTGACGTCATCATTGATAGTGGGAGCAGCGAGAATATTGTCTCTCGGCGCATGGTGGAGAAGTTAGGGCTAAAAACGGAGAAGCATCCCGCTCCTTACAAGATCGGCTGGATTCGCAAGGGTAATGGTGTACAGGTTGATGAAGTGTGTCGGGTATCCTTTTCTAGGGGTGTGCAACGGTCGGTTCGGTTCGGTTTTTACCAAAATTTGAACAACCGAACCGTCTATAATTCAAAACCGAACCGAACTATTGCAAGTCGGTTCGGTGCGGTTCGGTTCGGTTTGTTCGGTTCTAACTTCATCAAACTTCTTATCAAACAACAAACTGTGTTAAAGAAAAAAAGATATCAACAAAGTAGGGGATTATGAAGCATTAAACACTGATATAATGATATTGTTTTCAACCCATAATGATTCAGAAAATGAGTTTAGGGTTTGAGTCTTTGACTCTTTGGGGACGGGTCGAGTAGGGTTTAAGATCAAAATGTGTAGTATTGCACTATATTCGGTCGGTTTGGGTTAAAAAGTTTTCAAACCGACTCGAACCGCCTTACTCATAAAACCGATTTTTTCGGGTCGGTTGGGGTCGGTTCGGTCGGTTTTTTCGGTTTGGACCGAACCATGCTCAGCCCTATCCTTTTCCATTGGCCGAACTTATGTGGATGAGGCATTGTGTGATGTAGTAGAGATGGATGCATGTCATATGTTGTTAGGCAGATCTTGGCAGTTTGATGTTGATGCCACGCATAGGGGGAAAGATAACGTTTACATCTTCAAGAAAGATGGTCGCCTGATGCGGCATAAACATGTACCAAAAAGGTTGCAAGTGCACAACCGTGTCAAGTTATAGTATTTAAGATATCGATCCCACGAGGAAGGTGTTCTGTAGGAGAAAATATAAAATCGGTTCTTATGTTGTGTGCGTGACAAGTAGGAGTGATAAGTGAATGTGATTGTGAAGAGATTGAGAGAGTAAAAATGGTGTGTTGTAAATCGGCACGAGATATAAGTGAGAGTGGATGTGACAAAGAATGAATATGATCAATAAGGCAAGAAGGAAAAGGAAAATAAAAATCAAGAATAAAGAAAATAAAATTCAAGAATAAAAGAAAATGCAAGAAATTAAAGATGGTGGATTCAATTATAGATATGGGTAATCTACAATTGAACCCACTTCTTAGAAAAGGGTGATTCCCTAGAGGGTTCTAGCCTAAAGGCGAATCAAACAAAATAAAAATAAACAAAAAGAAAAACTAAACCCAAGAGGGTTCTAGCCTCAAGGTGAATAGTATAAGAAATTAAAATCTAACTACAAATTCATCTCCATCTTCATCATCTAATAAAGAGAAGAAGAGAAAAATTTAAAGTGGTGAAAAAAATTATTATTATTAATTGCAACTAAAGTTATAATTTTGGAAGGCCTTCTCAATTAAGAGTAGCCCTCCTCTCCAAAAGGAGTTACAAAAATTTTCACACCCTTAACCCCTCACTCTCTACCTCTATTTATAGTAATCTTCAATGAATATGAGCCATTGGATTTGTCTTAAGCCCCAAGCAACAATCTTCACCTTTGATTTATTTGATTTTCAAAAGAAATCCAATGTCTATTAAGTTTTGATTTTCCAAATTAAATTTGCAGCCCACATTATATCCGGTCCTCTTTTCATTTGCACCAAAGTCTTCATTTGATTTTTTTTTTTTTGAGAATGCAAATCCACATCTCCAGCAGCCCATCAAGTCTTTTATTTGATCAAAAGCCTAGCAAGCCCATCAAGTCCTCATTTGATCAAAAGCCTAGCAAGCGGCCCATAGCAAGTGGTTTCATTTGATTTTTGAAGTCCAGCAATCAAGTCCAGCAATCAATGATGACTAAGTCCGGTCCATTTTCTTCTCCAAACAAATCTTGATTTTCGGCTCAAAATGCAGCTGTCCAAAGTACACAATCAAGTCCGGTCTCCCTTTTAACTTCCCATTTGATTTTCAAAAAAATAGAAAAGGAAGAGCCGGCCCACTTAAGCATTCCTTGCAACCAAGAACCGGTCCATGAAGTTCCAATTGATTTTAAAAATCAATCTCTGCACTAAAACCGGCCCATTTTCATTTGAATTTGGAAATAAATTCTCTGCAGCCCAAGTCCAAGTTTGGTCCACTGTAGCAGGTCCAGAGTTTGATTTCATTTCCAAAACCGAAAAGCAAGTCCGGTCTTCTTTTGCATAAAAGTCCATTCCATAAAATAATTAGCAATGTGGGTTGATTTTCATTGTTTTGTAATCTTTGCATAAAAGTCCATTCCATTCCACTCTTTGCATCCAAGTTCATTCATTTTTTCTTTTGATGGGCTTTGGGCCTTCAAGCTCATTTGAGAATAAAGAGGATTTTGCTTCTTTTGGACATTTTGGCTTTTGGCTTCAATTGATTATTTTCTTCACTTGCTTGATGGGCTTCATGCTACAAAATAGAGAAGAGAGATTTTGAGAGGTTTTTATATTTAATAATATTTATTTATATTTTCATTCATTTATGTGCAAACTAATCTAACAACAATTATTAATGGTATATTTATTCATATAAAATAGATAATGAGGGTATAAAATTGTAATAAAATATGATTATCAAATACCCCCACACCTAAACTTTTGCTAGTCCTCTAGCAAAGAAAATAAAAAGAAAATCCTAACTCACTTTCGCAGGAATCGCGGTTGTATTTAGCGCATACAACAAGCCTTTAAACCCCTAGGTTACCCTAGTGGACGAGTTGTAGTCTCGTGAGGGTTTGCAGTGAATATACCCACAAAATTCGGTCAACTTGCCAAATTAAAGAAGTCAGTAAATAACTAAATTCACTTGATAACTTTTAGATAATCTAATTGGAGCCAGTTATCACTCAAGAAAACATTTTTATATATAACTCTAAGGTATATTTTCAAGAAAATCTTCTCATTGTAGCTATACAAAACCAAGCCAAACTTAGAAATTTAATTTAAAAGTTTTGAAAAGAACATGCTAACTTTTTGTTTTTAAATAATTTTCAAGTTGCTTAATTTAAAATATTTTCCAAGACCATATATACAACTATAAAACATTTATTAGTTTTTTTAATTTTTTTTAACTCTTTCATCCTTGGTGATTTTTTCTACTTTAACGGGCTTTCTAAGTGACCTTTTAACGAGTTTTGGGCCAATGGATCCCAACCCAAATGGGCTTAGGTCATTAAGTATGAAAATACTCCTTGGGTTTAATTACTCGGTCAGCTTAGGCTTTATAAGATAGAATCACCTTAAATTCAAGAGTTTTTTTTTCATTTTTGGTGCCCATTTTTCGCACTCTTCTTTTGCTTTTTTTGTATATGTATATATATTTTGAAAATATGTAAATCAAGACACTTTGAAAAAATTATTTTCAACTCTAAGTTAAGCATGCAAAAATTTCATTATTTTAAATAAAAGTCCAAGTTAAGGCTTAAGTAAAGTATACTACTTTAAAAATCATTTCTTAAGAAATTTATTTAGAGTTATCATAAAAGATGAACTTAAGTAAATAACTAACTAGGGATTAGAAAATTTTAAATTTATCAAATAAATCAATTATTACATAACTCTATCAATTTGGCAAGTGACGATATTTTTATAAATTTTTTTTTAAGGAAAAGAAAAAAAGAAAAAGAAAAAAATGACAAAAATGCACTAAAATTGTAAAATAAAGAGAAAAAAAACTAATTCCTACCCCCACACCTAAATTTTGCATTGTCCTCAATGCAAATTCTATGATGCACAAAGTAAAACAGATAAGAAGTGAAGCACTTATATTTGGTCGATTGATAAAAATCTGTAATTATCTTTGGTCTGAGGAGGATGAAAACAACAATTTATTCTTCTTCTTCTTTTTTCTTTCTTTTTTTTCTTTTTTTTTTCTTTTTTTTTCTTCTTCTTTTTTTTCTTTTCTTTTTTTTTCTTCTCCTTTTTTTTTCTTTTCTTCTTTTTTTTCTTTTTTTTTCTTCTTTTTTTTTTCTTTTTTCTTCTTCTTCTTTTTTTCTTTTCTTCTTTTTTTTTTGAAAACTGAACAAGAAACTCTCACATAAGAGAAGAATAAATTCTTTTTATTATTCTGAAATAAACAAAATAAACAATGTAGAATGAAATGTTCAGCATGAAGAGTTCCTGTTCCACATTGAATCCTACCTTACTGTTGAAAATTCTTCCCCGGATTTTAAACAAATTCAGAATGATATAATCAATAATGTAAATTTTTAAGCATTTCGGGATGTTCAATAATTCTTGCAACAAGGTAAGGTAGGTATTATTGGTGTCATGCATTTTGCATTTCTTAATAAACTTAGACTCTTGTACTGTGAAGTTTTGTTTTCTATCAACCAATTCTTCTGTGAAGTTCTGAAATTTTGGTTGTTGATTATCTTCCAAGAATCTAAGTTCATCAAGAAAGAGTTCTTCAAAATTTAATTCAAAGCAGCACATGTGTAACACA
>NC_033798.1:100748331-100798343 GCF_001876935.1 Asparagus officinalis | reverse complement strand
TAAGAAGTTGATCGAATCAGGATTTATCCGAGAGGAACAACATCCAGATTGGTTAGCCAACATCGTTCCGGTCATTAAGAAGAATGGCAAAATCAGGATTTGCATCGACTTCAGGAACCTGAATGAAGCATGTCCGAAAGATGATTTCCCTCTCCCAATCACGGATGTCATTATCGACAATACATGTGGATTCGAGAGGATGTCCTTCATGGATGGATTTTCGGGATATAACCAGATCAAGATGCATCCAGAGGATGAGAAGCATACGGCGTTTAGAACACCCCTCGGCGTCTTCTGCTATACAGTGATGCCTTTCGGTCTGAAGAATGCCGGCGCCACATACCAGCGAGCGATGACTAAAATTTTCCAAGAACATCTCAGGAAAACAGTCGAATGCTACGTTGATGATTTGGTTGTGAAAAGCCGCAACAAAGAAGATCACATCAAGGACCTGAAGACGATGTTCGATCTCATGAGGAGTCATCAATTGAAGATGAACCCCACTAAATCATTCCTTGGAATGTCTAGCGGAAAATTCCTAGGATTCGTCGTCAATTCCTAGGATTTGTCGTCACCACTAAAGGTATTCATATCGATCCCGATAAGGTGAAGGCGATACATGAACTGCAACCTCCTAGAAACCTAAGAGAGCTCAGAGGATTGCAAGGGCGTTTAGCTTATATCCGGCGTTTCATCTCAAATCTTTCTGGGAAGTGCCAACCGTTCTCTAAGCTGAACAAGAAAGGGGTATCATTTATCTGGGATGATGCTTGCCAAAAAGCGTTCGAAGATATCAAAACATATCTGGCGAACCCTCCTGTTCTCGTTGCACCGAAATCTGGTAAACCGTTCTTGATTTATCTCAAGGCGATGAACCACTCGATAAGTGCCTTACTAGCGCAAGACGATGATAACGGTCACGAACAGGCAGTTTATTACCTAAGTCGGACCTTGGTAGGCGCAGAGTCTCGATATCCGATGATTGAGAAAGAATGCCTTGCATTGGTATTTGCGATGCAAAAGATGCGGCATTACCTGGTGGGACAGACGATCTACGTTATCTCCAACGTTAATCCAGTACGGGTGTTTATGACGCAACCGGCCTCTATGAATTGGCGGCTAGCGAAGTGGGCCCTTCTCTTGTCCCAATACGATTTGCACTTCAAGCAGCAGAAGTCGATAAAAGGACAGGCGATTTGTGACCTTTTGGCGGCAAACCCGACCACAGATACGGCAGAAGTATATGATGACTTGCCGGATGAAACCCACGAGGTTAACACCACATCACACCAACAAGTATGGCAATTATACTTCGATGGTGCCTCAAGGGCAGTTAATAGAGTAATAACCCCGGGATGTCCTACAGTTTCCTCTGGAGTTGGAGTCGTCTTAATCTCCCCTGGAAAGCACGTGATGCCTCGGGCTTATTCGTTGACTAGTCCGTGCTCCAATAATGTTGCCGAATACAACGCGCTTCTCATTGGACTCAGTTTCGCCAAAGAGCTGGGGGTCGAATATCTCGAAGCTTTTGGAGATTCGCAATTGATAGTCAACCAAGTTCGCGGTGAGTATGAAGTCAGGAATCAAGACCTGATCCCGTACCACCAGGAAGCCATCAAAATGGCAGAATCTTTCGAAGAATTCTTTATTGAATACATCCCTCGTCTCCAGAACGCTTATGCAGACGCACTGGCGGCACTAGCAGTATCACTGGCACAGCCTCCCGAAGCTGAGCTGTTAGTCACAGTACGGACGCATCAACTCTGCGTACCCATATACAGTACGGAGATTGAAGAAGAAGAGGATAGAAACGTGAACGCCAAAGAGGTGAATTCAACTCAAATTGGGTCTGAGTCCCGAGATTGGCGTTTTCCTATCATCGACTACGTCCAATATGGTATCTTGCCAGAGGATGTAAAAGAAAAGGAATCAATCCGCCGAAGAGCTCCAAGATTCTTCTATAATACCGAGACCCATACGTTATACCGTAGAGGGTACGACGGTCTTTTGCTCCGATGCCTTTCGAACAGAGAAGCAAAGGAAGTTCTTAAGGAAGCACACGAAGGAGAATGTGGTGCGCATCAGCCCGGTCCTAAACTGTATGATCGCATCAGGAGGATGGGATATTTCTGGCCAACGATGGTTCGTGACGCAATCGAATACGCACGAGAATGCCACGCTTGCCAGATACATGCGAATTATATGCATCAACCGCCAGAGCAGTTGCACACGTCAACCACGTCTTGGCCGTTCGAGACTTGGGGCATGGACATAGTCGGTCCTATTTTTCCCCCTTCAGTCAAAGGTGATCGGTTCATCCTCGCGATCACAGATTATTTCTCAAAGTGGGCTGAAGCGATTCCGCTTAGAGAAGTGAAGACGAACAACGTCATCAATTTCATCAAGCATCATGTCATTTACCGACACGGCGTGCCAAGAAGGATCATTCATGACAACGGTCCACAGTTCATAAGCAATGCCTTCGTCAGATTCTGCGACAAGTTCAAAATCGAAGATGTTTCGTCGACAGCTTACTACCCCGCCGCGAATGGATTAGCGGAGGCGTTTAACAAGACGATCATCAAGATCTTGTCAAAGCTCGTGAAGACCAATAAACGAGACTGGGACGATAAACTCGGTGAAGCACTCTGGGCTTATCGCACCACCATACGCACGCCTACGGGAGCTACCCCGTATTCGCTGGTATACGGATGTGAAGCTGTGCTACCGCTGGAAATTCAGATTCCGTCCCTTCGGATCGCCCTCGCAACGGAGATGACGACGGAGGAACAACATCAGAAGCGTCTCGAAGAGCTCGAGAGGCTGGATGAAAAGCGTTTGGAGGCTCAACAACACATCGAGTTTTACCAAGCCAGGATGTCAAGGGCTTTTAACAAAAGAGTCCGACAGAGAAGCTTCAAGGAAGGAGATCTGGTCCTCGCTGCTCGCCGACCAATAATTCTCACCTCCAAGAAGAAAGGTAAATTCGAACCCAAATGGGAAGGACCGTTTGTAATAGACACAGTCTATTCAAACGGCGCATATCGCCTGATTACTCAAGAGGGCGCCAGGCAATTAATGCCAATAAATGGGAAGTTCCTGAAAAAGTACTATCCCTAGTACATTCAGGATAACTCATTTACCGGGAAGTTCCTCGAAGAATATTACACTTAATATTCTAGAGGATAACCCAAAATCATTGTCACCACCAAAATCCCTCACTGATCAATTTCAATTGACAGTGAGTCCACCAAAAATGTTTTTCTGGCCCTCTTGATTCTTTCCATGAACAAGAGGTCCACTTTCAGTTCGGAGTCCCTTTTCGATAAACGAAAGAACTCCTTCCCTTTTTCTCTTTGGTTAAACCTTGTTCATGGTTATAACCGGAGTTGAAAATACCACTTCGATAAACGAAGGACCCATTTTCAGTTTAGATAACTCATCCTATAAAAGGCAAGTTTATCTAAATTTTCCAGATTCTCGGAGTGGACACCCCACTTCTAGTTTCTTCTTCGCTGGAAATAGAATATAAAATTCTTCCTTTCCAGAATCAGGGAATAGAATATAAAATTCTTCCTTCCTTGTCTGTTGGGTTCGCCTTCACCCTAAAAGAAGACCGGGAAATAGAATATAAAATTCTTCCTTTCCCGCACCAACCTTTTCTAAGAATCTATCAATCTAGGATTCATCCTAGGAAGTTTATCCCGAATCCTAAGCAGGGATAAGTCTGCGCCTAACACGCGCTGCCGGTTTAGTCTTTTTCCGCACAAAAAGACACCAGAGTCTGATTCTGGGGTATTTTATCCTGAAACCTAAGCAAGGATAAGTCTGCGCTTAACCTGCGCTGCCGGTTAGTTCTTAACCGTTAAAAAGAACACCCGTCCACATATTCAACATTGTGGCAGGTCGTCATTAATAACACCAAAATCCATGCCTTACACGCATGGGGAATGTCATCCTGAATCCTAAGAAGGGATATGCCGACGCCTAACACGCGTCGCCGGTTTAGTCTTTCGCCGTAGAAAAAGACACCAGAAGACCAGTCTGGGGTATTTTATCCCGAAACCTAAGTAGGGATAAAGTCAACACCTAACACGTGTTGCCGGGTAGCCTATTCCCGTAACAATGGCGAAGTCTATGTATTCGACATCATAGCACGAAGTCTAAGAGAATTCATTCTCTTAGCACAACGTTACATGCGAACGGAGTTAGACAATCCGCATGCTAGCCCGACTCAAACCTGCATCGATGCCAGATTACTGTAGCGCGCGTCAATGGCTGATTTTGCTTGTCTTGGGGCTCAAGTTTGATCCAATGGCTCTCATTCACTGATGTTTACTATAAATAGGGGTAGAGAGTGAGGGGTTAGAGGTGTGAAAATTTTGTAAACTCCTTTTGGAGAGGAGGGCTACTCTTAATTGAGAAGGCCTTCCAAAATTGTAACTTTAGTTGCAATTAATAATAATAATTTTTTCACCACTTTAAATATTTCTTCTCTTTGTTGGATGATGAAGATGGAGATGAAGAATTATTTAGAGGTTTGCATTTTCTTTCCTTTTTCTCTTTTATTTCCTTTTTATTGCTTATTAGTGTAGATTTATTTCTATGCTTGTAGTTTAGATTTTATTTTCTTGTTAAATAGCCAAGAGGCTAGAACCCTCTTGCCTTAGATTTATTTCATGCTTATAGAGTAGATTTATTTTCTTGCATTTAATTCTTGCAATTTTATTTTGTAGTTTAGATTTTGCACTTTATTTTGTAGTTAGATTTTAATTTCTTATACTATTCACCTTGAGGCTAGAACCCTCTTGGGTTTAGTTTTTCTTTTTGTTTATTTTTATTTTGTTTGATTCGCCTTTAGGCTAGAACCCTCTAGGGAATCACCCTTTTCTAAGAAGTGGGTTCAATTGTAGATTTTTCCTTCTCACCTTATTGATCATACTCAAATCCACTCTCACTTACACTTTGCACTTATTCACACACCAATTTCATTCTCTCAATCTCTTCACAATCACATTCACTTATCACTCCTACTTGTCACGCACACAACATAAGAACCGATTTTATATTTTCTCCTACAAAACACCTTCCTCGTGGGATCGATATCTTAAATACTATAACTTGACACGGTTGTGCACTTGCAACCTTTTTGGTACATGTTTATGCCGCATCAAGTTTTTGGCGCCGTTGCCGGGGAAGGTGCTTAAGTAGGTTTTAATTATTTTGGTTCTTTAACTTGTGTGTTTATTGTGAAAGAACTACTTGAAGATTAAAGATCAAGAATTGGAGATTGAGGAATTGGATATTCGCTTGTGGTAAGTCTTCTTCCTTATATTTTCAATTCCACACCTTTAGTAGTTTCTCACAATTAGTGACAATTAGGATCTAAAAAAAAGATTTTATTTCCGTTGACCATAATAAAATCACAATTAGTGACAATTAGGATCTAAAAAAAAAGATTTTATTTCCGTTGACCATAATAAAATTTACCCTTCACTTTGACATTTACTAACAAGATAATAAATTCAAACAATTTTCCCTTCTCATTTGTTTGATTGTTAACCCTAATTAAAAAAAAGAAAAAAAAAATTTTCCATCCTTTTTAGTTGCTTTTAATTCATAGGGTTGCATTTCATATAGTTAGTAGGAATTCACCAAGTGATTTGAGCATCTTGATTTGGCACACACTTCAAAATATTTTTAAGGGCAAAACCCCATAATCAAGATAAGGTGTGGGATTTCATCACCCTTTCCTTAGCCCAAAAATTACTAATTCCTCACTACACCAGCCAAGCCTAATAAAACTCATTAGACGTTGGCCCTAAGGATTCGAGCTCAATAAGGAACAAAGAATCCTTAAGTGAACCGGTTTAAGTTTTCTTAGATTAGTTGGTGTCTAAGGCAAGGTTTAGGGGTTGCGTAAAGCGCTCCGTAAGGAACGAGGTACTTAATTGATCTCTGATCACCCTCTAGTACTATCCTTACCTGGCTAACTACCCGGGTAAAACTTTTATCTTTTCACTTTAGGAGTTTTTGGTTAGGAGCTAGTCTAGTTGAGTTAGGCTTAACCCTAGAGTTAGAGTGATTGAAAAGTGATTGATTTTGATTTGTTTTAGTTAGGATTTTCCTTTTTCTTCAAAAAAAACTAACTTTTTCCAAAAAAAAAAATATTAAAAAAGAAATTGTTTTTGGTGCATGCAAAACGTGGATTAGGGACAATACACATCAACAAATTCATTTTGAACAAATGGCTAATCCACAAGTTTTTCAAAATTTATGTTATCCCAATAGGATTGAAATTTCTAATGAAGTCCGGGAGTTTGTAGAGAGTCCATATCAGTATTCGGTAAATGATCCATTTTTTCCAACCTACAACCCAGGTTGGGCAAGTTACACAAACATTGCATGGAATCAGGGAAACCACTCCGAAACTCAAAACTTCACTCCCTCTTCGACCCAACATTTTCCTAGGGAAAATACAGTTTCTTTTAACTCTCATCCACAATTTCAACAACCCAGTCTGTCACATCAAAATCAGTCTCCTCATCATCAAGTTGTAACTCACACTCCTCTTGATACAGATCATGATGAACGTCTCAATTTTTTGGAAAAATGTTTTGAAATCATTATTAAGGCCTCAACACTAGCCACAGATATGTTAACTCAAACATCCTACACGATGAACTCCTTTATGCAATCAACCGAACTCATACTTAACTCTAACACTCAAGCCCTAGCTAGATTAGAAACCCATATTGATCAACTAGCTAGTGCCATAAGTGAAGTAGAGGAAGGAGAAATTCTGAGTCAACCCGTGGTCAATCCTAAGGACACTCAAATGAATGCACTACAGTCAGGAAAACAGGTCGATAATCAGGAAAGAACACCTTTAAGCCAAATTCTTGTTCCAATTCATTCTTCCCCTGATAATTCAATTCAGGAAAGACCGAGGGAAGAAGAAGAAGAGTCAGATCTAAGTTTTGAGGAAATTTTCGGTGAGGAGCTAAAAATATTAGGAGAAGCAGATCGGGTTTGTCAAAATAAAGAAACTGTGTTGGACAATTGCTGTTTTGAACTGAATTTTGAAAAACTCTTTCTTGATGAACTAAGATTTTTGGAAAATAAACAACAACCAAATTTTTACACATCAACCATGAATCTTGGGGTTGAGAAAATTGTTAAAGAAAAATTGGTTGTTAGAGAACAAACATTCACAAATCAAGAATCTAAGTCCAATATGCATGACACCAATAATACCTACCTTCCATTGCCACAAAAATCATTGAACACCCCGGAATGCTTAGAATTTCAGCACATTGTTGATTATATCATGTTGAATTTATTTAAAATCCGTGGGAGAATTTTCAGCAATAAGGTAGGATTCAATGTAGAACATGAACTCTTCATGTTGAATATTTCATTCTACATTGTTTATTTTGTTTATTTCAGAATAATAAAAAGAATTTATTCTTCTCTCATTTGAGAGTTTCTTGTTCAGTTGTTAAAAAAAGAAAAAAAAAGAAAAAAAGAAAAAAAAATAAGAAAAGAATAAATGTTTGATTTCCTCCTCCTCAGACCAAAGGTAATTGCAGATTTTTATCAGCAAACCAAATGTAAGTGCTTCACTTCTTATCTGCTTTACTTTATGCATCATAGAGTTTGCATTGAGGACAATGCAAAATTTAGGTGTGGGGGTGGGAATTAGTTATTTTTTTCTCTTTATTTTACAATTTTAGTGCATTTTTGTCTTTTTTTTTCTTTTCCTTAAAAAAAAATTTATAAAAATATCGTCACTTGCCAAATTGATAGAGTTATGTAATAATTGATTTATTTGATAAATTTGAAAATTTCTAATCCCTAGTTGGTTATTTACTTAAGATCACCTTTTATGATAACTCTAAATAAATTTCTTAAGAAATGATTTTCAAAGTAGTATACTTTACTTAAGCCTTAACTTGGACTTTTATTTAAAATAATGAAATTTTTGCATGCTTAACTTAGAGTTGAAAATAATTTTTCAAAGTGTCTTGATTTACATATTTTTCAAAATATATATACATATACAAAAAAAAAATTGCAAAAGAAGAGTGCGAAAAATGGGCTACCCTTGTGTTGTTTATATATCCTTGCATATATTTCTATCATATAGGATATATCTCATTGTTCATGTTGCTTATCCTAGCTTATATACTTGTTGTATTTCATACTTACTAGGATAACTTATTAATTAATTTTTATTGGCATTTAATCGGATTAGATTAGCATAAGACCCTAATCACCCCCTCTAGGGTCTAACAATGATCAAGTAGTTCACTGACATAGGAGTATAACGACTGTGATTAGAACAGAGACACATCGCATGATAGGCCACTATCAATAAACAGCGTCATTTGCATAAATGACGATGTTGAAATAATCAAGTCGCTCTGTGACATGGGAGTATAACGACTGTGATTAGAATAGAGACACATGACATGGTAGGCCACTATCTTCGATCGTTTTAGGGAGATATAACGTTCGAATAAGATTAGATAACTAATCATCGCATGATAATCATATTTTATTACAGTTTTATACCCTCATTATCTATTTTATATGAATAAATATACCACTAATAATTGTTTTTATCTTTTAATTGCAGGTTAATGAAGAATAAATCTCAAACTCTCATCTCTCAACAAAAACCCATTGATTAAATGAAGAAATGAAGCAAAGAAGCACATTGGAAAATCAATTTCCAAATTATCCAAAAGCCCAGAATCAAGTCGTGTAGCCTGTAGAAGCCGGAGAAAATCAAAAATCCAATATGAAAAGAAATCATATTCAAAATGGTTGGCCACAAAGAAACGACGATATCTCCTAATCCGGAAGGCGGAATTTAACATATAATATATGAAAATCGCCTATCTCGACGAGACGAAGCTATCCGTGAAATCAGAATTTGGAAATAGTAGGCATCGTTGTTGGCATCGATGTGGGCATCGATGCTGGCATCGATACCTGCATCGATGCCTGTATCGATGCCAGATTACTGTAGCGCGCGTCAATGGCTGATTTTGCTTGTCTTGGGGCTCAAGTTTGATCCAATGGCTCTCATTCACTGATGTTTACTATAAATAGGGGTAGAGAGTGAGGGGTTAGAGGTGTGAAAATTTTGTAAACTCCTTTTGGAGAGGAGGGCTACTCTTAATTGAGAAGGCCTTCCAAAATTGTAACTTTAGTTGCAATTAATAATAATAATTTTTTCACCACTTTAAATATTTCTTCTCTTTGTTGGATGATGAAGATGGAGATGAAGAATTATTTAGAGGTTTGCATTTTCTTTCCTTTTTCTCTTTTATTTCCTTTTTATTGCTTATTAGTGTAGATTTATTTCTATGCTTGTAGTTTAGATTTTATTTTCTTGTTAAATAGCCAAGAGGCTAGAACCCTCTTGCCTTAGATTTATTTCATGCTTATAGAATAGATTTATTTTCTTGCATTTAATTCTTGCAATTTTATTTTGTAGTTTAGATTTTGCAATTTATTTTGTAGTTAGATTTTAATTTCTTATACTATTCACCTTGAGGCTAGAACCCTCTTGGGTTTAGTTTTTCTTTTTGTTTATTTTTAGTTTGTTTGATTCGCCTTTAGGCTAGAACCCTCTAGGGAATCACCCTTTTCTAAGAAGTGGGTTCAATTTTAGATTATCCATATCTATAATTGAATCCACCATCTTTAATTTCTTGCATTTTCTTTTATTCTTGAATTTTATTCTTCATTCTTGATTTTTTTTTATTTTATTCATTTTTCCTTCTCACCTTATTGATCATACTCAAATCCACTCTCACTTACACTTTGCACTTATTCACACACCAATTTCATTCTCTCAATCTCTTCACAATCACATTCACTTATCACTCCTACTTGTCACGCACACAACATAAGAACCGATTTTATATTTTCTCCTACAAAACACCTTCCTCGTGGGATCGATATCTTAAATACTATAACTTGACACGGTTGTGCACTTGCAACCTTTTTGGTACATGTTTATGCCGCATCAAGTTTTTGGCGCCGTTGCCGGGGAAGGTGCTTAAGTAGGTTTTAATTATTTTGGTTCTTTAACTTGTTTGTTTGATGGTTTTCTCAGATAGACTCTCTAAAAACTCTCAAACTTCATTAGCGTTTTTCCTCAATGAAATCCCCTTGGCACATCGACTCTAAGGAAGTTTTTGAAGAATAATCTAATCATTCATAAATGATTTGGCATAATCGTCACTTCTCGAGACCATGATGAGGAATGTGATAAGAAGGTCTTTGAATCGGTCAAAATACTTCCAAAAAGGTTCTCCCGGGGCAACTTTAAAATTCATGATCTTGTTTCTTAGCTTAATCGTTTTATGGATCAGAATTTTTTTTAAGAAAAACGGTGACAAAATCATCCTAAGTTCAGATGGAATATGTGGGTAAGCTATACAGTTATTTTTTTGCCTTGTCCTTAAGAGAAAATGGAATAAATCTGAGTTTGATCGCATCTTCAGTTAATTCTCTCATTTTAATCATAATAAATACTTCCTCAAATTCTGAGATAAAAATATAAGTGTCTTCAGTTTTATTCTCCGGAAATTTAGGAAGCATGTTTATATAATACGGTCGAAAATCAAAGTTTGTTCCATTTGCCTCAGGGAGCCTAATGCAAGACGAGATTGCATTCCTAGTGGGATAGCACATATCTTGAAGAATGAGCGGATTAGGATACGCCATTTCTATGATTAGTTCAAAGCAAATTAATCGATGTATATTATCCCTAATCCACATTCATATACACCAAAACAAATTCTTTTTATAATGTTTTTTAAAGAAAAAAACAAAAGTTAGTTTTTTTAAAGATTATGTGGAGAAAAAAGAAAAACCTAACTAAAACAAATAAAAAACAATCACTTTGCAATTACTCTAAACTCTAGGGTTAGAAAAAAGAAAAACCTAACTAAAACAAATAAAAAACAATCACTTTGCAATTACTCTAAACTCTAGGGTTAAACCTAACTCAGCTAGACCAGCTCCTAATAAAAAACAATCACTTTGCAATTACTCTAAACTCTAGGGTTAAACCTAACTCAGCTAGACCAGCTCCTAATCAAAAACTCCTAAAGTGAAAAGATTAAAATTTTACTCGGGTAGTTAGCTAGGTAAGGATTGTACTAGAGGGTGATCAGAGATCAATTAAGTACATCGTTCCTTGCGGAGCGCTTTACGCGAGTCCTTAGTGGCCAATGTCTAATGAGTTTTAAGAAGGCTTAGGTTTGTGTAGTGAGGAATTAGTGATTTATGGGCTAAGGAAAGGGTAATAAAATCCCTTACCTTATCTTGATTAGGGGGTGTTGCCCTTAAGAATATTTTCAAGTGTGTGCCAAATTAAGATGCTCAAATCACTTTGGTGAATTCCTACTAACTATATGCAATGCAACCCTATACGACTACAAAAGGATGATAAAAAGAAAATCTTTATTTTTTCTAATTATGGTCAACAATCCAAGAAAAATGAGAAGGGGGATATTGTTTGAATTTATTATATTGTTAGTAAATATTCGAGTGGAAGGTGAATTTTTATTATGGTCGATGAAAATAAAATCTTATTTTTAGATCCTAATTGTCTCTAATTGTGAAGAACTAACTAAAAGGGTAGAACTAAAAATACTTAGAGAGAAGAGTTACCTCAAGCAATTCTTCAAATCCTCAATCTCCAATTCGTTATCTTCATGCTCTAAGTGGTTCCTTCACAAGAAAACACCCAAGTTAAAGAACCAAAATAAATAAAATCCTACTTAAGCACCTTCCCCGACAACGGCGCCAAAAACTTAATGCGGCATAAGCATATATCAAAAATTGCAATTGCATAATTAATCAAGTTATAGTATAAAAAGTTATCGATCCCATGAGAAAGGTGTTTGTAGGAGAAAATTAAAATCGGTTCGTATGTTGTGTGCGTGACAATTAGGAGTGATGATAGATGTGTTTGTGGAGAGATGAAGAGAATGAGAATGATTGTGTGTAAAAAATGATATTGGGAGTGATATGTAAAGAATAAATAAAATCACAAGGAAAGAAAGGGAAAATGAAGGAAATAAAAATCAAGAAAATAAAAGAAAAGGAAAAATAAATAAAGAAAAGAATGAGGGTTCAATTAAAAATATGAGGAATCTTGATTTGAACCCACCTCAAAAGAAAAGGCAATTTCCTAGAGGGTTCTAGCCTCAAAGCAAATCAAATAATATGAAAATAAAGGAAAATAAAAACTAATCCCAAGAGTGTTCTAGCCTCAAGGTGAATAGTGTAAAAAAATAAAATATAACTACAAAATAAATTGTAAAAACTAAACTACAAAATTAATTACAAGAATTAAATGCAAAAAAATAAATCTACTCTATAAGCATAAAATAAATCTAAGGTAAGAGGGTTCTAGCCTCTTGGTTATTTAAGCAAGAAAATAAAAAGATAAAAATATTAACAAAGAGAAAATTTACCACCCAAGAGGGTTCTAGCCTCAAGATGAAAACAAACCTCACTCTTGATCTTCATCTTCATCCCATCTTCATCTTCATCATCAAACAAAACAAACCTCACTCTTGATCTTCATCTTCATCCCATCTTCATCTTCATCATCAAACAAAGAGAAGAAAAAAATTATGAAGAGGTGAAAAAATTCTTTTATTGATTGTAATAAAAAGTTATAAAATTGGAAGATCTTCTCAATTAAGAGTAACCATCCTCTCTAAATAGAGTTATAAAATTTTTTACACCCTCAACCCCTCACTCTATACCCCTATTTATAGTAAACACCAATGAATATGAGCCATTGGATCGAAATCTTATCCAAAACAATCAAATTTTAGCCATAGATTCATAATTGTTTCGTCAACATCGATGGGGACATCGATGCTACCATCGATGCTGGCATTGATGCCCAGATGACTCCTTTTGCTATCCGCAGATTTCTTATTGGCTTTGGGCTTTTGGCTTTTGGGCTTTTGGGCTTGATGCTTGTTTATTTCATTAATATTTCTAGGCTTTTGATGAGAAAAGAGATCTTAGACTTTATTTTTGATTAACCTACAATTAAAAATAAAAATAATTATTAGTGGTATATTTATTCATATAAAATAGATAACAAGGGTATAAAATTGTAATAAAAATATGATTATCATTAGGTAGAGTGAACCGAAAGGTTATCTTTACTATCCTCTAGTTGAACAGGCGAAGGGATGATGATGTTGTCGTGTGGGATGTAGGGATAGGTAGGAGTCCAGGCTATCTTAACTCTCCTCCTTGGGATGCATTGAATGCATTCAAAGCAAAAATATCTCGATAACCTTGACAACCAAGTGCAAGTGAATAACAGTAACCTTAACATTCAAGTAATAAACTTGACAACCAAGTCATAACCTAAACAACCAAGCCATAAACTTAACAATTTTAACACTATACCTGACAACAATTCTGTAAACATGACAACCAAACATTATTCTTATCAACTAGTCCATAGCCTTAACAATAGAATGCTAAACTATATATGCTTGTTATAAGTTTGACGATTGTGACCCTCTATGTTGTGTCGAGAGCACTTAATAAGACGGGTGTCCAGTGACCTGTTTTTAACAAACCCGTCTAGTAACATGGTCTTCTCCGGCTTTTTTTGGTGAGAGGAGGCTTTAACAATCGGTGATCCTGACAACCAAGTGCAAGTGAATAACAGTAAACTTAACACTCAAGCGATAAACTTGGCAACCAAGTCAAAACTTTAACAAACAAGTCATAAACTTAACAATCAAATAGTAACCTTAACAGCCAAGCTATGACCTTAACACTTATAATGATATACTTGACAACAAATCCATATACATGATAATAAAACACTAAACTATATAGGCTCGTTACAAGTTGCATGATTGTGACCCTCCATGTTGCATCGAGAGCACTTAACAAGACGGGTGTTCAGCAACCTGTTATTTATTCATCTAGCGCATGGTCTTCCACGTCTTTTTTTGGTGAGAGGAGGCTTTAACAATCGATCTTCTGGTGGTACAAAGCGTTTCTCATAATCTGGGATGAGAAAGATGATCAGTACATAACTTATTTAGAATGCGTCAATAGTCATATACCAATCACAATATTGATAAATTTCTCGTCCCATCTATGTAATTACAGTGCACGCATGTTTACAAGGAATGCTGGTGATGTCCTAGGACCTGCATGAACATGCCTGATTCTACAAATCTACATGACAAGTTTTATTAGACTCAACCTCCACAATATCTTTCGCCAAATGTTTAGTGGCCAAGCAGCACCATGCTGAATATTTTCGCACAGCCCCATCTCCGCTCCCGGGCATAAGTATCCAGATCATTTCTGACCCACTAGCCTCCTTTCATGCTTGCGCTCTATTATTTACTTCTGTATGGCCTCAACCAAAGGTAAGATTCGCAACAATCGTGCCTTTCTTATCCAGCTATTGAAGGACTCAGCAATGTTTGAAGTAACATGGCCATACCTTAACAACAAAACTCTAATATTAACAATAAATCCATAATCTAAATAATAAATCTCTAATCTTAACAAAAAAATTCTAAACTTAACAACAAAACCCTAGCAGAAAAATTCTAACCATAACAATAAAACTCTAACCTTAACAATAAAACTCTAACCTTAACACTCAAGCGTCCAGCACTCTGAATTCCTTTATGCAATCAACCGGACAAATACTTAACTCCAACACTCAAGCTATAGCTAGATTAGAATCCCAACTTGGTTATGCAATCAACCGGACAAATACTTAACTCCAACACTCAAGCTATAGCTAGATTAGAATCCCAACTTGGTCAACTAGCTAGTGCCGTGAGTTAGAATCCCAACTTGGTCAACTAGCTAGTGCCGTGAGTGAAAGAGAGAAAGAAAAATTTCTGAGTCAACCTGTGGTCAACCCTAAGGACACAAGATGTAGTTCATCCTATGATGCTCAAGTGAATGCAATCCATTCACTTCGGTCAGGTAGACAGGTCGATAATCAAGTAAGAACTTCTCCAAGACAAACTCTTAATCCGGTACAAATTCCTTCTCCTTCTCCTTCTGATGAATCTATTCAACAATCACCCTCCTCAGATGACCTTCCTTCTCCTTCTCCTTCTGATGAATCTATTCAACAATCACCCTCCTCAGATGACCAAGAACCTGAACCCGAACCTGAGCCTGCTTTTGATAGTCTATTCAACAATCACCCTCCTCAGATGACCAAGAACCTGAACCCGAACCTGAGCCTGCTTTTGATAGGTGTTTTCGTTGAAAGTTATCTTCATCATTGATTTCATTAAAACTTTAATCGTTTACAAATGAATTCAAATAACGAAAATAAAAATTACAACTTTCTTAAAAATAAACACAAGATTCGTTTATCGACTCTTGCTTTCATGAGTTCTTTGCCGGTGTCGGGGTTTATCTGTGGACGACCGCGGATCAGATCCGGTTGTCAGAAAATTAATGGAGCTCCTACTTCACCAAGGAAGTATTTGCTTAAAGCTCTGAAATCGACCAAGCGAAATTTGTAGCCCTTCTCGAGATTAAGATAAAGCCTAATCTCAAGGAACGGACGTACGGGGCTTCGGATCCTTCGAAAGACTTCTCCTTTGTGCTGAAGTTCGCCGGAATCTCGTTGGCCTTTGCTGATATTTCGTGCTCTTTAACTCTTCAATCTAGCAGTACCTTGTCCTCTTGATAAAATTCCAGATCTACAAAATGGAGGCCTTGGTCTGATATTTATAGGCCTCAGGTGTAGTTACTTGGAAGAGAATGAGTGATTTGGCCCTATCTTCAGTTAACAACAGACTAACCATGTTTGTGGATGATATCAAGTTAGTTGGGAACCCCTAGAACAGATAAATCCTACAAAAACCGCTTTAAAACCGTCTAAAACGCGTTCGGGCTCTGAACTGCTCGACGGGCACTGCTGACTCACGGGGGGCGCGAGTCAGCAGGGTCTGACCCGCGCTTGTGCGGGTCGGACAGATCCGACCCGCGCTGGCGTGGGTCCATTGCCTCCACCGAGTTCTTTCTTTTGTGGCACTTTTCTTTCCGAAACCTGTACTTTTCGCTATTTCGTGTATTTGGTTGACTCGTTGACTTGTGCGCTTCATTGTGGGACTGACCGTCAAACGCTTCGACTACTTGGGGCTGCACGCATTTGTTTGACATGCACACGTTGATTGATGCGCGTGTGTTGACCGACGTGCATGAGCTGATTGGCACGTGTGTGTTGGCCGACGCGTCCGAACTGACTGATGCGCGCGTGTTGACCGACGCGCACGAACTGATTGACGCGCATGTGTTAACAGATGTGCGCGAGCTGATTGACGCGTGCGTGTTGACCAATGCAGGCGAACTGATTGACGCGCGTGTGGTGACCGACGTGCGCGAGCTGATTGACGCGCGCGTGTTAACTGACGCGGGCGAACTGATTGACGCGCGCGTGGTGACCGACGCGTGCGAGCTGATTGACGCGCGCGTGTTGGTCGACGCGCATGAGCTAATTGAGTGAATCTTCTTGACTCGCCTACTCTTTGCTTATAGTTGCGGGCGAGAACTTATAGGCAATTTCAGATGCCTACAGATACCCCCTCCAAAGTGTTTCAGCATCATTCTTTTATAGAGGAGTCTGAAATACTTTGGATGTGATAGACCTCCACCTTCAATCGGTATCAAAGGACCTACAACTAACTCTAGTTCTTAACTTCTCCACATTTCAGTCTATTCAGTATTTTGTCGAATAGCTAAAATTCTTCTGGTACTGTGTTTATCGTCTGACCGTTGTCGAAGTCTCGAATTGAATTTTGTAAGTTGATTTTGGCTTGTGTCATTGAGTTGACTTTGAACTAATTATCTACACCGCCATGCGTCGTATCGATCGGCGTTGACTCTTATCACAACGCGTTGACCGGCGTTGACCTAGGGCTACGTGTTGACCAGCGTTGACCTTAGGGTTTTGTATCAATCGACGTTGACCCTCATCGCAACGCGTTGACTGGCGTTGACCTAGGGCTACGTGTTGATCGGTGTTGAACTTAGGGTTTTGTACCGATCGACGTTGACTCTTATCGTAACGCGTTAACCGGCGTTGACCTAGGGCTACGCGTTGACCGGCATTGACCTTAGGATTTTGTATCGATCGGCGATGACTCTCATCGCAACACGTTGATCGTCGTTGGACCAGTTTATACTCATGTACTTCTGGGAGTTTCGGGAATCAGTTTAACCTTGTGTACCCGTCGGAGGCTGCTGGGTTATCCTTTAGAATATTACGCGTAGTATTCTCTAGGAACTTCCCATCAAAAGGTAGGAAACAGTTTTGGCTCGTATACCCATTGGAGTATACGTGGGTCCCGAATATTTCAAAAGTAGGTGAAAATGTCGTAAAGCCACCCAGAAATATGAAATTAGGTCTCGGATATCCCGAAAGTGAGCAAAAATGCCGTGAAGCCACCCGGAAATATGAAGTTGGATCCCGAATATTCCGAAAATGGGCAAAAGCAGGCAAGAATACGATGAAAACGACCACCGGATCACATTCGACCCGCGCAAACGTGAGTCAGATGGATCCGACCCGCACGAGCGCGGGTCGGATGTCAATCCAACCCGCTGGAATGCAGGTCGGGTCTCTCTTGGGGATTAAAATCCCATCTTCTTCCCTTCTAATTTCGGTTTCTTCTTCACCACTCTTCTAGTTTTGGGTTTCTTTCTTCTCCAAACTCTGAATCTCTAAGACTCCTATCACCCCAAGAATTCTAACTCAATCAAAATTCCCATCTTTAAATTCCTCATCTCATTCTTCCTCTCTTCTTTTAATTTCGACAAAAAGGGAAGAACTCTCAATTAGGGGTTCGGCTAATCTTGGGCTCAAGCGTTTGGGGGTTCTTTTGGCCAAGCTCATCACTCATCTACTTCGGTTTCTAGGTAAGCTTCGATGCCCTTGCTTCAATTTTGGTTGAATCTTTGAGTTTTGACTTGATAATTAAAGTCCTAGTTCTTCAATTTTGGGGAAAACCGAAATTTGAACTTGGGCTTTGAATGATGGGCCGATTTTTTGAGTTTGGTTGCGTTCATGATTTGATATTTGAAAACCTAGCTCTTTAATTTTGGGAGAAAGCCGAGTTTTGGGTTTGGGCTTGAATGTTGGCCGAAATTTTTTGACTGATATTGATGACCTGAGTGTCGTTCTTGAGCTTGTGCATCGCTGAGGCCGAATTCTTCTTTAGGTTGATTGTTGATGATTGACGGCTTGAATTGAATCTCGAGCTTAAATTTATGTGTTGGCTGAAAATCAAACTCACTAACTTGTATGTGAGTGGAGCCTGATTTGTACATGGCCGAATTCTCCTTTAGCTCTTAGTTGATTGATTGATCATTCGAATTTGTAATTCTTATGGCCAAGTGACTTGAATCTATGTGACCGAACTCTTGTATATAATTAAGCTTGTGTATGACTTGAATCCGAACTTGTATGTCGAATGACTTGAATCCGAACTTGTACATGGGCTTGGTTGGTGTTGATGATTGAACCCGCTCGAACCTATGCATAGCCAAGGTCTTTGGTTGTTGTTGAAGTTTTAATCGATACATATGCTTCCAAAATACTTAGTGGATATTGTAAACTTAAAATGGTGGTGTTTCTTTGCTTGACTTGTGTGGGAATTCACTAAACATGGTTGTGTATGGGAACCAAACCGAATTCTTGATTTAGGGAAAATATCAAAGCCTTGATCCTTGATTTTGACTTTGTGTTTGACCACAACTCCTTATTTTAATTTGTCGAGCTTTGAACTTTGTTAGTCTTAAAGTTGATGAACCGAGGCTTGGATATGAATTGGCAATTGAATGAAGCTTAATTTCGAATTCTTGTCAACATTAAGCCCTTGGGATGCTTGATTGTACAAATGGCTTGGTATCATTTAATTCTTGTTCATACCCATATATTCATGATTCTGAAACCCAATTTAATACCCATGCTCTAATTTCGGATGATTCTGTGAGTTTGTAAATCTGCACATTGACGTGGTCGAGACCCTTGGTTTGGCTTTGTGACCTTCGACTTGATCTTATCCTTCGAATCTTCATACTCGATTATAGATATGAGCCGTGTATGAGGCGCTTAGTTTGGTTTACTTGCATATTTGATTTTCTTCTCACCTTAGCTTGAATCGAGAATATCGTATAGGTTTAATTGGACCTTTAACTGAAAAATTCCATTTTGTAGAATTTCAGTCAAAGATTCACAATTTTCCTTTTAGTCTTTCGATTCATGCATCTCGATTCTTGATCTGACTGAGTTGTTGATCTTTATTGCAGATTAGCCATGTTGACGAGGAGATCACGCCTCCCGAGGAGCCGCTCGGCTACTCAGTCACCTGAGAGAGATCGTCCATCTTTCACCGGTAAGCCCTTGTAACTTGCCACTTATGAATTCAATTTTCATCATATCATATTTCATATTGCATCCCCTCTCTATCCTCCTTGGTGAGGCAGTCGGGAAGAGCTGATATCCTCCTTTATGGGGGTGGATGCTTATCGGATACGTTTTGCTTGGTCAAAAGGCATCTTAAGGCAATATGAGGTGATTTTTTTACCGTATTATGTTTCGTAAAATAATGTACGTTATCTTGTGTATTCGTGATACGGTTAAAATCGTCTCGCTAATTACAAGGTAGTGACTCTACCCCACGGATTGGTGAAAAGAGTTCAACATCCCGTGTCACCTAAATATTTCTTCATAATTGCGTTTGATAAATACGCGTTACTCGTTTTAGTTGAATACCCTACGACGCTGTTTTCTCCATTCGAGATAGATGGCCACAGGAGTAGGTATTATGCCGCTGTTGATAACCCGACGTCGATTCCTTCTACTTCTCAATTCACTTTGGACCTCCCTGATGAGCTCTCTAAGTTGGTACGGGAGGGGGGTCGTCGCATCATGCACCAATTAATTACAGACACGTCGTTCCCTGAAGATACGGATCCTGCTCATCCTTTAAGGAAAACACATTACATGTTGGGCGATTCCGTGACGGATCCAACTATCGTAACCCTCGAAGATGAACGGTGGTTACACAGTGAGGGTACGACATGTTTACACCTGCCTCTGTTCCCTCGTCATCGTTCGCTAGCGGAGTTGCGGGGGCAAGCGGTGACACGACAAATGTCATGGACTCTGACAGAAGAGCACACCAACATTCCTTGCGGATACGTCACCAACCATTCACTTTCGGGTTCCAGTGGTAGAAAACATATCACAGGATTATAACCCGACGTAATGGGATTGGAGGACCCGCCTAAAGGGGAGCTACCCATGGTGGCTCGCACGGTGAAGAATCGTCTTGCTGAGCTAGGGCGAGAACTACCTATTGAAAGTTACAGGTGCTTTGGTTGGTCTTATTCTTCAGACAAATCATGGTGGGGCCGGATGACAGGTTATATCCTTCACCGGTGGGGTGCTGAATTAAAGTCGATAAGATTGTATGAAGCTATTCGCGCCGCTCAATACGGATTACCGGTGAACACTCTCCATTTCATGGGATTAATAGAGATGTATAATCCAGATACCAACAACTTTCTTACCCGGAACAAAGAATTAGGACTACCCTTCCATGAGATGCATAAAGTCTCTGGACTACAAATGGGAGATATGCCGTATCAGGAATATTTTCCCTCCAACGGGTAGTTACATCAATTGAAAATCCATAAGCCCGCTCGATTCGACACGTTATGGGAACTCACGTGTCATTATCAGATTGCTTTAGCCGGAACTAACCCAGTTGCGAGGAAAAAGTCTCAAATAAGCTTGAAGCAATTCTCATGTTACCTATTCAAGAATTTGGAGAAAACCGGTGTAGCTGTTTGTGAACTGAAACCACTGACTCCTTCGGAGATCAACAACTTGGCTAAAAAATGCAGCACCCGATCTTACACTATTACGAGCGCCCAAGGTAGATTTTGTGCAGGGACTAAGTTTAAGACCTTCTTGTTGCAAGCGGAGAAATCCATCCACCCTAAGAATTTGTTGGCCGGTTACATCACACTTTGGTTGAAGAAGTACGTGGTGCAATATCAGAACTCGGATGCCTTGCCGATAGAGGTGTTATTTCTCGCTGTCCAGCTTGCCTACGGCAAGAGCTTATCTCTTTTTGCCGGCAATGATTGCCGGCATCCATCGTGGGCTTCGTCAGGTGGTCACAGCTTTTACTCAAACCGAGGAGACCCCATCCGAGAAGATCCCTATGGTGAAGGCAGAGCTCCCTTACACCTATCTGATGGGGTGGCTGGTTCTGCATCGCCCTGATTTGATATCGTCTCCTACTAATGCAGATCTGTCTACTCATTTGCTACAACTATACGAGGAGTGTAGATGGAAAGCTCGGGACTTCTCGAAAGTTAGGAAGAGCTTGCACATGCACAAGGGTTGGGTGATCAACCCATGCCTTCCTCGATTTGCTAGCAAATACGGTGGGATGCTTACCGATGTAGAAGCGCCCAGAACTGATCGGACCTCTCTTGATGTTGGCTATTTCAGATGGCTCATGAACATAAGGCCAGACCACCTCATTTTCTGAGTGAAGGAGCGCTGCTATTTAGAGCCTTATCTGCCGTGCCGATTCGTCCGTCAATTTGGATATGACCAGTTATATATCGAGAAATCCGAACCAACGGTTTCATACTTGCGGCGGGCTAGTGGACGGCACTCGTGCTTGGCTGTGGAATATGACAGGCTGTATCGGTGCCAAATTCAGTCTTCCGAATACTGACTGCCACTTAGAGCTCATGTATCTATGTTGCAAATGGATTATGGTTACTAATGAACCCGTCCCTCTGAGGTCGATTAAGGAGCTGATGGCTGAAGCTGCATCACGTATCACTGAGAGAATGGTTCAAGAAAGTGCGCTGGAACGAAGGAGACGCGACAGTAAACTCGCTGATCCCTCAGGTAAAGGTAAGCAGAAAATGGAGGAGATAGAAGAGGAATCATTTGCTTCTGACGAGGAGACTTCCGAAGAGGATCAAGCCACTGCTGGTGGTGCTATGGAGGCCAACAGTGACTTCGAGGAACATGCAGCAGGTTTGTCTGAGTCTTTTTATAAAGAGCTATGGGATCTATCGATCGCTGATCGAGCTCGCTGACTTAAAGCTCGAAAGAAGTGGAGAATTTTGCCTACTTATAATAGAATGATGGTTGAACTTTTACATGTAGGTTCCGAGGGGGAAGAGGAGAGAGGTGGCCTTATCACCCGTGCTCGATCTAGGGCCACAGCTCAGGCAAGATCGCAAATTAAGCCGCGTGCCACATCGACACAGGACAGACCTATGGATCTTAAAGAGACCCGACCTACATAACGACTGAAGTTGACCATCAACGACACGCTAAACCTCAAGCTTCTCCAACGAAGGTGGCCGACGATACACCCATTGGTGAGGAAGGTAATATTTTGACTCTTGTCATCTTTTCGGTCCTTTCTTCCACCAGGCTTTAGACTTAGCAAATTTTATGTTTTAGAGGGTCATGACGAAGGCGCGATGATGTACAACCCCCTTCTCCCGACTTAGACTTTTTTGGAGGATCTTGTTTCGTGCCACGAGCAGATGATGCCGTGGGTCAGGATCTGACAAGTGCTGAAACAGATGCGGCCCCTAGAACTGGCGAAGGTACCGTTGTAGGATCTGATTTGTCCACAATAATCTCTAGCCAAGGTACACCTATCACCGGTAGTACACCTTTTAGGTGGCAATCTCGGGTATTAAACGACTCAGAGTTCGTCCCTCCTCTAATTGCTTATATGCTTCTGGCTCTTTTAGAAAAATTACAAGAGGCCACTGCTGATGTCAGGATGGCGGAGCCTATCGTTACTACTGGTGGTAACTTTGATTCCCATTCGTTATCAATTTCCAACTTCCCATCTCATGTCTTAACACTTAGACCTTTCTGTAGACGTTTCGATGGAAGGCCCAATTGATAAAGAAACCTTTCATAATGTAGTCGACACACCTCCATCTGACCCCATACAAGATCCTTCGGGCTCTGGTGATAGGCTACTCAACGAGATGTTGTCAGAACAAGCTTGTCGAGATGCTATCGAACCGGTCATCAAAACTGCTGAGCCGGTCATCGAAATTGTTGAACCGACCATCGAGTCTGGTTCCTCTGCATGTATGAATTTTGTCCTTTTGTGAAAGTTATTCCCTTATCAGATTTACTTAACCGTAAGGGAGTTATACTTGTAGGACCAATCGTTAAGACTAATGCAACTACTATTGTTAGGATATCTGATGATCATGAGGGTCTTGATTTCTTACAACTGGCAGGAACTATCATAGAAGCTCAGTCGTCAGTTGCTCAAACTCAGCTCGTGATCCTAACAACTGAGATGACTGGTGCAGCGGTAGGGATTAGCCTTGTTGAGCAGACCGTGAGACCAACTGATGAGGTTGGTACGTTAACGGTCGCGACATCAGCGACAGTCTTAACAGTTCGTGAGGTCGTGCCGGCAGAGTCAAGTGCAGGACATCAATTTAAGGAACCATCACTTGACTTTGGTAAATTCTTACACCGATGCTGATTTAGAACTTTGGCTAAGATTTCAAAGGTATTTACATCCTCTTTTCCTTATAGGGCCGTCTTCTCGACTCAATGATATGGTCAAGGCTCTGCTATCTGATGATGACCCGGATCAAGCTCTGCTTTGCATGGAAGTCGTCTCTCTCTTCTTCTTTGTGAACGCAATGATTGATAAGCTTCTCGTCAGGGGACTTTTCTTCCATCAATTTAGACCAGCGCTTTCCGCTAAAATAAATGCTATAGAGAAAGCGGGCTCGCTGGATCTGGCGCAAGCTATAGCTGGTGATTTGGACCGGCTAGAGTGCGAGTTCTAACGGTTACAAGAGTTGAAGACTGCCGGTACTTCAACGTATATAGCCGCCCAGATGGAATCTCGTTTACAAGTATGGTGCGAAACTCGAGCCTCCGCTGGGCTTGAGATTCAAATGCAACAAAGCCGAGTGGATCAGATGAAAGCCGCCCTTGCTGAGAAACAAACATCTTTGTGTCAACTCAAATCCTCTATTACGTCGGGAGCTAAAATAGAGCGACTCAAAGAGGAGCTCAAGGAAGAGGAGGAGGCCTTGTTTATCTTGGAGATGACGAAGGCTGACTTGGAGCGTTCACAGGTTGTGATATCCGGGAAGTTGGAGCTCTCGGAACAGAAGTTAGCCAAGATGGAAGAAGAGGCTGTGAAAACATTATCCCTTACCAAGGAATCCTTCAAGGTTGAATTACAGTGTGAGCTTGAGCGAGCTTATACAGAGGAATTGATTAGACTTAAACAAAAAGTCCGTAGTCATAAGCTTCATGTAGATTGATTGTGACTTTTGTACCTGCAAACTCAATTTTTATTAATGGAAGATATTTCTTTTTTGTTCATTATACCTCTTTTATTATGGTGTCCTATTCTGTTTGGAATAATCAACCATAATATTTATAGGATTTTTGGCAAACCCTCAGCCATCAACGGGTATGATGAGCCTTTATCGACTACCGTTTGAGTCGGGCTAGCATGCGGATTATTTTGGTCCGTTCCGTATATAACGTTGTGATAAGTGAATTAATTCGCTTAGACTTGGTGCTATGACTCTGAATACATAGACTTCACCACTTCTTACGGGAATATGGCACCCGACAATACGTGTTAAGCACTGACTTATCCCTACTTAGGCTTCGGGATAGAATTCCCCAGACTTAGACTCTGGTATCTTTTTCAATCGGTGAAAGACTAAACTGGCAACGCATGTTAGACGTAGACTTAGGATTTTTGGCAAACCCCCAGTCTTCAACGGATTTGATGTGCCTTTACCGATTACCGTTTGAATCGGGCAAGCATGTGGATTATTAACACCCGTTTCACATGTAACGTTATGCTAAGAGAATTAATTCTCTTAGGCTTAGTGTTATGATTTTGAATACATAGACTTCACTATTTCTTACGGGAATACGGCACCCGGCAACACGTATTAGGCGCTGACTCATCCCTACTTAGGATTCGGTATAAAAGTCCCCAGACTTATATTCCGGTGTCTTTTTCAATCGGTAAAAGACTAAACTGGCAACACGTGTTAGAAGTAGGCTTATCTCTATTTAGGAGTCAAGATAAAATTCCTCGTGCATAAAGTGTACGGATTTGAAATTAAGAATTGTGTCTTTTCTCAGGGTAAAGACAAACCCGATGCTGGAGAGGAAGAATTTTATATTCTGTTCTCAGATCTTGTTTAGGGTAAAGACGAATCCAAAAATAAAAGAGGAAGAATTTTATATTCTATCTCCCAACACTGAAGAGAAGGAATTTTATATTCTATCTTCAGTTGTAAAGGAGACTCGAGGTGGGATCTCCACCCCCAGAATCCAAAAAGGTAAAACTAGGAGTGGGATCTCTACTCCGAGAATCAGAAAGATTTAAGCAACCCTAACTTTTATAGGATTGGTTGCTTAATCTAAGAAAAGAGTTCCTCATTTATTGAGGTGAAATTCTGATTTCGGCCCTAACTTTTATAGCTTTGGCTGAAAAAGAAAAAGTAAAAGTCTTTCGTTTATCGAAAGGGATGACCCGATCTTGGTCCTAAATATCTATAGGTTTGACCAAGTAAGGTTGGAGGCAATCCTCACTTTTATAGGTTTGATTGCTCAATTTAAAAGTGGACACCTCGTTCATGGAAGGAATTACGAAGGGAATCTCGCTTTGGCCCTAACTTTTATAGGTTTGACCTAAAAGCAATGGGAGTAGAACACAGATAGCAGTAGAAATACTGACTTGTATTAGCCACTCGATGGAGGATTTTGATATTAAGTGATCAGGACTTAATACATCAAGTTTTGAAAATTGCCAAGAATTGGCTGATAAAAATTTTGGTAGGCCCACCGTCAATTGATTTGATCATTGGGGGATTTTGTGAGGAAAGATTGATCTGTCGAAATGGTCGAATCTCACCTATCTGTCAAAATGGTCGAATCTCACCTCAGCACAAGAATTCATGAGAATTAGTGAATTCGATATCAGCAATAAAATACACTTCAACTTTGAATACATTCAGAGTCCAAGTGTGGATTTCTTATTTATTACTTTTATAACAACTGGGTTATCCCTAAGAATACCACACGTAGTATTCTTTCGGGAACTTCCCAATACATGGGTTGTCCTGAATGCACTAATGATAGTACTTCTTCAGGAACTTACCGTTTATCGGCATCATAAGTCGGGCATCTTCCTCATTATTAAGGCGATATGCGCCATTTGAATAGACTATCTCTGCCACAAATGGTCCTTCCCATTTGGGCTCGAACTTGCTTTTCTTCTTGGAATTAAGGATTAATGGCCGTCGGATAGCTAAGACCAAGTCCTCTTCTTTAAAGCTCCGTTGTCGAACCTTTTTGTCAAAGGCTCGGGAGATTCTGACTTGGTAGAACTCGATGTGTTGTTGAGCTTCCAAACGCTTCTCGTCAAGCATTTCAAGTTCTTTGAGATGTTTTTGATGTTGCTTTTCGGTCATCATCTGGGTCGCGAGAGCGATTCGAAGAGATTAAATTTGAATTTCCAATGGAAGGACGGCTTCACATCCGTACACCAAAGAATACGGGGTTGCGCCAGTAGGCGTGCGAACTGTGGTGCGGTAGGCCCATAGAGCTTTGCCGAGTTTACCATTCCAATCTCATTTATTGGTCTTCACAAGTCTTGACAAACGCTTGATGATAGTCTTGTTCAAGGCTTCAGCTAATTCGTTTGCTGTGGGATTATAAGCTGTAGACTGGACGTCTTGAATTTTGAACTTCTCGCAAAATTTAATGAATGTATTACTGACAAACTGAGGACCGTTATCGTGTATGATTGGCCTTGAGACACCATACTGGTAGATAATGTGGTGCTTAATGAACGCAACGACGTTGTTCGTCTTTACTTCTTTGAGCGGAATCGCTTCGGCCCACTTGGAGAAATAATCGGTAATTGCCAGAATGAATTGATCGCTTTTGATTGACGTGGGATTTATAGGGCCAATAATATCCATTCCCCAAGTTTTGAAAGGCCATGACGTGGCTGAAGGCTACAAATGCTCTAGGGGTTGGTGCATATAATTCGCGTGTACTTAACATGCATGACACTTCCGTGCGTATGTGACTGTGTCTTTTATCATGGTGGGCCAGAAATATCCCATCCTTCTGATGCGGTCATAAAGTTTAGGGCCAGGTAGGTATGTACTACAAACCCCTTCGTGCGTCTCTCTAAGGACTTCTTCCGCCTCTTTAGTGGATAAGTAACATAATAGTAAACCATCATACCCCCGATGATATAGCGTTCGACTCTCCGTGTTATAGTAGAATCTCGGTGTTCTTCGTCGGATTGAGTTCCTTTCTTTCACATCTTCTGGTAAGATTCCATGCAAGACGTAATCGATGATAGGGAAATGCTAATCTTGGGATTCGAACTCAACTTGAGTTGAGTACACTTCTTTAATATCATCTTCTCCATTGTCTACATCGTAGATTGGTACGAAGAGTTGGTGAGTTCTCACCGTAACGAATTATTCTGTTTCGGGAGGCTGTGCCAGAGATACTGCTAATGCTGCTAATGTATCCGCATAAGCGTTCTGTAAGTGTGGAATGTATTCAATAAAGAATCATTCGAACGATTCCGCCATCTCAACGGCCATCCTATGGTATGGTATCAAATCCCGTTTTTTGACCTCGTACTCCCCTTGAACTTGTTTAACTACCAGTTGAGAGACATCGAAAGCTTCAAGGTATTCGACTCCCAGCTCTTTAGCAAAGCTGAGTCCAATAAGTAGCGTGTTATACTCGGCTACGTTGTTCGAGCATGGCTCGGTCAGCGAGTAGGCTCTAGGCATCACATGTTTTCCTGGGGAAACTAAGACAACTCCAACTCTGGAGGAAATCTTAGAACATCCAGGAGCACTTGCTACATTAGTTGCTCGAGAGGCACCGTCGAAGTACAATCACCACACCTATTGATGGGAAGTCACGTTGGCTTCGTGGGTTTCATCTGGAAGATCGTCGTATACCTCGGTGGTATCCGTAGTTAGGTTAGCTGCCAGGAGATCACAAATAGATTGTCCCTTAACCGACTGTTGTTGCTTAAAGTGTAGGTAGTATTGGGACAGAAGCAAGGCCTACTTTTCTAGCTGCCAATTCATGAAATCCGGCTGCGTCATGAACACTCTAATTGGGTTAACCTTGGAGATGACATAAATAGTCTGTCCAACCAAGTAATGCCGTATCTTTTAAATTGCGAATACCAAGATGAGACACTCCCTCTCAATCATTGGATGTTAAGATTCGGTACCTACGAGGGTCCAGCTCAAGTAATATACGGCCTGTTCGTGATCGTTGTCATCGTCTTGTGCAAGTAATGCACTTAACGAGTGGCTCGTCACCTTAACGTAAATCAAGAACGGTTTGCCCGACTTTAGTGCAACGAGCACTGGAGGTTTTGAGAAATATTCTTTAATATCTTCGAACGCTTTTTGACAAGCATCATCCCACATAAATGATACACCTTTCTTTGTAAGCCTGGAGAATGGTTGACATTTCTCCGAAAGGTTCAAGATAAATTGACGGATATAAGCCAACCGTCCTTATAATCCTCTGAGTTCTTTAAGGTTTCTCAAGGGTTGCAACTCATTAATTGCCTTTACTTTATCAGGGTCAATGTGAATACCCTTAGTGGTGATGATGAATCCAAGGAATTTACCGCTGGACATACCGAAAAAAGACTTGGTAGGATTCATCTTCAACTGATGAGTATGCATCAGGTCGAACATTATCTTTAAGTCTTTGATGTGATCATTCTTGTCATGGCTTTTCACGACTAAGTCGTCCACGTAGCATTTGACAGTCTTCCGGAGATGGTCCTGGAAAATCTTTGAAATGGCTCTCTTATATGTGGCACCTGCATTCTTTAATCCGAATGGCATAACCGTATAGCAGAAAACACCGAGAGGTGTTCTAAACACGGTATGTTTTTCATCATCTGGATGCATCTTTATCTGATTATAACCAAAAAATCCATCCATGAAAGATATTCTCTCGAATCCACACGTGTTGTCGATGATAACATCTGTGATGAGAAGAGGGAAATCGTCTTTTGAACAGGCAGTGTTAAGGTCTCTAAAATCGATACAAATCCTGATTTTCTCATTATTCTTAATGACCGGGATAATATTAGCAAGCCATTCGGGATGTTGTTCCTCCCTGGCGAAACCCGAGTCGATAAGCTTTTAAACTTCGGGCTCAATTGCCTCTAAAATTTACGGACGAAACCATCTTTGTTGTTGTTTGACAGGTTTGACATCCGGTTTAATATTAAGACGATGCATTGCTACATTTGGACATATCCTCGTAATTCCAGGCAAAAATATTGATGTATTCCCTAATGAGAGCAATCAACTATTCTTTCTCATCCGGCAGGAGGCTGTCGCTAATGAATATTGACTTTGGATTATCCTCATTGCCCATATTCACCTAGATTACTTGATCTTCGGTAGGGGTTCCCTTTGTTCAAATCTATCACTGTAGTGCATATTCAGATGATGAACCCAATGGTCTTCCTAAGTTGGCATTTGGTCATCTTCCTCTATTGTGGTAGGGTCGACCGTAGCCATATTCGACATTAGCCTTTTGAACATTTCTCCAAGACTAGCATCGGAGTCCCAGGCTAAAGAATCTGAAGAATATCCGTCTTTATTCTTATTAGCAATTTCATCAATGACCTGCCAGCAACACTCGTCGTCGGATGAGGAGACATAGCCTAAACCTCTTCGGTGGCTATAATAGTTATCGGGCTTTCCTCTTGGTATGTAAGCCATTCGAGGTGGAACCCACGGACCTCGACCAAAACAAAGACCTTCCCCGAGTGTGAAGTCATATCCGTATCTCTCCATGAGGCTGCGTGTTTTTGTATCATATCTGAACAGATGAGGGGCCGGTTTATCATCATCGTCATCCTCTTCCCAAAAGTGGTTTGGTATTAAAGCTAATCCTAATTCCCCGCACTTCATCAGAAATGTATTCATGATCTATCAATTATTATTTGTCTTGAATCATTCTTTAAGTTGTTACTATGAGTCGACCAAACCTTGAGTCCCGAATCGTCTATTGATTTTCCTAGCGTCTATGTCGCCTTCATAATGATCTATTGGTTTAGGGATATAGGTCTTGGATTTATGAAAGTGAGGGTGAGTACTTGAATCAGAGTTGGTCGACTCGACTTCTAAATGTCCCCTAACTAATCATAGGACTTGCCGAGTAGAACTGGCTTAGCAACAACACTTAGTTTCACTAAGTATGAGCGTCTCTATTGTTTCGAGTCGACTTCATGAAGGGTTGACTAATACCGCGTTCTGGGTCAGTTATGCAAGTTGTTTTGGTTCATAGGGGGGACGAGTCGTGTCGACTGTGATCTGAACATTTGTAATTTTGGTGAGTTCCAAAGCACCTTTATTAGGCAAATGAAAGGACACTATTGAAAAGACTTTATGACGTCATTGATTGACAAGTAAAGCTATTGTTTCACTTTTCGTGTGGAGTGGTTGTGAAGTAAAAGAGGGCGACGCTTTGCTTTTCGAGAAGACCACTTAGATTTGATGTCAATCATGTCCGTTCGTACTGGGAGGCGTCGGCCGTTTTGATTTTATCACGTGTCACATTCAGAATCCATATATATCCCTCTTTGATGTGAAGAGGACTTCCTTCACGAACTTGAGCCCTAATTCCTTTTCTTTCTAAATCTTCTCTCTCTAACGCTCACTGCCCTAGTTAGCGACGATCTTCCATGGCTTCTCAGACTTCCACCACCGGCCATAAAGAGATGAGTATCAATCTCCTGTGGCCTTACCACTCCTAGATCGGCGCTCAAGAGCTCGAGGTGTATTACTACCACTATGACCTCCCTAGGGCTTTCACTTTGTCGGCACCGAACAGAGATGAGTCAGTGCATCACTACCGCAAGGATACATCGCCGCTCTATCTAGCCCATTTGGAGGATGGGCTCCGGCTGCTACTCCATCTCTTCCTCTGGGATGTGTGCATCGCCTTGGAGGTATCCCCTTCACAGTTCACCCTAATTGCCATCATCACTCTGGTGGGGTTTCTAGTGATCTGCCAATGAGTGCGTGTGAAGCCGAGAAATGCACCTGTTGGGCAACCTTGTGGGTATCAAAACGTCAAGGAAGGATGCCTACTATTTCCTCCACAACATAGGTGGCGGCAAACTAGTGTCGGACGCTCCAAAATTTAATAAGGATTGTAAAGAGCAGTTTGTGTGGGTTTTTAGCAGCCAAGGCCAGAGCTGGAGAGTTGGCAATGCTGACTCCTTTATCTGAGGCTATCCATAGGCCCGATAGAGCGCCTGAATAGGCATCGAGTGCTGTGGGAGGCAAGGCAGCTCTACTCTAACTGGTAGGGGGGCTGCCAAGAACTGATGCCACTTTAGTGTCTAAGGGGGCTTCTGCTGGCTATTTCACCATTGAATCTCCAAGGTCAATATCCAAGAGTAGACCGAGCTCAGAGACATGTTGATTGGTGAGCTGAGAGGATCCTCTACACACCAAGAGGAGCTTTTAGAGGATGACAAGTTTGTTACCGCCATGCCTCTCGATAGGAAGAGCTCTGTCCTCACGTCAAGGATAGCTCAAGTCTGAGCCTTAGGAGCCTTAGAGAAATTTTGGCTCCCGAGGGATGTGGAGATCTTGCAGGAGATGCCTAGCACCGATCTGTATTTAGCCCTTAAGGGCTATCTTCTGTAGGGTGCCATGATTGAACAAGAGCTCTTTACTCAGCTCTCTTTCATGCAGAGGCTTCCTGACGAATTTGAGAATGCTATGGCAACCCAAAGGGCGGCTAGGGAGGCTACGGAGAAAAAAGTCGCCGCTTTTGAGGCCGAGCATGTACTTGGAGCCAAAATGAAGGCAATCTATGGCGGGAGCTGGAAATGGGGGATGAAATGATCAAGGGGCTTCAAGGGCATCGTTCCAAGCAAACTGCCACATCACCAAGCTAAAGGAAGAAATTATCCATTACTAGCACAAGATCATCGAGTAGGATGGCCGAATTAAATACTTGGTGGAGGAGGATGAGGCTGAGACGTGCGCTCGACTTGATGCGCAAGAAATAGCTCGGTCGGACCATTTAGATGATCAAAACCTAAGGCTAGATCTTGAGGAGGAGAGGATGACTCACCATGCAACTCAGGCAACCGTCTAGGCCTTGGAGGCTCGACTCGCTTTCTTAGACTCTGAGACTCATAAGTCAGAGATCATAAAGGAGTATCGCCAAGGCCCCCTAGGAAAAGTTGAGGTGTCATTGGCCTGTAAGGCAGGTTTCGATTACCTTGTAGCATTGCTTCCTCCAGAATCTCAACCTACTCCCGACACCTACTACCCTCCTTGCATCGCTAGATGCATTGATTTTTGAAGGAGTTAGAGATGAAGGGAGGAGGAATAACACTAGAGGGGGATGATGGCGACGATAAAGATGTGTTCAAGGATGACCAAGAAGAGGCTACCCCTCCTACTCACCAGGACCTAGAGGCCGCCCCTCCTTTCTCTCAGCATGTCCCAGCTCTTGAGCTGAGTGCCTCTCTCCCCAGTCCTACTCCCGATCCAAGCCAAGACACCTGAGGACTTGCACCTTTTTTTATATATGGATCTAAGAGATTATGTAAATATCTTAGAATAAAATTTTAAGCTCTAGCGCTTTTAATTTTTGTGTGTCTTCATTCCGTTTTCATTCAATATATTTTTGTGCATAGTTTAGCTTTATTTGTCGATATGGGTAATTTAAGACGAGTCGGCTGTATTGTAGAATTAACTCGAGTGTGTGCCTTGGACTTAAATGTGGGTGCCAAGGTCTTTTGTCTGAGATGACTGGAAGGTTGGAGTGCCTTAGTTTTACCCTAAGGAGGTACCAAGGTCTTTGGCTAAGTGTCTTAGACTTAATGAAGGTGCCAAGGTCTTTTGAGGTCGGTGTCGACCAAAAGATTGGCGTGCCTTGATCTTATGGTGCTAAGGGATTTTGTTGAGTGCCTTGGACTTAATGAAGTCACCAAGGTCTTTGGAGGTCAGAGTCAACCAAAATATAGGAGTGCCTTGGTCTTATGGTGCCAAGCACTTTTGCTGAGTGCCTTGGACTTAATGAGGCTACCAAGACCTTTTGTCGAAGATGACTGAAAGGTTAGAGTGCCTTGGTCTTATGGTGCCAAAGACTTTGGTTAAGTGTCTTAGACTTAATGAGAGTGCCAAGATCTTTTGTCGAGGACGACCGAAAGGTTAGAGTGCCTTGGACTTAATGAGGGCGCTAAGATCTTTTGTCAAGGACGACCAAAAGGTTAGAGTGCCTTGATCTTATGACCAAAAGGTTAGAGTGCCTTGATCTTATGGTGTTAATGATTTTGGTTGAGTGACTTGGACTTAATGAGAGCACCAATGTCTTTTCAGGTTGGAGTCGTCCAAAAGATTGAAGTGCCTTGGTCTTATGGTGATAAGGGTTTTTGCGGTTGTAAATATGAGATACTGCTAGAGCACAGCATAAAAGCTGGTACTCAAAAGATTTTATATTCATAAATGAAATTCACATTTGTAATTATTGAAAGAATTTTTTAAGGTGTTTGACCATCCAGGGATGCTGCAAAATTCTCCCGTTCGGGCTTCTCAGCCGGTATGTGTCTGGGCGTAATTCTTCAAGGACGGTGTAGGTCCTTCCCAATTAGGAGCCAATTTTCCACACTTGGTGTCCTTGTCGAAAGATGCTTTTTGAAGGACGAGATCACCGATATTGAACTTACGAGGGCAGACTTTGCTATTGTAGTGTCGGGCGATGTGCTGCTGATTGACGACGTGGGATCGGAATGCTTTTTCTTAGACTTCATCAATAAGATTGAGTCTGATTCGAAGTTGTTATGCATTCGAGTCTTCTTTAAAATGTTGCAATTTGATTGTCGGCATGCCGACTTCAACTGGAATGACAGCTTTGGCTCCATATGCCAATTTGAAGAGCGTTTTTCCCGAAGAGTTCTTATGAGCTGTGCAGTAGGACCACATGATCCTAAGAAACTCTTCAACCCAATTTCCCATCACCGTGTCTACCTTCTTCTTCAGGGCTTGGAGGATGCATTAGTTAGTGATTTCAGCAAGTCTGTTGCACTTAGGATGAGCGATTGAGGAAAATTTGAGTAGAATGTTCCACTCTTCACCAAAGCTTCGAAAGCCCCCCGCTATCAAACAGTGTCGTTGTACATCACGAATGAGATGGGTACATGAAATCAGCAGACAATGGACTTTCAAACAAAATTGGTGATATTACTCTCACCAATCTTAGCTAAAGGCTTGGCCTCAATCCACTTAGTGAAGTAGTCGATGGCGACAATTAAAAATTTTTATAGCCTAGAAGCTATAGGGAGATTGCCTAACAAATCTAACCCCCACTGGGCAAAAGGAATTGGACTCAGGATGGAGGTGAGCTCAGTGACAATTACTCGCGGGATGGCCGAGAAGAATTGGTACTTCTCGCGTAGAGAGATAAGTTTTTGGCATTCGACCAGAATAGTAGGCCAACAGTACTCCTAGCCAATGATCTTCTGGGCGAAAGTTTTAACCCCAGGGTGATTCCCGCAAATCCCTTCATGAATCTCTTAGAGAACATAATCAGCCTCAGCCGGCCAAAGACACCGGAGATAGGGCCCCACGCTACTTCTGGACTATGATAGCCGATAGAGTTAGCCGTCGAGCATGTGATAGCGGCTATCATTCCTTTGAAGACTCCTAGCTTTAGTGGCATTCTCTGGTAGGGTCCCTCGTGTTAGATACTGGATGATTGGATTGATTCGATACGGCTCAACGTGTGTCTCAGCTTGTATGACAGCCTCTAATGCCTTGATGATGCTAGAGCATTTGAGGGTGTCAGTGTACATTAGCCTCGAGCTGCTTCACAAGATGGTTAATCCGAGTCTTGATAGAGCATCTGCCCGAGCGTTGAGGGCGCGGGGGACTTGGACGATTCTAAAATCGACAAAATTGGCTAGTAGATCTTTAGCCGCCTTCAAATATTGAACTATCCTAAAATATTTGGTTGCATATTCTCCACTTACCTGACGGACAAAAAGTTAGGAGTTAGCCAAAATGTAGATGCGCTTGGCTTTTACAACTAAGGCTGCTCGAAGATCCACCAGAAATGCTTCGTACTCGGCCTCGTTGTTGGAGGCTGGAAATCCAAAAGTGATGGAGTGCTCATGTGTCGACCCGTCAGGGCCACACAAGACTATTCATGCTCCGGTGCCAGTTTCTCCAGAGGATCCATCCACCTTTAACAACCACCAAGAGGCAAACTCTAGCGTTGGTGCATCTTAGCTGAGGTGCAGGGGTGTTGACTACTTGAAATATCGATGGCCCCTGCTGGACCGACGGCGAAGGTGTGGTTGGATCGCCAACTAGTAAGATCGACTCGATGAGGAAGTTGGCCAAGGCTTGGGCTTTGATTGTTGTCATTGGTTTGAACCGTGCATCGTGCTCGCTCAGCTCGACTGACCAGGCAACCATTCTTCCTGAAGTGGTGGGGCTCCCAAGTGCCTCCTTCAGAGGTAAACTAGTCCGCACTACTATGAAATGTGCTTGAAAGTAGGGATGGAGCCTCCTAGCTGTAGTAATGAGGACGAATGCAACCTTCTCTATGAGAGGGTAGTTGAGTTCACCAGCTTTTAATATCCGGCTGACATAGTACATTAGCTTCTGCATGTCACCCTCCCAAGGGCTGATGACTTCGAGAGAGACGGATAAGTATAGATACAAGGTCTCTCCCTCTCTGGGTTGACTCAGCAACAACTTGGTGCTCAAGTAGATCTTAAGATCTCTGAAGACTGCGCTCACTCTGTCATCCAGCTTTTATTCTCTTTCAGCTCCTTGCTCCCTCTTAAAGTCTTGAAAAGTGGGAGGCTTCTCTCTTCAGACTTGGAGAGGAAGCGACCCAGTGTAGCTATCTTCCCATTTAGCCTCTGCACATCCTTCAATGTGTGGGGGCTCGGGTGGGTGCTCTATGGTGGCTATCTTCTTGGGGTTGATCTCCATGCCTCTCTGGGTGATCATGAACCCTAAAAACTTTTCTGATTGCACCCTGAAAGCACACTTGGTTGGGTTGAGCTTCATGTGATAACACCAATGGACAAAAGAGGTCTCATCAAGGTCAGCTATGTGGGTCGACGCCTGCTTTAGATGGTCGAGAAGTACCACCTTTTGAGTCGTCCTTGTAAGGTGTCAACTAATGAGTCGGTCGAATGGAGTGATTAAGCAGTTGACATAGCCGGCGGTCGACGTGCAACGTCTTGTGGGTCGTCGACATGTGATGTCTTTCGAGTCGTTCTCGCAAGATGTCGGCTTGTCGAGTTAACCGAATTTGGCCTCTAATTATCTTGAAATGCTAACTTGAATATGCATAATGTAGAATACTTGTTTGTCATTGATTGGAGATTATTTTTCATCACTAAAACGGCTACAACAAATAGGCTATGTGTTTTAATTATCAACACCTACTTAACCTAATATGTAAGCAGAACTCTAAATATTTTTGAAGACAAACGCTATTTACTTCCACATTTTGTCTTTGGTATTTTAATATTAGTTAACAAATTTAATATATCATATACTTTTTTGAGATAGGTAATCCAACCCCTGAGAACCGTATATGAGAATTTTATCTCGTATGGCTCAAAAAGAAACACACAAATACTGATTTCACCGAACATGTAATAGAAACTTCAAAACTTCTTAGCCACTTGATTCAATTTGTCCCCAAGATAGGAAGTAACAAAAAAATTCTGGAATCTCTTCTTTGTGATGATAATACTAAAAATATCTTAAATTGAATATATTAAGCATAACAAAGATTTCATTCTTGCAGGTTAGAAAAATTAATTTTGGTTTAGTTTTTTTATGAGGGAAAAATGAAAAGGCAAATCAAGAATCTTTCTTTTTCTTTGAACTCTCCCCAATCCAAAATCTTTCCTTTCATTCTCAAATGAGAATACAAGGAATTATGGTTTCATACAATATCTTAATTGAATTTTATGTAATGACCAATATTATTTTTGATTCTATATTTACACGTGTTGAATCCTAGTAACAATGTATTTTATACGCATTTAGGTTGGGATTGACGAATGACCAATTAAATTATTAGACAGACAAACTATGAAATAACATATGAAGAGACTGCTTTAGGAATTATAAGAACATGGTAGGAAAGATTTTTCATGAACATAGAAAGAAACAAGGTCGTTTAAACGGTAGAAATTTGGAAGTTGTTGTTAAGTCTTCAAGTGAAAATTTAATTATGATGGTGTATGTAAACCTTTGGATATGACATGTATTCGCCGAGGAAGGAACGATATGTCAAAAAAAAAAAAAAAAAAAAAGATACGACGAACTTTGACTAAAAGTATAACTTCAGCCATCCCATCATTAGCGAGGGAACTATTTCTTAGCATGAAAATATCATGAAAATAATTTCCTACTTTTATTTGGTGTGATTTTAAAATTATTATATTCCTATTTCTAGCTAATCAAGGAGAACCTCGAAATGTATGACATTGAAAGAGATAGCTTCCACTAAAGTTATTACATTGGAGAAAATAAATGAGTGGATATAGATAGACTAACATATATACTTTTGTTAGAGAAAAAAGATATTTAGTATCTAATTTTATTGGTTTCATATTGGTCAACAATCACCCCATGTATCTCGATAAAATTGTGCTGATATTTTATGATAATTACCCAAATAAACAAGATGATCAATAACTAACAGATTGTTTGGACAAAAAAAAATGCATACATGCAATGCACATAGACCATACTAGTATTAACAAATATGGATTAAATAGAAGGGAAAATTGTGTCTAGGCCCCAAAATTGTAAAGGGGATGCGTGGAGGCCCCCTGTATTTTTTTTCGTGCCAAAGTCCCAAATACCAAACGTTCTTGTGTTTCAGCCCCTTTTATGTTTCCCAGACCGAACTGAGAGCAGAAAAAACCAAAATCCCAAAAATGCCCCTTGCAGTTTCCCCCCAAAATCGGCCTGGCTTCTCCCTCTTCTTCTTCGCTCTCCTCAAACCAAACCTCTTCTCATCTCGAGAACCCATTTTTAAAACCCAAATTCCCTCAATCTCCCAGGAAAACAAGAAAGGAAAATAGCCAAAAAAAGTTAAGGAAAACGGGCCAGAAGGCTGAGGAAGAGAAGGGGGAAGGAGTCGACACCCAAACCGCAGGGCGTCGTCACCTGCGGCGGTCGGCGCGATTGACGAAGGAGGAAACTCCAAAATTGGTCGCCTCAGCCTCCGCCGACGCCGTCATACCTCCGGCCTGTGGTTCTCCTCCGACATCCTCCTCCGACGAGGAGAGTAATAAGGCGTCGGAAACCCTATTGAGCATGAAAAGGGGGCTGGAAAAGCGAGAGTGGAAGAGGAGACGCTCGCCGAAAAAAGAGTTCACTTCAAAGAAGAAGTAAGTTCCCAAGCAATTTCCCCACTTTGAATTTAATTAATTTAATTGTGTGATTTGAATTTAAATGAGGTTTATGGGTTCTGTTTATGTGAAAATATTGGTCAGAAACTGGTTAGTGTTGTGTAGATCCTTACTTTTGGAGTATGATCTGTGCAATAGGAAATATAAGTGTTCGGAAGAAATGCATGCCAATAATTCACGTAGTTGTTGGTTAGTGGCTCTGCATGTCAATAATTCTCGTTTGGTGTCGACGTTTTCCCTTAGGTGTCAACTATTAGCTATTCATGTTAATAAATATTAACTTTTAATAAGTTAATGGCTGTATTGTTAACTGTCTCCTAATCCAAATCAACGTCTTGTTGTTTATGCAGTAAACGTGATGCTGTAGGTGATATCAGGCCTAGTGCACGTTTTGGATCGTATTGTATATTCATGCATAAACTTCATTCAAAAATGAAGAATTGGCATTGGGATGCCTTAAAGGGCACTAACTTTGAACACTATGTGTTCTTCGGCCCTCCTGCCCGAGATCGACGTGCACTGGAGCATGTGCTCAGTCACTATGATGCTGAAACTGATGAATTCTCTTTTCCCGATCCCCGAATAGGGTCTCTAATTTCAGTCAAATTTGATGAAGAGTGGGTGCAAACTCACACGGGCTTTCCTATTGATGGGGAGTTGATCTATGGGAATAGAGACTCTCACAACCGGCTTTGGAGGGAGTACTTTGAAGATAAGAAAGAAATGTTCAAGGACAAGGAGAAGGCAAAGGCCAGGGCTACAGAAGAACCTGGTAGCATGATAAAATATGTTGAAGAGTTACTGGAAACACTTGTTGAGTCAAGTGACGATAAGGACGTTGAGGATTTTGTTCTTCTTCAAATATTGTACCAGTGTTCAATGATTTGGTGTCCGAACAGCTCGCAAGGCATTCCAAGATTGTTGTTTCAATATGTAGATAGCATTGAGAGAGTGAAGAACATTACGTGGGGTAAATTTATTTTTGATGAGACGAAGAGAGGCATTCACATTGCCGTTGAAGGGTTGAGGAAGCCAGGGGTTACGTACGTCCCTGGATGCATGCCGCTCATCCCTGTAAGTTGCATGTTCATATGTGGTTTAACATTTGTTTTGCATTGAAAGAGTTTTGGCTACCGATATTAGATAATGTAACTTATGCAATTTTGAATGTTAACCAGTGTTGGTGAAAATTAACATGTTAAATTAAAAGTTAACATGGAGACCTCAAAGTTAACATGTTTAAGTGAAATATAACCAGTACTGATAAAAGTTAACTTTTTATAGTGAAAGTTAGCTACGAAGAAATGAAGTTGCATAAGGAGTTTTGATGTGCAGGGAATTAATGATAAATAATTATTGCCTCTATTTTGACAACTATGGTTCTACGAGATGACAGGCATTAGAAAACCTGCCCTAAACATCAGATGGAAGCCGCCGTTGACCAACTGGGTAAGGGTCGGAGGGACGGCTGGATCGATGAGGAGGGAGACAATTGTCTCCAAGGCAGAAAAAGCAACCATTAAGATTAAGGATAAACCTGAATCAACCAATTTGCCAGCGGGGGGGAAATACCCTCAAAGAGAGCCCTCTGGGAAGAATATTAGTAGCGCTCGCCTTGGGAAGAAAAGGATCCCTGCTGTATCAGATAAGAGTAAAGCTATGGTGGTTTCATTGCCGAGAGTGAAGGAGAAGAAACAAAACGTAAAGGATGAGAAGCAAGCGAGGGTGAAGGGCAGACAAATAGCTCATCCGTAGGATACGTAAGCGTCAATCATCTTTTACTGATTTGCTAGCATATTTATGATGGTTGAATTTTGTAACTTACTGGTTATTTTTCCAGATTGTCTCCCAGCATATCAAGAACGCGCTTGACAAAGAAGATGAAATAGAGAAGTTGAGCCTTGATCAGCAAATTCAGTTCTGGAGGAATACGACCAAATTAAACATGAAATTGCTCCATGCCACAAAGCGTAGTAAGCGCCTTCAATGGGATGCTTGTTCTAAGGAGATACATAGGCTGAACCGGAAATTGGAGTTTTACGAAGGAACTGCTGACCTGATTGATCCCCAGGACCTGAAGAAAAGTGTGGAGGAGATTATGTCCAAGAGTGACAGGCATACAAGGGCTGCACATGTGAAGAGGAAAAGAAGTGTTGACAGCATTGGCAAGGGTAACGATGTCGATTGTTTTGATTATGACGACGTGCGCATTATTGGTAAGGAAGCCTCGCATATTACGTAGGGTGTAGCACAAGCTGAGCAGGAGGGAGACAGTGTTGGCCAAGACGAGGATGAAGAGACTGGAGGGGAATATAAAGAGGAAGAGATGGAAGACAGAGAGCATGAGGAGAAAGAGGAAGATAGAGAGCAAGCACTGAGTGAGGGAGATAGAGAGCAAGAGAATAGAGAGGAGGATAGAGAGCAAGTAGTAGTAGAACAGGAAGATAGCTTGCAGGAGAATAAACTTGTAGATTCATCGGCATCTGAGAAAGTGGAAGTTAGAGAGGAGTACTTTGAAGTGGAAGTTAGAGAGCAGGAGATGAAAGTACATGAGAAAGAGGAAGAGCTAGCGCAGATGTTTGAAGAAGAGAAGGAAGAAGAGAAGGGCAGTGCGGAGAAAGTATAGGAGATGGGTATGGGGGAGAAGAACTTATTACAAGTTTATCGAAAGTGGTCGAAGAAAGTTGTTTCGAAGGGAACAAGGGGACCAAGTACCAGAATCAGGACTCGTTCTCAGCTAATCCGAACCCCTTTCACTGAGGAAAAGAAGAAGATAGCCCAACCAGAATTAATTACAATTTTGCATCACAAGGAGGATGATAGGGAAAAAATCAGGTACTACTGCAAGCCTAGTGAATGCACGTGGGATTTTCAAAAAACCAAAAAAATCAAGAAGAAGGAGGAGGCTCTGTTGAAGGTGCTGAACGAGGGGATTCCTTTTGTTGATGATTTTAGCATACGCCTGGTTGATAGCGCAGGAACCTTTGTTCACAACTTTAGAATACCCCATCATGTAGCGGCAAAGCTCACTCTAGAGGAGAACAGATGGGTCTCAGAGTTTTGCAATCAGAAAGCTCATGAGTAAGTTCAATCCATGCGAACTCTTTAATTCTATTTGCATGTTCATGTTAAAAGAAACATGTTAACTTATGCTCATTGATGTTAACTTATGCTATAACATGTTATTGTTCATTGTTATATGTTAAATTTTCCAGAATCAGGCTAACGTTTTACCATTTATGTTAATCTCTGTATCTTTCTGTCATATATCAGGTCATGTATTGTTTTAAATACGTCAAACAGTAGTATTGATTCTATGGAGCTTCTCAACCTACTACGAGGGGGACGTATTGACGACCATGCAAGTTTAATTGCCTCACTTATGCAATTTTTCCTCACAATCTGACAGGGTTTAGGGAAAAAATCAGGTACTACTGCAAGCCTAGTGAATGCACGTGGGATTTTCAAAAAACCAAAAAAATCAAGAAGAAGGAGGAGGCTCTGTTGAAGGTGCTGAACGAGGGGATTCCTTTTGTTAATGATTTTAGCATACGCCTGGTTGATAGCGCAGGAACCTTTGTTCACAACTTTAGAATACCCCATCATGTAGCGGCAAAGCTCACTCTAGAGGAGAGCAGATGGGTCTCAGAGTTTTGCAATCAGAAAGCTCATGAGTAAGTTCAATCCATGCGAACTCTTTAATTCTATTTGCATGTTCATGTTAAAAGAAACATGTTAACTTATGCTCATTGATGTTAACTTATGCTATAACATGTTATTGTTCATTGTTATATGTTAAATTTTCCAGAATCAGGCTAACGTTTTACCATTTATGTTAATCTCTGTATCTTTCTGTCATATATCAGCTCATGTATTGTTTTTAAATACGTCAAACAGTAGTATTGATTCTATGGAGCTTCTCAACCTACTACGAGGGGGACGTATTGACGACCATGCAAGTTTAATTGCCTCACTTATGCAATTTTTCCTCACAATCTGACAGGGTTGTTATGCAATCTAATGTGTGTCTTATGTATGTTCCATTTTCAGTTGATGGAAGCTTTGATCGATAGAATAAGCTCATGGCTGGATAGGCCAGAAATGGTTCCCCTGAGCCATAAGTATGGGATTGTATCAGTCTTCTTCTGCGTAAGCTATCTACTTTACGATACTATGATTCTTTAACACGTGTTTACTCCCGTCATAACATTCCATTATACTTGGATTATACAGCACAACCTTTATGCAAACACTCCTGATTTCCCACACATATATACTTCATTTATACAAAAGCATATTGCTGCGAGGAAGAGTGTACTCCTTATCCCGCTTGTGCGTCAGGACCATTGGCATCTTGCTGAAGTCAGGTTGGATGAGGACGTTGTCAAGCATTACAGCTCAGCTACCCACGATGCATATATTGAACCGGTGAATAAAGTAATTAGCTTCATGGACCATATGAAGGCTGGTTTTGATCCAGACAATGTTTGGAGGAAGTTTAGATATGAGGGCGTCTCTTGCGAGCAACAATCTGGAATGTTAGTAATTAACATACTTGAATTTAATTCTATTGCATCCCACAACACATATATAACAGAAATGTTATTGCACTCTTTAATTGCAGTTTTGATTGTGGGCTTTTCATTCCCTTATACATGAAGGCTATAATCGTCATAACATTCCATTATACTTGGATTATACAGCACAGCCTTTATGCAAACACTCCTGATTTCCCACACATATACACTTCATTTATACAAAAGCATATTGCTGCGAGAAAGATTGTACTCCTTATCCCGCTTGTGCGTCAGGACCATTGGCATCTTGCTGAAGTCAGGTTGGATGAGGACATTGTCAAGCATTACAGCTCAGCTACCCACGATGCATATATTGAACCGGTGAATAAAGTAATTGGCTTCATGGACCATATGAAGGCTGGTTTTGATCCAGACAATGTTTGGAGGAAGTTTAGATATGAGGGCGTCCCTTGCGAGCAACAATCTGGAATGTTAGTAATTTACAAACTTGAATTTAATTCTATTGCATCCCACAACACATATCTAACAGAACTGTTATTGCATCTCCGCGTTGCAGTTTTGATGAAAGTTAAACCTGTCGCTCTAAACCAAATTGTGCAAAATTTAACATGTCAACCGCTCAGCTACCCACTTTGGATTAGATCAAACAGCTCTGAAAGCTAACCAATTCAGGAAAAACTTTACAAATCGATAGCCAATAAACTAATAAAGCGAAGAGCGATTTGTAGACGATGCAGTGTTCCGCTATGAACTGCACATATATCAGTTCATTTTCAGCTTGCATATCACAATGTTTAAGCAAATTAGAACAACACAAAAATAACATAGAAAGCACGAACAGGTTTTCCATTTTTCAACTTCACGCTTAGACTACTTCAATGCTTTCTTCAAGTATTTTACCTTGGCTGCTATCTCATCTTCAGCGGGTGCTTCTTGGTGAACAGCTACGTTCTCCTTTTTTGCATTGACATTGTCAGCCTAAGCAAAAAACTCACATCGCCTATTTGGGAAATTTGCACATCCCCAGAAGTATCTACCTTTGTTGCTCCCATTTTTGCATAGCTTGAGGGGGGTTGGAAGCTTGCAGAAACAACATGGCTCTTCTACTGATTGAGAGGCATCCTCGGTCTTCATCTTAGTCTCTAAATGAGCTATAAAGGGAGGGAGGGAACAAGAGATATGGTTTTACTTAAGCCTTGCATAACATTATATAAAGCAAATCCATCAAGTAACAAGCCGTTGGAATATGTCTGTTGGAACAGTATACCAACTAGCCGTTGGAATATGTCACGTAGATTTGAGACATGACAGCAATTTAACCTCAAACAGTGGGCCTTTATGATAACAAATTCAGCTAAAAGTAGTAGTAGTATAGAGATAGTTATATGTTAACATGTTTAAGTACAAAATTCAAAACCTCCTGCTGTCTGGAAGTAGAGCACAAAAATCTCCCATTAGTATAATGGAAACTTAAAGACAACTTATATTTCACTAGCGCCATTCTTCCTCTTCGTAAGCATGGCACACTAATCATGGATGGGCTCGTTACAAGTTGCTCGGTTGTGCCCTTCGCTCTTGCATCGACCACATTTGACAGGACGTTTCAAGATGGTTCTATTGTTTATGCGTCTTGTTCTATTTCTTCCCCTCCTCTTCGTGGTAATTGGTGGCAAAATCTGGATTTCATCCTTGGGCACACTACGCATCTCATAATCTGGTATGGGATATAATATTTCATCGTAGCTCTTCTTAAACGCCTCTACGGACATGAACCAGTCACAATACTGATATACCTCTCTTTTCATATAAATGATGACTGCACAAGCATACACACAAGGAATACGAGTTACGTCCCAAGCACGGCAAGTGCATGTCCTCTTCCCCAAGTCAACGTGAGTGGTTCTCTGTGATTGCACTTCGAATATATCATCTCTAGATTGCTTAATCTCTAACGTAGATCCTCTTTCCATATGTTCTCCAACAATCTGCTCAGCTTTAGGACAAAGATAGCTTGTCCACTTTTCAGCCATTATGCGTCTGTTGTTCATGCGAGTCATAATTTGCTTGCGGATATGCTCCACCATTTGCAGGATACGCAGCATTCGAGCTTCACGTATCCAGCTGTTAAAGGATTCTGCAACGTTAGAGGTTACATGACCATATATGTAAACATCAAAATAAAACAAAGTCTCATTCAGCATCCAATATATAATAAGATTAACACGCAACCACCAAACTTTCCCTTTAGTAGGAAAAGTTAACATAATAACATGAAAGTTAACATATAGTGATAAACGATAACATATATCACCGATAGTTAACCTGCAAAAGGGGATATTCACTAGAAATGATTGAGGGCAGTACCTAATGCCAGGGAAGAAGGCATTCGCCCAATGCTCTGGCGAGTAGTTATTTACAATCTCATATGCAGCTGGAGACATCTCATATATATCCTTCATGTAGTCGTTCCATTCCGCAACAGTGTATTTATAGCAAGCTGATTGGAGCAAATTCCCCAAAACATGTGTGTCCTTTGCTTTCATTCCCAAATCCTTTAGCTTAGATCTAAAATTTTCAACCAGGTGCAGAACACATCTTGAGTGAATTGCTTCAGGAAAATATTCTCTCACCGCTTCTTGGATTCCCTTGTCGGCATCAGAAATAATAACCAGTTGATGGGGAGGATTGTATGGGTCTGGCCTTTCGTACAGTATAGACCACAAGCCTTGCAGGAACCATCTCCAATTATCAACGTTTTCCTGATCACATATGCAATACGCAAGTGGAAATATCCCTTGGTCTCCATCATATGCTACAGCGCTCAGGAGCAGGCCTTTGTATCTATCTTTCAAGAAGGTCCCATCCAAAAATAATAGAGGTCTACACCCTTTTAAGAAACCAACGATGCAAGCAGCATAACATATAAACAGTCTTTTGAACCTTCCTTCATTCTGGTCAATGCAAATGTAGCTTCCTGGATTTGTTTCCTTCACCTTTTGCTCATACCTGTACAACAGTGTGACCACATTACACGTAAATGTAATACATTGGAACATAAGGGTAATGTATATTGACGTGTAAGAGCTGACAATTTTCCATGAAACATAACAGTCCACTGTGACAGCTGAAATATAAATTTATGAAAATAAATATGGAAACATCTAAGGAAATATATTGCACGATAAATTTATACATTTAAACAGATAACTATAAAATTTACCATCTTAATTGATCGTAAGACTCATAACTATCACCATACATAGCCTCCTGCGCTCTTTCTTTGCCCCACCATATCTTACTGTATTCAAGTCTCAATCCATATCGAGTGAGGAACTCCTTTTGCACATCCTTTGGGCGGATTTCAGGTCGAACCTTTAAGACAGGTCGCAATTGTTCTGCTACGAATCTACGAGATGCCCGTGATTGCCCTGACAAGCTAGTATGTTGTCCGCAACTATGTTCATTCACAAACCTTTTGATTTCAATTCTTTTTTCATTTTTTACAGGGGATGCAAACAGCATCCAAGGGCAACCATACGTCTCCTTATATCGACAAATAACTCGGATACGTTTAGGTTCATTCTTTACAAAGTCGTAGTCAAACTTTTTCGCCATGGAATAGTATTGCAACGCTAGTCTTAAATCTATGGCAGTTTTAAATTGTTGGCCCTTTCCAGTTAATGTTGTGTGCCAACAGTCTGGAATGCTGTAAGTTTTACTGATAATATCATCAGCTCTCACTACGTTCTCACCAGACGGGCAATCAGTTGGGATTCTCTCTGAATTGGAAGCATTTCCGCCAGAAGGGGGATGACAATATTCTTCATTCAAAGAGGCATCACTGCTGCAAAAATTAATCAGCCAGTGATATAAACTTTACACTAGAGTATAAAACTATCTTATAATGTTTAAAACAAACCATTTTCGTATGAATTAATTAAAGAGCAGTGGAATTTAACAGACAATTTACATAGATAACTCGTTACGCTGAAAGTTAACATGCTCACATGAAAGTTAACATGTTCAATTGAAGATTAACATATATCGTCAAAACATAACATGAAAGATGAAGAGTTAACGTATAAATTTCGAAGATGACAACTATGTTTTTCTACTGCGCATCGAAACCTGAAATCACAATTTTTACATCACACAATCCCAATTTGAGCCAAAGTTCATTGTTTACATATAAATCAGTAATAACTTTGTACTTCCTTTAAGAAGTAGGACACTCTATGTTATCAAAAACTTGCATCTGAATCTCCGTACAACAAGTGAAAATCCTTTAGATCAAACATGCACTTCATGATAGGAAGAATATAGCAATAACGTCACACGACACCGTGCACGTCGAGCAATTGGAAACCGTTGGGGGTTGTTGACAGTTATGACGATAATTAATTTGTTAACTTGAAGGGATTCAAAGCTCATAACGGGATTCCAAAAGATGAAGTTAAAAAACACTTAAAATGTTATGCGGCTTTGCCTTAAAGCCTGGAATCAGTATGTTCACGTCACACAAAGCTAAATGTTATAAAGAGTCATTAATTACTTACATTCCACCAATAACTTTCTGGTTTATTTCAGAACTGGAACACTCTTTATTAACAGCACTATTAACAACAGCGAGCATGTGAATCTCTGTACAACCGACATTTCGATTGTACTCCAACATGCACTTCAAGTCATCTTCGTTGTCAACCGAAAAAGTCAAGTTGGGGTGCCTCTCGGATTTATATACCAAGGATAAAGCTTCTTCAGGTACTTTCATTCTTTCAGCCACATCAAATTTCAGTTCATAAAACCGTGTTGTCGAGCAGAGCTTCATAAATATGGCCTTCTCGCCTAAAGACACCATACAAATCAACTCATCGGGGGCCATTGGGAGTGGTTGAGAGTTATGAAGACAGTTATGAGGAGTAATGGAGGGGATTTAAAGCTCAGAACGGTTGTTGACAGATGAAGGGGAAAAACCCTGATTTCATAAATGGGAGAATGAGGCAAAAATTACCCGATTTTATATCCCATTAATAAGGAGCTGAAGCAGACCAGTAATGGAGGGAACCCGCCTTTTTTTCCCCCACTTTCCGCCGTCTCTTCGCCTTAATTTCGATGAGAGAGATCGACGATCATTGATGGCTGCCTGTAGCCGGTTCCCAGTGAGAGACGAGGGCATTTCGGGTCTTTTTGCCTAAATACGCCGAGCATACGTATTAAAGAGGGCTAAAGGGGCTGGAGCACGCGAAAAACGGATTTTTGGGGCGGCAGCCCAAGGGGAATTAATTCGTGGGCTGGGCCACTTCCAGGACGCGATTTTGGGGCCTGGACACAATTTTCCCTAAATAGAAACTCCATATTATGAATGTAAAACTAGAATTGAGAAAAAAAAAAGATAAAATAATATAGTCGAATTTTAAAAACTAAAAAATAGTTTTAAAAAAGTAATTTTGAAGTTTTAGAAAAAAAAACACCCTCAAAAGTTTTAAAATATAATAAATTTCATCAAGTTTCAGATCATACACCAAACCCATGAAATCTAAAAATTACCAGCAGCCCCTAGTAAATTTGAAATTTGTAAAAATCACTCTCAAACTTTCAAAAATAGCAAAAAAACATCCTAAAACATTAAAAATTATAAAAACACCATGAAATTCCAAATCATACAAAAAACACGTGAAGTCAAGAAAATATCAGTCACCCCTAAAATTTTGAAACTTGCAAAAAACACCCTCATACTATCAAAAATTGCAAAAAAAACCCTCAAAGTTTCAAAAAATGCAAATAAAACGCAAATATTTCAAGACTTCATCCAATACATGAAATCTGAAACTACCAGCAACCCTCCGAAACTTTTAAAATTATAGAAAACACCATTTAGGTTTTAAAATTGCAAAAAATGCCTTGAGGAAGTACAAAATTACAAAAAAACCCTAATTTTTTTAAAATTACACCCAACACATGAAATCTACAAACTACCAGCAGCCTCCTAAATTTTTAAGTTTGCAAAAAAAAACCCTTATAGTTTCAAAAATGGCAAAAACCCCGTAAAAGTTTGAAATTACAAAAGCACCCTCAAAAATTCAATTTATTTTTAGGGTGCTGATGGTAATCTCTAAATTTTTGTGTGTTGGTTGTAAGTTTCAAAATTTCAGGGTGTTTCTTTTGTAATTTAAACTTTTGAGGATTTTTTTATAATTTTAAAAACTTTAAAAAGTCCTTTACAAATTTTAAATTTTTATGGGGTTTGTTGGCAGTTTCTAGATTTCATATGTTGGGTTAAGTTTTAAAATTTTAATTATTTTGTAGATTTAAAAGTTTGAGGGTGTTTTTGTAATTTTTGAAAGCTTCATAGTGTTATTTGCAAATTTTGAATTTTCAGGGCTGCTAGTAATTTCTAGATTTCATATGTTGAGTGTAAGTTTTAAAATATCAGTGTCCTTTTGGTAATTTTAAACTATTGTGTGTAAGTTTTGGAGTTTTACTTTGCTTTTGATAATTTTGAACTTTAGAGTGTGTTTTTAATTGTTGAAACTTTTAAGATTTTTTTTACAAATTTAAAATTTAAAGAGGGCTACTAGAAATTTCCAAATTTCATGTGTATAGATTGTAGGTTTGAAAATTTTTTATGGTTTTTTTACAATCTTGAACTTTTGAGGGTTTTTTTTGCAATTTTTGAGACTTAGAGGGTATTTGCAATTTTAGAAACTTTGAAAGTTTTTTGCAAATTTCAAAAAGTTTATGGTGTTTTAAGCAAAATTTTTATTTTGAGGGTGTTTTTTATAATTTTTTATTTTTTGCGGGCTAGCTGCAATTTCCTCTAAATTTTGTGTATTTTGAGTTTTTT
>NC_033798.1:100729203-100748321 GCF_001876935.1 Asparagus officinalis | reverse complement strand
AGCAAATATTCATTTTATTTGTGTTAGTATTATTTTGAATCTAGTCAAGTCTATTTTTAGAAGAATCTGCACCTAAATGAACAAATTTGTGAGTGCAAGCCAGTCAACTTATGGCCCGTTTACTTCAATGAAAACAATACCTACATATATATGATTCTAACTAAATGGGTGGGTTTGAGTAATTCATTTATTCGGTTTGGTTGGAGGGGAGATAAAGTAAAATAAGGAACAATTGATGGATTTGTATTTAGTAGAGGGATTTTTGAGGAGGCCGTACAGTAAGGGCAAGTAAGGTAGACGAGGAACAATACAAAATGAACTAAAAAATAAAAGAGAAGTATCCCCAAGTTGGAAGGACACAAGAGAAGCAAAAAAATTAAAATAAAAAAAAATTAAAAATTAAAAAATCTATAAAATTATGCATTTCCTCTCTTCTCCCCTCCAACCAAATATGAAAGAGACATACCTAGATCATGCATGTAAACAAACATGTTGCTACTATCTACTACAACTATTATGAGAGAGAAAACTGTTGTGCGCAGCGGAAATTTCGGCAGAGTTTCTGGTGCACAATAAGAGAGAAAGATCAATAAGAATTTATGTCTCACCAAGGAAACAAGAATCTGAAGCGAATATCTCAACAAAGTGAGATATCAGCTCTTCCTCTCATCAGTTCTAGGACTGACTTGTCGAGGGATCCTAAAAACTATTACAATGGCCACAAACACAAACAACCAATTTTACGTGGTTCGGCAAATTACCTACGTCCACGGGGCAAGGAGGGGGGAGATCTACTATTAGAGGGAGAGATACAACTGGGTTTACAATCACTCAATCTAAATCCTCAAACAATCTCTCAGATCACTCACACAAATATCTCTCTCAAAAGGGGATGCACAAATCAAAGAACAGTTGCAAAAGGACTTTGTTTTTTCTGTGAATAGCCGCCAAAGTCTCTGCCTTTGCACAAATTTGCAGCCACCGCTTAAAAAAAATTCTCCCGCAGTCTCACTGCTATTTTCTCAAGCTGCCGCTCTTCTGTTCCCTGTGCTCCTCCTGCTCACGTCCCTTTGCACACAAGAGCACAAAACCCTAGGAAAGGGTTTTTATAAACATCTGTTGTGTCTTCGGGTGGGCCTTCTTTTGTTCGCTGAATCTTCACCTCTTCACGCGGTTTTCAATTCTCCAAATCTTCTCACGTGGGCGCAACGAAACCCGCTGGACAAAAGCATCCCACGCGGTTAGTCCAAAAAACTACGGCTCTATCTTCTTCCGCTGAACAAAAGCATCCCATTGGTATTCGTGGTCCCCCCACGTGATTCACAATTCTCCACCTTGGTGAAGTTTTTCCAAAACTAAGCCGACACCAAACAAACCAAATGTCTCACTTGTTGCGTCCAGTACGAAGTAAAACAATTCACGACAATGGACTCCATCCACAACAAGTCGAGATCCAAACGGGAGTACGAACACTCACCCAAACATCAGTGTCTACTCACCAAATCGGCTGCATCATAAAGACTGCCTACGTATCCTCTTGCCCAAGGAATCAAGCCTTACGTAGTTCACCCAAATGACCTCCAAAAACCTCAATCCAATAGAAGAGTTCGCAACCCTTCTCCAATATCATCAACTCTGCGGCTGATAGCACCTCCAATGGTCTCAAACATCTCCATCTGAGGTGAACCAATGGCCGTATCCAAGCCACATCCACCAGCTGCACTCGGATCTATCAACTCATCATCTGCATCTGAATTCAAATGACTCCCACGCTGTGTCACCTCAGCTAGAATCCCAACCAATACAAAATGACCTAGACTATGTGGAAAAATCCTCACCTAATGTGGTGTAGCATCAATCTCCACCAGCTGCGATACCTCTAAGGTCTGTCCAAAACTCTCCACCTGCTGAGAGCCAATTGGCTCCCTCATCGAAACCTCAACCGAAGTGACACAATCTGTGACGCCCCTGGGTTCACACAAGGCTGCAGTCCGAGGTGAAACCAGAAATGTCAAACCTGCCATGCACCACATCGTGCAATAACATGTTTCACCATCACAATTTCTATCTCTCTAGTGGAATCAACAACGGGTGTAGTACAAAGCAAGTGAAAGGTTATACAAGAATCAACTGATGAAATAATAGAGATCAAATTAATATTTCACCATCTAATATATTGGAATACAAATGAATGTCTAAAATCAATAAACTGGAGTTTCTCAACAAGTCTCAAAATATAAAATGTCTGACAAAAGGAAATGAGGCACACAGCCTTTACAACTTCTAGAATAAGACTCTCACATGTCTACACAAAAATCTACAGTGGAGCTCAAAAGAAAAAGTAACTAAATAGACGGCTGAAGCTAAAGTACATCACCATCAACCTGCGACTCTCCGGGCTCCTGGCTCGTTACCTGAAAGGGGGAGGGACAACGAGCGTCAAAGCGCTAGCGAGCAACATCACAACCAACCCCAAGGGATAGGGCTCGTTGTAAATGAAAATACAGTTAATACATAATAATATAAATCATTTACACAAACATTAATGGGTTTTAGTACTTAGGGAAATACAACACGAGCATAGGTACGTCGAGCGAAATAACCCAAACAAGGAAACCCTCATGTATATACCTTGTATCTCAAATTGTAGATCCCTAAATATTTAAACCCGAGGTTGGTTATAAGGGAACAGATAAAGAAAAGAAAATACATACTCATCTCTACCAATAAAGTGTAAACACGTCAAAACTACAGTAGGTGTCATGCACAACCTAGGTAGCTATCATGTCCCAGCCTAATATAATATATCATGTACCCAACTTGATTACGTAACATGCTCAAGGTTTAGTAAAAGTCTAAAACATGTTTAAAATGGATTATAGTCCAACACGAGGACTCTAATGGATTATAGTCCAACACGAGGACTTTAATGGATTATAGTCCAACACGAGGACTGCGTATAAGAAAGTGTGCATATCTTATTCCCGTACACACCCTACTGTACTGACTTAAACTTGTGTTCGAAAGGTTATCTCACATGTATGGTGAAATCATATTCACTGCAAATAAATACTCAATAAACAAGGCACTCCTCAAGTCCAAACATGGTAGATAGTACCCTTGAAATATGTAAACACCGTATACATACATATATATATCTACATATATATACAGCAGATGATTTAAACAGAAGCACGAACGACACAGAAAGAAAATACTGCGATGAGTCGACTCGTTGCTCAATATGAGTCGACTCAGCAGAACACAAATAATAGCAGGAAAGGACCCGATGAGTCGACTCATGACAGTCATGGGTCGACTCAACCTGTTGAGTCGACTCATGATGAGCCATGGGTCGACTCACGGGCCGAACAAAGCATTTCTCCCAACTGTAACTTGTTCAACACGATCCACACTTCCATTTTACTGATCTACACTTCTATAGCCATCGATTCTCTGCTATGATACAATGAGAAAAACATATTTATCATGAGAAACGATTTTCTTGTAGGTTAAATCTAACATTTAATTTCTATACATGAAAGAAAGCATTTAATCAAAATAAAACTCACATTTTTATTCTTTAAATAAAATTCCAGATCTGGGTTTTCATGAAAAACTTGTTGGTGGGGATTTAAAAATCCGAAATACATGATCTCTAGCATTTACCCTAACAAGGATATTGATTTATACTTGAAAATAAGTCTTAGGCTCAATAAAACTTATGGAAAACAGTTATAAGCTATTAAAAACATGGGAGAAGGGTTGGGCGAGATGTTACTCACCTTAGAAGTGATGATGAACAATCCCCTTCGCTGCAATCCACGAAAAGCCGTCGAAAATCCCCAAAAATCGCCCAAGAAATCCCAAAAACGAGCTAGGGCTTAGAGGGGGAGAAGAGGCTAGGGGTTCTCTAGGGGTTTCTGATCAAAAAGAGGTGTTCGGGTGGGGAGAAATATATATGAGTGGGTAAAACCTGACCCGAAACCCAAACAAACCCGACTCAGAAAACCAGAAAAACCCCGATGAGTCGACTCATGACAGTAATGGGTCGACTCATGACTCATGGGTCGACTCATGATATAATGAGTCGACTCAGCAGAGACTAAATAACAACAGGACTCGATTTCGTGAGTCGACTCATGACAGTCATGGGTCGACTCATGGACTAGAAACTGCATACTATGACTCTGCTGCATATGATTTGAGATCTCGCACACTCAACCTCATTACTGATGTATATATACATACTCAAAAAATCTACGGGGTCTTACATTCTTCCCCCCTTAAAAGAATTTCGTCCTCGAAATTCAGGAAATCATATCTAACTCATAAAGATACTTGAAAGACATGACAAGGGTTTAATCCAACCCGCACATATACACATTTCACAATACTGAATGCTAGTTAGCACACAGCGATATTCATACTTAACGATCTAAAATGATAATATTCTTACTTAACCCCTAATCTAACGGAACTAGTACGTCGGGCGAAAAATCCAAATAAGGAACCCCCCATATATATACCATGTGTTCCGAAAGATTACGAATTAAGTGAAAATACCCCCATTCTAGTGTTAAATATAAATGTCGATATATAGATATAAATATACAAGTAAGAAGTCACATCATAATTACTATAATTAATTTTTACATGCTCGAACAAGTGTGGGTAGTCGCGTCGCATGTCCTCCTCGCGTTCCCAAGAAGCTTCCTCAACTCCAGAACAAGTGTGGGTAGTCGCGTCGCATGTCCTCCTCGCGTTCCCAAGAAGCTTCCTCAACTCCACTTCTGTTCCATTGAACTTTCACCAATGGAATCGCCTTGTTCCTGAGTCTCTTGACTTCTCTAGCAAGTATGGACATTGGGATCTCAATAGTCGATAAATCATCTCGAAGCTCAATCTCCGGTGCCTCCAGCACTCGCTGCCGCTCCTCATCATGCAAGTGCTTCTTGAGCATAGAAATATGGAATACATTGTGCATACTAGACATAGAAGTTGGAAGATCTAGTCTGTATGACACAGCTCCAATACGCTCCAAGATCCGGAATGGTCCAATGTATCTCGGTGCAAGCTTCCCTCGCCTCCCGAATCGCTGTACGCCTTTCATAGGCGATACCTTCAGCATAACCAAATCCCCAATCTGAAACTCGAGGGGTCTCCGCCTCTTATCTGCATAACTCTTCTGTCGACTCTGAGCGGCTATAATCCGCTCCCTGATCAACGCTACCTTCTCGGTAGTTTGCCTCACAAGTTCTGGTCCAAGCATCAAACTATCCTCCGGCTCTGCCCAACATATAGGTAATCTACAAGGTCTCCCGTACAGTGCCTCATACGAAGCCATACCGATCGTCGCTTGATAACTGTTGTTATAAGCGAACTCTATCAGTGGAATGTGATCCTCCTAGCTGCCTTGGAAATCAATGACACATGCTCGTAACATGTCCTCCAACACTTGGTTTACCCTCTCCGTCTGACCATCTGTCTGTGGGTGGAATACACTGCTATAAGACAGCTTGCTGCCAAAAGAGTCCTGAAAACTCCTCCAAAAATGTGAGGTGAAGACCGATCCTCGGTTCGACACAATCGTATCCGGAATTCCGTGAAGTCGAACTATCTCCCGAACGAAAATCCTCGCATACGCCTTAGCTGTATAAGTAGTCCTCACTGGGATAAAATGTGCTGACTTCGTCAACCGGTCCACAATGACCCAAACTGAATCATTCCCCTTCTTCGACTTGGGCAACCCTACAATAAAGTCCATAGAAATGTCCGCCCACTTCCATTCTGGGATAGGCAACGGCAGAAGTGTGCCTGCTGGTCTCTGGTGCTCCGTCTTCACCTGCTGACAGGTAAAACACTTAGCCACATACTCTGAGATCTCTCTGCGCATACCACTCCACCAAAAATGCCTCTTCAGGTCCTTGTACAACTTTGTGGTCCCTGGATGTACTGTGTACTGAGTACGGTGCGTCTCATCAAACAACTCCCTCTTCAGCTCTGCACTGGCCGGCATAACCAATCTACCCTTCATCCGTAGACCTCCATCTGATCCAATGGTCCAATCGGCCTTAGGCTCTTTGGAAATCTCTTCCTTACGGATTTGAATCCAAGAATCCTCCAACTGAGCTTTAACAACTCTGCCGCTCCAAGTTGGTTGCACTGATATAGCTCCCAAAAATGCACTAGTACTACCAAACTCAGGTCTAAAATCAAACTGGCTAAGAGTGAGAAGATCTCATTGCAATGAGCACCTCAAAGCCGCAATCTGATGCCGACGCCTCCTACTCAAAGCATCTGCTACGACGTTCGCCTTTCCCGGGTGGTACTGAATCGCGAACTCGTAGTCCTTGATGAACTCAATCCACCTCCACTGCCTCTGGTTGAGTTCCTTCTGTGAGAACAGATATTTCAGACTCTGGTGGTCTCTGAACAGCTCGAACTGTACTTCATACAAGTAGTGCCTCCATGACTTCAGTGCAAATACCACTGCTGCTAGCTCCAAGTCATGAGTGGGATAGTTCTGCTCATGCACTCTCAACTGCCGTGAGATATAAGCTACCACTCTCTGAGTCTGCATAAGGACGCCTCCTAGTCCTGCCAATGATGCATCTGTGTAGACGACGAATGTCCTGTCGTTGCTCGGGATAGTCAAAACTGGTGCTAAGGTCAACTTAATCTTCAAGATATCAAAGGCCTTCTGGCATTCTGTGCTCCAAATAAACTGTACACCCTTCTTCGTAAGGCGTGTAAGTGGCGTCGAAATTTTCGAGAAGTCCTGGATGAACTTCCTGTAGTAGCCTGCTAATCCCAAAAAGCTGCGAATCTCTGTCACTGTCTTTGGTGGCTCCCAATCAAGCACTGCTGTAACCTTAGCTGGGTCTACTGATATGCCCTCTCTGCTAATGATGTGGCCGAGGAATCTGACTTCTGAAAGCCAATACTCGCACTTGCTGAACTTGGCATATAACTGGTGCTCCCGTAGGGTCTGCAAAGCTATACAGATGTGCTGCTCATGATCTTCCTCCGATCTCAAATAAATGAGGATGTCGTCGATGAAAACAATCACGAACTGATCTAAGAATGGACGAAAAACCCGGTTCATCAAGTCCATGAAGACCGCGGGTGCATTGGTCAACCCAAATGGCATAACCAAGAACTCAAAAGATCCATAGCGCGTGAGGAAAGCGGTCTTGGGGATATCCATCTCCCGAAGCCGCAACTGATGATAGCCAGAACGAAGATCAATCTTCAAGAAAAATCGTGCTCCCTGCAACTGGTCGAACAAGTCATCAATCCTAGGCAATGGGTACCTTTTCCGGATAGTGACCTTGTTCAACTCCCGATAATCTATACATAATCTCATGCTGCCGTCCTTCTTCTTCACGAAGAGGACTGGCACACCCCATGGAGAATGACTCCGACGAATAAAACCCTGAGCTAACAACTCATCCAACTGGGTCTGAAGCTCTCTCATCTCAGCTGGCGCCATGCGATAAGGTGCGCGGGATATCGGGGCTGTGCCCGGCTGCAACTCAATACAAAACTCAACCTCTCTCACAGGAGGTAACCCAGGTATGTCCTGAAAGACATCCTGATAATCCGAGACAACTCGAGTCTCTAACAAATCAGAACTCTGATCCCGCAGCATCACCTCGTCGATGAACGCCAGAAATGACTCCGCAAAGCGATTGCCCTGAGAAGTGGCCACAATCATCTCGGACCCATCGGACGCTCGCAATTTGACTGTCTTTGCAAAACAGTCAATACTAATATGGTAGGACGACAACCAATCCATACCCAAAATGACATCAAACTCGGACATATGCAAAACTATCAGATCGACTATGAACTCCGACTTGTCTAAACTGACGGTACACCTCCTACAAACGCTCTCCAGAAGCGATACCTCACCTAAAGGGGCGGAGACTGATAAAAGGGGTGTCTAGAGGCTGAGCTACGAGCTGAAGTCTAGCCATAAATGCATGCGAGATGAAAGAATGCGAAGCTCCCGAATCGAAAAGAATGCGGGCAGGAAAGGAATTTACAAGGAACGTACCCTCCACAACTGCTCCGCTAGCACCGTGGTCACGGGAAACCACTGCATATACTCTGCCTGTGGCTGAAGACTGCTCTGCTGCTAATGCGGGAGAATATGGGACAATCTGCCCCTGGGGAGCCTCCTGGACTGCTCGAACCTGTCCCTCTGCCCTCTGCGTCGCTGGCGGTGTCTCAAGTCTGGGCTGCTGACCCTGACCTCTGCCCTGCTCTCGCTGCTGCTGGTGGTTCGGGCCCCTGCCCTGCTGAGCTCCTGCTGGTGCACTACGACACTCTGATGCCTTGTGCCCGACCTTGTGGCAGTTAAAACAAGATCTCTAGAACTTGCGCTGCTGATGCGCTCTCTGATCCTGATGGGGTCCCTTCTTATGAGGGCCCTGCTGCTGCTGATGCTGATGCACTGTCAAAGGTCTCTTGTTCTTACCCTTATCCCCGCTCTGCCCTGCCTTGGTCTTCCCTTCCTTGTCCTTCGGGAACATAGTAGTCTCAATCTCCTATGAGGTGGCGGCCTCAGCTACCTCCCTAACTGAATAGAACCTCCTCGAGACGAGGTACTGGCGGAGATTAGGGCGTAGCCCTGCTAAGAACATCTGAGCTTGACGCTCTCCTGTCTGCCACATACCCGTGAAATGCAGCAACTCCATAAATCGGCTCTCATAATCTGCCACTGTCATGTCCGCCTGAGTCATCCGGGACAACTCAAGCTCCTTCCCAGTCCGGGCTGATATACTGCCCATCAAAGAAGTAGATGAAATCCTCCCATGTGAGGGTCATCCTCTGCTCTGGAGTAAACTGTAGTCGGTACCATCTCCCGGCATCTCCCTTCAGACTGTAGGATGCCAACCTCTGCTTCTGAACTGAATCCACACTGAGTATGTCAAGTATATTGCTCACATCCTCCTTCCACTTGTGCGCTGCAAGAGGGTCTGGTGACCCCTGGAACTCTGGTGCCCTCATCTTCTGATACCTCTCTACCATACAGAGCCAATCTTCCTGCTCCGTGGCTCTATCTGGTACCGCTAGTGGAATAGCTGCAGGTGCTACCTCTGGGTCTCTCTCTCTGATCGGGACGGCTGGTATCCCCTGCTGCTGAGCTACCGGTGGTGGTGGTGTCCGTGGTGCTATATGAGTAGTTACCAACTCCTCAATGGCTGTCATCCTGGCAATCAGAGGAGCCATGATATCCACCAAATACTGTGGAGCCTGCTGCGGCTCTGGTGGTGCCTGCTCCTGCTCGGGTAGAGCCTGTTGTGGCTCAGGTGGAGCCTGCTGGGGCTCTGCCTGAGCGGCCCTTCGAGTGCGAGGTCTCCCACGTCCTGCCATTTCTCTCTGATAATAAGAAAATAAAAGTTCATGAGTCAACATAGACATATATACATACATAATGTATCGCAATATGATTTTTACACCACATAGTATTCACACATATACTTTAAACAAAAATAGTTGTCATAAAAAAAAATTTCTCAAATTTTTGAGATATGCGCATATATCGTCCTCACTCATACTAAGAAATTCTTAGCGGACTCTACACGTGAATCCTAAGAAACTCCAACCTAGCTCCACGACTCGACACAGGATGATCCTAAGGATACTGAAACTAGATCTCTGATACCAACTGTGACGCCCCTGGGTTCACACAAGGCTGCAGTCCGAGGTGAAACCAGAAATGTCAAACCTGCCATGCACCACACCGTGCAATAACATGTTTCACCATCACAATTTCTATCTCTCTAGTGGAATCAACAACGGGTGTAGTACAAAGCAAGTGAAAGGTTATACAAGAATCAACTGATGAAATAATAGAGATCAAATTAATATTTCACCATCTAATATATTGGAATACAAATGAATGTCTGAAATCAATAAACTGGAATTTCTCAACAAGTCTCAAAAAACAAAATGTCTGACAAAAGGAAATGAGGCACACAGCCATTACAACTTCTAGAATAAGACTCTCACATGTCTACACAAAAATCTACAGTGGAGCTCAAAAGAAAAAGTAACTAAATAGACGGCTGAAGCTAAAGTACAACGCCATCAACCTACGACTCTCCGGGCTCCTGGCTCGTTACCTGAAAGGGGGAGGGACAACAAGCGTCAAAGCGCTAGCGAGCAACATCACAACCAACCCCAAGGGATAGGGCTCGTTGTACATAAAAAATACAGTTAATACATAGTTTCTTTGTGATACTTTGATATCTAAATGTTTACATTTTTAAACTTTGATACCCCAAAGTATTATTTTTGACACTTCAATACCCCAAAATTTACAATATCAAAGTGTTCCATTTCTTTCTTTATTTTTTTTCTTGATGATATTCCATTGTACAATTAGACAACACTTAATTTCTGGGTTAATTGCATTTTGGGTACCAAAGTTTATATAATTTTTTACTTTGATACCCCCTTTTTTTTTGCTATTTTGATACCCTAAAAATTTCACTTACATTGCAAATAGTTTTTTCCTACACTTAAAAGTATCAATTAATATCTCTAGGATATCAAACTTTAGGGTATCAAAGTGCAAATGACCCTAATCATATCCTAAAACTTCTTACTTTAAAATGTTCCTGCAATTTGATCGAACATTGATTTTAAATTGTAATCTTTACCCCTTAATATTCCCTTTACTGCTACATGTCTCCCTCTTATTGGAGGGTTGTAGCATCAGGAATTTGGCCTTTAGTTCGGTTACGTACGTCTAGATGTTTATTGTGACAACGATCGGTAGAAACCCCCCATCGACACGCTGCCCAATCACTGGGGATGGAATAAAGTACCATTATCTTTGTTTCCCTTCTTCCCCCTCTTGCCCTCCATTGTTGATGTTACGTTGACACATATATAGAAGAAAACAAATTCTAATTTATTCAGTCAACAACTCTGCATCCAAGTCTGCCTTTGAATAACTTGACTGATGAGATGTTGTGATACACATTGGAGTGGTGTTAGGGGCGCACCCCAAACCGCACTTCCAATCACACCTCCCCTCTCATTCGTTACAGTACTCCGGACCCCACATGAGTTTTTAAATTTTAAAAACTCATGTGGGGTCCGGAGTACTGTAGCGAATGAGAGGTGGAGGTGTGGTTGGAGGTGTGACTTGGGGTGTGCCCCTAACATTTCTATACACATTGACAGCTGGTTGACTCACATAGAAACTATTAACTAGAGAAATGCAATTATAGATTCTTTTGCACTTGTTAATTTATTAGCAATACTATTTGTGGTCATAAGTCATAACCTTCTAGACGTAAAATCTGTAGCAAATCAAGGTTAGATTTTTAAAAATTATAAATTATTAGTTTTGACCTTTTAATTAGAGTTACTAGTGGTTTGTGCAAATCCCCTAAATTTTGTGGTTTTTTTTCAAAACCTCTAAATCTTATTATAGTTTTGTTATTTTTGTAATATTATTTAAGTTTTTGTAAATCCATTAGTTGGATTATAGAACTAGAATAATTTTGAGTACAGGCGTGAAAATTTAATTAAAAAAACGTCAAACTTTTGATGATAACGTAATGTGATATTATATGGTACCAGCTGCTTCTCACGTGCAATGCATATGCAAGAAATAATAAATAGCTATGTAAATAGTAAATTAAATTCAAAATAAATTTTTATCAAATTACTTTTTACAGGGTTTATATATAAAAAATACCCTAGCAGTCACCTTTGTCTCATATCTCTTTGTTTTTTTCCTCAATTTGTGATTTAAAAAAGCATTATTTATATGATTTGAGAATCTAAATTCAAATAGAAAATTTTCAAATTTAAATAACTTAAAATTTTAGAATGTAAATACAAAATAAAATTTTTGAGGATTTAATATCAAATGAAACAAATTTTAGGGTCTTATATAAATAATTCTTAATTTCTATATTTCTTGTTCATATGTAACCTTCTTAAAGCTTATCATTGTGAGACCCATCACAAAATATTTTCCGGTGAGCTTTAACATGAAATTACCATTTTACTCTTCTAGGTTATACTGAGGTCAGGATAGATGTCCACTCCTTCAACCTGTCTTTGTTCTCTACGTTAATAGATAAAATGATGAGATAAGGTGAGATAAATCTAAAAATTACTCAGTCAATATTTTTGCTTATTTAATTGAGCTTTCAACATAGTAATTTTCCATCAAGATATGAAATTTCTCTTTTATTCACTAATCTTAAATGTTCATTTATTTAAAAAATATATAGGAGTATGTTTGGTACTAAGTACCAAGTTTGATACTTACCATTAAGGTAGAAGAATCTCAACCATAGATGTATGTGAGATTAGTTAGATGTGAAGTACAACCCATGTGATATTTTTTCTCTTCGTACTTCTAGATGCGGTGTTGAGATTCCTTCACCTCACAAGTCACAACCAAGCATCAAGTTTGTGCTTGGTACCAAACATACTTATTTTATTAATAAGAAAAACAATCCATTGGGAGTTCATGCAAAAACCGTACAGTAGAGGACTTCTTTACAAAAAGTACATTTTATATTATTTAATTAGATGAAGAAGAGTGGTTAGAAAGAAAGAACAGAAGAAAGCGAGGGTAGAATAGAGGAAAAAGACAAAAGAATTGGATGAGATTGTAGCTGTGGGTGCATTTGGTCCGGATACGGCTCGGACGTGATACTTATCATATTCATATCCGCTTACTCATTTCGGATATGAATATATATTGGTAAGAAAACTTCATATCCACATCCAATAAAATCGGATATGGATATTGTTTGCGGTGAAAGTTGATGTTTTCATTGTTATCGAATCTATTACAACTTTAGTCGTTACAATAAAAGTTGATGTTTTCATTGTTATCGAATCTATTACAACTTTAGTCGTTACAATAAACTCGAATGAAATAAAAAGTTGATCTTTTTATAAGATATCCTTACACAATGAAAATAAAACAAGTTTACAACTTTGTCAAACAAACGCAGGGAGATCGTTTATCGGTCTTTTGCTTGCGTGAGATCTTTGCCTGTGCCGGGGTTTATCCGTGGACCACCGTCGATCAGATCTGATTGCTGAAGAATTGGGCAGAGCTTCGTCTATCCGCGAAGGGATCGAGAAAATGTAGCGCTTATCTCGGCAACAGCGAGATAATTGCTCTTCTTAGAATTACCACAACGGTATAATCCTAAGGATCGGATGCGGGTGATGCAGATCTGACGAGCTCTTCTTCTTTATGCCGACGAACTTGATCAGATCTCTACTCTTCCTCCTCTCTGAAATTCGTGCACCTTCAGTCTTCAATCCGACAGGGCTTCGCCGAGGCACGAGAATTCCAGATCTGAAATAAATGAGGACCCGGGGCTGTATTTATAGGCTCCAGGGGGTTTCGGGCGGTTAAAATAGCCTAAAAAGCCATTTCTGCGTTGGAGATACCCCAGGGTGTCTCAAACTGGGCCGAGACACCCTAGGGTGTCTCAAACTGGACCGAGACACCCAAGGGTGTCTCGGCCTCGGCCGAGACACCTCGGGGTGTCTCATTTTATGTTGAGACATATTTTAATACTTTCGTCTGTTTCCGCTGTAAATTCTTCGTCCGAACTCGGATTTGAGCGATTCAAAGTGCGTTGGAAAGCCGACGAGGAGTTCTGTAAGCTCCAATGGTTGGATCATCTGTAGAATGAATGAGACACGAAGTACATTGCTCCTTTTGTAAACGTCGCGGGGCTCCCGATTAGTCTGTACCTTCGTTATTCCGAAATTTTGTTAGTTCACGTAGTTCGTCGATTCACTTCAAGCATTCACCGACATCAATCAAACTTCTGTGAATAGGATAGTAATGTTCATCGTCGTTTCTTAACACTGAGCTGTTCGTAGAGACCTATAGGCAATTTTCGATACCTACAGATACCCCCTCCAAAGCATTCCAGACTCGTTTCTTTTATAGAAGAAGCTGGAATACTTTGGATGTGATTGGTCCAACCTTCAGTCGGCGTAAAGGACCTGTAGTTAGCTTCGATTCTTGACTCCTTCGATTTTCAGTCTACTCGACGCTTTGATGAATAGCTGAAATCCTTCCGGCGCTGCGTTTATCGTCTGGCCGTCGTTGAAGTCTCAAATCTACAACTGATGAGTTGAGTTTGGCTCGTGTCATTGAGTTGACTTTTTGATCGCAACGCATTGACTGGCATTGACCTAGGGTTACGCGTTGACCGGTGTTAACCCTAGGGTTTCGAACGTCGTACGTTGACTTTTTTTTTTGGTCGCAACGCGTTGACTGGCGTTGACCTAGGGTTACGCGTTGACCGGTGTTGACCTAGGGTTACGGATTGCTCGGTGTTGACTTTGGGTTTCAGACCGCCCGACGTTGACACAGTTTATACTCGTACGTTTACTGGAGTATACACAGTTTAAGCTCTTAAGGTATTGGAGCACGGCGGTCCCAAGTGTCGGAGCTGCAGGACCAACTGTTAAAGCTGATTCATCTGCATGTATAGATCTTATCTTGAAGTTGTTGGATGCTTAAGTCACGAGACCAACTAATGAAGCTGATGCATCAATGACTCGCATTTATAGAATTTTTGGCAAATTCTCAGCCACCAACGGGTTTGATGAGCCTTTACCGACTACCATTTGAGTCGGGCTAGCATGCAGATTGTTTAGATCCGTTCTGCACATAACGTTGTGCTAAAAGAGTTAACTCTTTTAGTGCTACGACATTGAATACGTAGACTTCGTCTTTCTCACGGGAATAGACTACCCGGCAACGCGTGTTAGGCGCTGACTTATCCTTACTTAGGATTCAGGATAAAAATCCCCAGACTCGGATTCTGGTGTCTTCTTCAATCGGTAAAAGACTAAACCGGCAACGCGTGTTAGGCGTTGACTCATCCCTCCTTAGGCTTCGGGATGAAATTCCCCAGACTGGAATTCTGATGTCTTCTATTGTTACGGGAATAGGCTACCCGGCAACACGGGTTAGGTGTTGACTTATCCTTACTTAGGATTCAGGATAAAAGTTCCCAGACTCTAATTCTGGTGTCTTCTTCAACCGGTAAAAGACTAAACCGACAACGCGTGTTAGGCGTTGGCTTATCCCTGCTTAGGCTTTGGGATAAAATTCCCCATGCGTGTGAGGCACGGATTATGGTGTTATTAATAACAACCTGCCACAATGTTGAATATGTGGTCTTTTGTCCTTTTTACGGTCAAGGACTAACCGACAACGCGTGTTAGGCGTTGACCTATCCCTGCTCAGGATTCGGGATAAAATTCCCCATGCATAAAAGGCATGGATTTTTGTTGCTACGATGCTGAATACGTAGACTCGGTCGTTTTTACGGGAACGAACCACCCAGCAACGCGGGTTAAGCGCTGACTTATCCCTACTTAGGCTTCGGGATAAAATACCCCAGACTGGATTCTGGTGTCTTTTTCAATCGGTGAAAGATTAAACCGGCAACGCGTGTTAGGCGTTGACTTATCTCTGCTCAGGATTCGGGATAAAATTCCCCGTGCCTGTGAGGTACGGATTTTAGGAGTTAAAAAAAATGATGTCTTTTCTTAGGGCGAGGAAGAATTTTATATTCTATCTCTAGTTGGAAAGGAGACTCGAGGTGGGATCTCTACCCCCAGAATCCGGAAAGGTGAAACTAGGAGTGGGATCTCCACTTCGAGAATCGAAAAGATTCGGATAACCCTGACTGTCGGAAGGTTTGATTACCGAACTAAAGATAAATTTCTCGTTTATCGAGAGTGAATTGTGGTTTTGGTCCTAACTGTAGGAAGGTTTGACCAAGCGGGAGTTTGAGATGACCCTAACTGTAGGAAGGTTTGATCACTTGATTTGTGGATCTCTCTCTCGTTCATTGGAGGAATCGAGAGGGGATTTTGGTTTTGGCCCTAACTGTAGGAAGGTTTGACCGAGTGGGATGTTTGAGACGATCCTAACTGTAGGAAGGTTTGATCGCTCGATTTGTGGATCTCTCGTTCATTGGAGGAATCGAGAGGAGATTTTGGTTGTGGTCCTAACTTTAGGAAGGTTTGACCAAGTGGGAGTGAGAGTACAAATTACAAGGGGAGTGTTGACTTGTACAAGTCACTCAGAGGGGGTTCCTGGTGTTAAGTAATAAATACTTAACGCGGAGGGGTTTAACGATTGTCAATGATCGGGATATTAAAATACTAAGTATTATGTCCAGACTCAAACAATGGGAATGTTGAGTGCATAGACGTAACGAGTGTTTGAGTGGATTCTGTTGGCCTTCTTGTTTTGATGATGTTTAACAAACAATTTACCACTAATGTTGTTTGTCTAGTATTTGTGTTTTCGTATTTATTATAGACAAACAACGTTGTTGGAGGATGGATGGAATAGAGCTTCAACGATGATATCCAAAGGAGATTGGCGGAATGTCGGTGAAGCTTATGCAATTCAAAGTTAAAGATCAAGTTCAAGCTTCATCCGCAACGTTTACCAAGTCAAGCTTAATTGAAGATCAAGATTGCTTGGGTAATGTAGTTTAGGATTTATATTATGTGTGTTAAGTACTCTAAGCTCAATTATCTATACACACACATTTTATTAGTTTCCTTGTATATATATGTAATCACATATATATACAACACAAGTTTTGGTTTTCATGTTTATAAATATGAAATTACATGTTTCATATTTATTATTGTGATTTGGTTTATCTACTTAGATATGAAACAAATATATTTTCATATACATACTCATAGGTTTCATTTTCTATTGTATTTGTGAAAATATTGTATTCTTAGTTTGTAGACTTCAATATCAATTTATACATATTTTAATAAGTCTATAAAAACATTTTACAAAGTTTCAAAATGTTGTTTAAGTCAAAATATCAAAATATCAATTTTCAGGTTTTCATGTTTTTGAACATATTTGCAAAATGATGATATTTTTCATTTGGGAAGTCCTTTTTCAAAACCAGTTGTTGTAACATGTTTATTATCATGTCTACAATCATTTTCCAAAGTTTTACATTTTTTGGAATTTATTGGATATTTTTAAACAGTGTTTTAAAATCAGATAAACAATTTTTTAGAACCTGTCATATCTGTTTTCGGTCGACCGCACCGGTCGACCGAACCTGAGGTCAAAAGTTCACTGGGCGACAGAAAGCCTGCGGTCGACGGCGTCGACCGATGAAAATTTTTCGGTGGCGAGCCGACGATTTTCGGCTCGACCGATCGCCTGTCCAGTTCAGCTTCGCAACGGTAGTTTTTGACGCTGTGGCCTGGGGCTGTGTTTTGTCTTTTCTCAGGTTTTGGCTGAGTTGAAGAGGGCTATAAGTACCCATTACCTTCAACTCTCACTAGCTAAGAGAGTTTTTTAAAAACAGTTTAAGAAAGTTTTAATCAAGGTTTAAGTTTGTTTTAGTGTTTGTTTTAAAAAGCTTTTAAGCATTTACAAAGAGTTTGGTTTGTGGAGGAAATTTCCCAAAGAGCAAGTGGAGATCAATCCTGTGTTGAGGCATTCAATTCTTCTCTCTCTCTTTGGTCATCAATAGAGAGTTTCCGTTAAACTCAATTCTAGCATTTTAATAAGTTGTCTTAATTTCATAAGCTAGATTCTATTGAGTTTTATATGTCTTATCTCTTGTTTCACACACAACCTATTGAGTTACTTGTATTTACATTCTAGTATAATTTAGGGTTCTGGGTTGTGACTTAGAGTTTTGCTTAATTGAGTTCTCAGCTGTTTAGAGAACAAATCATTTGATTTATATTGGTGCTTATTGTGAGGATTCACTTGTAATACACTTGTAACCGAGAGAAGTGTGTGTGAGAGAACGGGTCGAATCCAAGAGAGTGGTGTCGGTTGAGTGCCTTGGGAGAGGTTGTAACCGAGCACTTGAGAGGAGGACAACGAGTAGACAACACTTGTGGGTAGTGTGATTGCATAGTGTTGGTATTGTGAGGTGTATACGTTGTTCGGGTGAACGTAGAAACCCGATTGTGATAGTGGAGATCTCTGAGGGCGGAGCGGGAACGTAGGTCGTGGGGACCGGAACCTGTAAACATTATCTTTGTTGTGATTGCATTGGCGCATCTTGTTTCATTTTCATATCTTATATCGCCTTTGTGCTATTGGGCTCTGCTTTACCTATAATTGTGTAAGATTGTTTATTTAGCCGCTTGTGTTAGTTCTATATCCTTGCTCATATATTTGTATATGTCATTGCTGGATATATTCATTTGTTCATATTTGCTTACCTAGCTTCGTATCTTGTTGTATTTATACTTTGGCTAGGATAACTTGATAAATTAATTTAAATTGGCGTATTTAATCGGTATTAGATTGGCATAAGACCTATCACCCCTCCCTCAAGGGTCTAAACATTGGTATCAGAGGCTTGGTGCTCTTTGATTTTAAGGTCTAACGCACCTTGAATTAAAGATCCAAGTTATCTATTTGTGCTAACTCTAGTTATGATTGCATTTTGTCTTGCTTGGCTATTTTCATATAACATCAATGAAATATAACTGTATTTCGTTTTACGGCTATGGAATCAAATGTTGCTCCAAATTCATTAATTTTGCCCCCTATGCTCAATGGGCTTCTAGATTTAAAACTATTTATTGAATCCTAGAATATTGATTTAATGGAAAAATTTTGATTGTGCTTATATTGGCCCACTTGGAGAAATCTAAGTGAGCAATCATGATAATAAATGTTTATATGACAAGGCTCTGTTAGAATATTTTGGCTAATGCCTTTGGACTCACTCATTTTCTCAACAAATTTGTTCATTTTGATAGTGCTTACATTTATGGAAATTCATAGAAGGACATCAAGGCAACTTGAGGAAATCGACGTAGTTTGGAGATTGTTCTTCCGTGAGCTGTGGAGCATCAATCATGCACACGGCCACTAGGGATAGGGCTAGTGTGGTAAGCGATTCGGAATCCGAAAGTGAAGTATCCATCAATAAACTCGCTTGTTCATATGAGAAATTATTGCAGCCTATACAAAATTACAAATAATTTATTGATCTGTAAAAGCAAGCATGTAGAATTGAAATCCGATCAGGAGCTCGTGTCCAAATTTGACATCATTGAAATGAAAA
>NC_033798.1:100720899-100728203 GCF_001876935.1 Asparagus officinalis | reverse complement strand
GAAATTGGGCAGAGCTTCTACCTCACCAAGGGGGTATTTGCTTGAAGTCCTGAAATCGACAAAGCGATTCCAGGGCTCTTCTCGAGATTAAGACAAAGCCTAATCTCAAGGAACGGACGTACGGACTTCAGATCCTTCGAACGCGGCTTCTCCTTTGTGCTGAAGTTCGTCGGGATCTCGTTGTCCTTCGCTGAAATTTCGTGCTCCTTCACTCTCCAATCCAGCAGCACCTCGTCCTCTTGATAAAATTCAAGATCCAGAAAATAGAGGCCTTTGGCTCATATTTATAGGCCTCGAATGCGGTTATTTGGATGAGAATAAGTGATTTGGCTCTATCTTCAGTCAACAGCAGCCTAACCACGTTTGGGGATGATCTCAAGTCAGTTAAGAACCCCTGGAACCGATAAACCCTGCAAAAAACCAATTTAAAACCGTCAAAACGTGTTTTGGGACATTAGACTGCGCGGCAGAACGATCTGACCCGCGCTCGCAAAAAACCAATTTAAAACCGTCAAAACGTGATTTGAAATATTAGACTGCGCGGCGGAACGATCTGACCCGCGCTCGCGCGGGTCGGAATAATCCGACCGGCGCTCGCGCGGGTCGGAATAATCCGACCCGTTGCGCGGGTCAGAATCATCCGACCCGCGCTTGTGCGGGTCGGATTAATCCGACCCGCACTTGCGCGGGTCGGAATCATCCGACCTGCGCTTGTGCGGGTCGGATCATTCCGTCCTGCGCTTAGCGCGGGTTCGCCGACTTTTTCCCCTTTTTCGTTTCTTTCTTCCGAGACTTGTTCTTGTCGCGTATTCGATAGATTTGTTGATTTGTATGCTCCGTCGCGAGACCGATCGTCGAACGCGCGTTGGTTAAGGTTGACGAGAGCACGTTGACCGACACACACGAGATGATCTGACGTACGCGCGTTGACCGGCGTGCACGGGTTGAATGGCGTGAGTGCGCTGAGCGACGTGCGTGAGCTGATTAGGTGAATCTCTTTGACTCGCCCATTCATTGCTTCGGATTTCGTGCGGGCTCTCGTAGACAATTTTAGACGCCAACAGTGCGGACGTGGGGTTTTGACGTTTTCGCTGAGTCCTTTGGTGTTTTCCATTTTTTCGGGACTTGTATTCTCCACCGTTTTACGTAATTGATCGTCTTGTTGACTTGTACGCTTCGTTGCGGGACTGACCGTCGACCGCACGTTGGTTGACGTGCGCGTGTTGATCGATGCGCACGAACTGATTGATGCGCGCGTGTTAATCGATGCGCATGAACTGATTGATGCGCGCGTGTTGATCGATGCGCACGAACTGATTGATGCGCGCGTGTTGATCGACACGCACGAGCTGATTGACGTGCACGTGTTTTCCTACGCGCACGAGCTGATTGACGAGTGCGTGTTAACCGACGCACGTGAACTGATTAACGAGCGCGTGTTGACCGATGCGCACGAACTGATTAACGAGCACGTGTTGACCGATGCGCACGAACTGATTGACGTGCGCGTGTTGACCGACGCGCGCGAGCTGATTGACGCGCGCGTGTTGACCGACGCGTGCAAGCTGATTGACACGCGCGGCCCACTTGGTTCGTCGTTTCGCTTCATGCGCTTGTCGACGACAGATAATCCTCTTAGACTCGGATAACAATGTTCGTTGTCTTCTCTCCGTCTCGAGCTATGTAAGGATACCTATAAGAATTTTTAGACGCCTACAGATACCCCCTCTAAAGCATTTCAGACTCATTTCTTTTATAGAAGAGTCTGGAAGTCTTTGGATAAGATAGACCTTTTTTCTCAATTTCGTAGATGGACCTGTGAATTGCTTCAATTCTTGACTTCTTCAGCCTTTAGTCTACTCAGTGTTTTGTCGAATAGATGAAGTTCTTTTGACGCTGCGTTTATCGTCTGACCGTTGTCAAAATCTTGAATTAAAGTTGGTGTGTAAGTTTCTGAACTTAGCTCGTGTCATTGAGTTGACTTTGAACTGATCATCTTCGTCAGAAATTCATATCTGAATCCGATTGAACTCCCTGAAATCATCGTTTGCCTTATTTTGGTGAGATTGCTGATACGTTGACCGACATCGATCTTTACTGTAACGTGTTGACCGGCGTTAACACAGTTTATACTCGTACGTTTGCTGGAGTCTACATAGTTTAAGCTCTTAAGGTATTGGAGCATGACGGTCCTAAATTCTGGGCTGCATGACCAACTATTAAAGTTGTTTCGGCTGCAGATATGGATCTTATCCCGAGGTCGTTGGATGCTCAAGTCACGAGACCAACTAATAAAGTTGATGTGTCAATGCCCCGCATTTATAGAATTTTTGGCAAATTTTCAGCCATCAACGGGTTTGATTAGCCTTTACCGACTACCGTTTGAGTCGGGCTAGCATACAGATTGTTTAAATCCGTTCTGCACATAACGTTGTGCTAAAAGAGTTAACTCTTTTAGTGCTACGATATTGAATACGTAGACTTCATCTTTCTCCTGTGAAAAGACTAAACAACGACGTGTATCAGACGTAGACTTAGGATTTTTGGTAAATCCTCAGCCTTCAACGGATTTGACATGCCTTTATCGATTACCGTTTGAATCGGGATTGCATGTGGATTGTTTAAGTCCATTCTGCATATGACGTTGTGCTAAGAGAGTTAACTCTCTTAGTGCTACGATATTGAATACGTAGACTTCGTCTTTCTTACGGGAATAGACTACCCGACAACGCGTGTTAGGCGCTAACTTATCCCTACTCAGGATTCGAGATAAACTTCCCCATACTGAGATTCTGGTGTCTTTTTTAATCGGTGAAAGACTAAACCGGCAACACGTGTCAAGTGTTGACTTATCTCTATTTAGGAGTCGAGATAAAGTTCCCCGCGCGTGTAAGGCGCGGATTTTGGCATTATTAATAACGGTCTGCCATAATGTCGAATATGTGGGCTTTTGTTCTTTTTATGGTCAAGAACTAACCGGCAACGCGTGTTAGGCATTGACTTATCCCTGCTCAAAATTCGGGATAAAATTCCTCATGCATAAAAGGCATGGATTTTTGTTGCTACAATGCTGAATACGTAGACTCGATCGTTTTTATGGGAACGAACCACCCAGCAGCGCGGGTTAAGCACCGACTCATCCCTACTTAGGCTTCGGGATAAAATTCTCCATGCATAAAAGGCATGGATTTTTATTGCTATGATGCTGAATACATAGACTCGGTCGTTTTTATGAGAACGAACCACCCAGCAGCGCGGGTTAAGCACTGACTCATCCCTACTTAGGCTTCGGGATAAAATTCCTCGTGCGTGGAAGGCACGGATTATGGAGTTGAAGGATGGTGTTGAAATATTGTGTCTTCTCTTAGGGCAAAGACGAACCCGATGTGGGAGAGGAAGAATTTTATATTCTATCTCCCAAAGCTGAAGAGGAAGAATTTTATATTATATCTCCAGTTACAAAAGGAAACTTAAAGTGGGATCTCCACTTCAAGAATCCGGGAAGGTGAAACTAAGAGTGGGATCTTCACACCGAGAATCAAAAAGATTCAGATAACCCTAACTGTCGGAAGGTTAGATTACCGAACTAAAGATGGATTTTTCATTTATCGAGAATGAATTATGGTTTTGATCCTTACTGTAGGAAGGTTTGACCAAGTGGGAGTTTAAGGTAATCCTAACTGTAGGAAGGTTTGATCACTTGGTTTAAAAGTGGACCTCTCGTTCATTGAAGAAATCGAGAGGGGATTTTGACTGTGGTCCTAACTGTAGGAAGGTTTGACCAAGTGAGAGTGGGAGTGTGAGATGACCCTAACTTTTATAGGTTTGATCACTCAATTTGTGAACCTCTCGTTCATTAGAGGAATCGAGAGGGGATTTTGGTTGTGGTCCTAACTGTAGGAATGTTTGACTAAGTAGACAGTAGGAGTGGGAGTACAAATCACAGTAGGAGTGTTGACTTGTATCGATTACTCAATGGGGATTCTTGGTGTCGAGTGATAAGAACTTAACACGAAGGGGTTTGCACTACAACAGACAAGTCTTTTAGCGACCAACTTTTTTGCGAGAAAATTATTTTCCTCAACAAATATCATTAGCGACCAACTTTTTTGCGAGAAAATTATTTTCCTCAACAAATATCACTTTCGACGAGGAAAATATTATTTCCTCGGTAAATATCAGATTATTTTCCTCAACAAATATCACTTTCGACGAGGAAAATATTATTTCCTCGGTAAATATCAGTAGGTCGTCTATGAGGAATATATTTTCCTCACAGTAGACCATCTTCTACGATAAAAATTTTAGTTCCTCACTAAAGATGATCATGATTTGGTCTCCTAACTAGTTATTTTATTGGCAAGAAAATATAAGATTTTGGTGATGAACTTTTTCATCACGAAATGCACATTTAACGAGAAAATAATCATTTTATCGCTGTACTTTTGGCCAAAAATAGAGGAAAACCCGCCAAATATAACAATGACAAAGTATGATTTCCTCGCTAAAGATCCATAATCTGCGAGGAACTGTTTCCTTATCAAAAAAATCAATTAGCAAGAAAATAATAGTTTCCTCATCATTAGTTTGGTGAGAAAAAACAAAACCCGCCAATTTCAATGGTCGGACCCGCGCGGGTGCGGGGTTTTGATGTTTTCGCTGAGTCCTTTGGTGTTTTCTGTTTTTTTCGGGACTTGTATTCTCCATCGTTTTACATAATTGATCGTCTTGTTGACTTGTATGCTTCGTTACGAGACTGACCGTCGAACGCGCGTTGGTTGACGTGCGCGCGTTGATCGATGCGCACGAACTGATTGATGTGCGCGTGTTGATCGATGTGCACGAATTGATTGATGCGCGCGTGTTGATCGACGCACGCGAGCTGATTGACGTGCACGTGTTTTCCTACGCGCACGAGCTGATTGACGAGCGCGTGTTAACCGACTCGCACGAACTGATTAACGAGCGCGTGTTGACCGATGCACACGAACTGATTAATGAGCGCGTGTTGACCGATGCACACGAACTGATTGATGCGTGCGTGTTGACCGACGCGCGCGAGCTGATTGACACGTGCGGGCCACTTGGTTCGTCGTTTCGCTTCATGCGCTTGTTGACGATAGATAATCCTCTTAGACTCGGATAACGACGTTCGTTGTCTTCTCTCCGTCTCGAGCTGTGTAAGAACACCTATAGGCATTTTTAGACGCTTACACCTCTCCCAAGGGATCAAGCCGCCCGTAGTTCATCCAAAAGGCTGTCAATGGCCTCAACAATTACGAATGTGCAATAAGTTTCGATAAATAATAAAACTTGTTGCTCGGAACCACCTTAGTGAGCATATCCGCCGGATTATCCTTCGTGTGGACTTTCACAATCTAGTGAGCATATCCGCCGGATTATCCTTCGTGTGGACTTTCACAATCTTCACATCGCCATCTTCAAGAACATCTCGAACGAAGTGATAACGAACGTCAATATGCTTCGTCCTCATATGAAAAACCTGATTCTTCGCCAAATAGATAGTACCCATGCTATCATAATGAATAGTGACGGACCACTGCGATATACCAAGTTCCTCCAAAAGTCCTTGAAGCCAAATAGCGTCCTTCACAGCCTCTATAATCGTCATATACTCTGCCTCCATTGTAGACAAAGCCTCTAACATACCGGTGCACGGGTCAAAGTAAATACATACCCCGTAGTAGACCGGCACTTTTCTAAATCCCCGACATAATCCGAATCAACAAAACCAATGCATAGTTGCTCACCTATAGTGTCCCACTCATAAACTAAACCAACATTGAGTGTACCTCGAATGTACTTCAAAATCTATCTCACGGTGTCCCAATGATCCACTTCTGGATCGTGCATGTATCTCGAAACCATGCTCACCGCCGGTGATAAGTCCGGCCTCGTACATACCATCGTATATATCAAGCTCCCAACCACGCTCGCATATGGAGTCTTCGATATCAACTCTCGACCTTCAGCTGTCTTCGGTGAAAGGTCAGTTGAAAGTTTCAAATGGGCTCCCAAAGGTTTACTAACTGGCTTCGTATCCATGCTAACATGAAATCATTGTAGAACATTCTTCAAATAAGCCACATGTTGTTGGCCTTCTTGTTTTGATGATGTTTAACAAACAATTTACCACTAATGTTGTTTGTCTAGTATTGTGTTTTCTTATTTATTGTAGACAAACAAACGTTGTTGGAGGATGGATGGAATAGAGCTTCAACGATCATCATCCAAAGGAGGTTGGCGAATGTCGGTGAAGCCTTGCAATTCAAAGTTAAAGATCAAGTTCAAGCTTCATCCGCGAGATTACCAAGTAGAGCTTATTGAAGACCAATCAAGCTTGGTAATTTAGTTTAGGATTTTATATTATGTGTGTTAGATACTCTAAGCTCAATATCATATACACACTCGTATTTGGTTCTAAGCTCAATAATTGTATTCTCAGTTTATAGACTTAACAATCATCATATACATATTTTGTCAAGTCTATATAATCATTGTGCAAAGTTTCAAAATATTATTTATGTCAAAACATCAACTTCATGTATATTACTTTTTTCATGTTTTGAACACTTTGCAAAATAATGAGATTTCACAATTGGGAAATGCAAATTGGAAAATTCTTTTGTAACATGTTCAAAATATCATTTGCAAACATTTTCTCAAAGTTTCATCAAGTTTGGAAATTGATTTGTTATGTTTAAAGGAATTTACAAATTCACAGTTTTCGTTCGTGCACATGTCGTGCATGTTTTACAAAACAGATGAGTTTTATAAAATGGGAAGTGATATTCAAGAAATTCTTTTCTTTGACATGTTTATATAACATGTTTAGAAAGCTTTTCTCAAAATTTTACTATTTTTGGAGTTGATTTACTGTACCCAATTGATTTTAGAAAATCGTGTATGTCTGCAGTTTTTCAAGAAACTGTAAATCTGTGTTCAAACATTTATTTCTCTCACTGGGAAACGATTTTTCATAATTTCTTTCTCTGAAATGTTATTCTACATGTCTAGACATTCCCACAAAATTTCATAATTTTTGGAGTTCATTTACTATTTTAAATTGATTTTACAAAACAGCTGCGGCACTGCTACAGTTAACTCCGGTCGACCGTACCGGTCGACCGAAATGTCCTTTGGACGTACTCAGCCTTTGCAGATAGCTCAGCCGGTCGACCGTACCGGTCGACCGAAGTTACTGTACGCAACCGACCGTTGCTACAGTAACGGCTAGTTCTGTTTTTTGTTTTTTAATGTTTTGGGGGTGTTTTCTGGTTGGT
>NC_033798.1:100712437-100719785 GCF_001876935.1 Asparagus officinalis | reverse complement strand
AAGAAATTCTTTCTTTGACATGTTTATCTATATGTTTAGAAACTTTTCTCAAAATTTTACTATTTTTGGAGTTGATTTACTGTACCCAATTGATTTTAGAAAATCGTGTATGTCTGCAGTTTTTCAGAAACTGTAAATCTGTGTTCAAACATTTATTTCTCTCAACTGGGAAAAGGTTTTTCAGAAATTCTTTCTCTGACATGTTATTCTACATGTCTAGAACATTCCCACAAAATTTCATAATTTTTGGAGTTCATTTACTATTTTAAATTGATTTTACAAAACAGCTGCGCACTGCTACAGTAACTCCGGTCGACCGGACCGGTCGACCGGAAATGTCTCTGGACGTTACTCAGCTTTGCATATAGCTCACGATCGACCGAAGTTACTGTAGCACCCGACCATTGCTACAGTAACAACTAGTTCTGTTTTTTTGTTTATTTTAATGTTTTGGGGGTGTTTTTCTTGGTTTTTGGACTTGTTTCATGAGCCTATATATACCCCATGCCCTCATACTTCTAAGAGAACTTAAGAAATATTTTAAACAAGTTTAAAGAGTTTTAAACAAGGGTTTAAGTTTGTTTAGAAGCTTTTAAGCAATTGGGTGTTTGAGTTTGAGAATTCAATTCCACAAGAGCTTGAGGAGATCATCTATTAGAGTTTGAGCAATCAACTATTCTCCCTCCATCTCTTGTCATCTATTGAGAAGTTTTCTAAACTCAATCTAGCTTTATATTTCATATTGTTTGATTATCATTTTATTAAGCTAGTATTCATATTGAGTTTAGTTAATTTTATTTTCTCTATGTTTATACACACAACCATTTGAGCTTATTGTATTTACATTCATAGTATAATTGGGTTGTGGGATTGTGTAACTTAGAGAGTGAGCTTATAATTCGTTCTCATTCATTGTAGAGAACAAACACTTTGTATTGAGTCTAATTGTGAGGATTCACTTGTAATACACTTGTACACCGAGAGAAGTGTGTGGTGAGAGACGGGGTCGAATCCAAGAGGAGTGGCGTCGGTTGACGTGCCTAGGGAGAGGTTGTAACCGAGCACTTGAGGAGGAGGACACGGGCTAGGACCAACACTTAGTGTGTGAGGTGTGATTGCATAGTGATTGTATTGTGAGGTGTAAACGTTGTTCGGGTAAACGTAGAAAACCCGGTTGTGATAGTGGAGATCTCCTCGAGGTGAGGAGCGGAGACGTAGGTCGTGGGGACCGAACTCCGTAATCATATTGTTTGTTTGTGATTGCATTGGCGCACTTAATTTTATGTTCTTATCTTATATCGCCTTTGTATATTGCTTGTTGATTATATTGCCCACTATCTTGTTTATGTTTATATCACCCTTAGTTTCATATCCCTGCATATAACTCATAATATACCTCATTGCTAGGATATATCCCTTGTTCATATTACTTATCCTAGCTTACATATCTTGTTGTATTTCATACTTGCTAGGATAACTTGTTAATTAGTTTTAATTGGCATTTAATCGGATTAGATTAGCATAAGACCCTAATCACCCCCCCTCTAGGGTCTAACACATGTGTCAAACAAAGTATGTCCTTCTTCTTGTCTCTGCCGATCTCCATCCCTAAAATACGCTCCGCCTCACCCAAATCCTTCATTTCAAACTCATTTGAAAACTGAACTTTCAACTCATCTATAACTGACCTGGAAGTAGAGGCAACCAATATGTCATCGATATAAAGTAACAAATAGATGTACACATCTCCTTTTAACTTGCGAAAATATACGCAAGGATCAAACTGGCTTCGAGTGTACGAATGACCAATCATAAAATCATCGAAACGCCTATACCACTGTCGAGGAGACTGCTTCAAACCGTATAGCGATTTCTTCAACCTGCAAACCAATTTTTCTTTCCTTGTAGCTCAAAATCCCAATGGCTGAGTCATATATATTTCTTCATCAAGATTACCATGAAGAAATATCGTCTTCACATCCAACTGATCTAACTCCAAACCATACTGTGCCACCAAAGATAGTAAAATCCGAATCAAAGAGTTTTCACCACCAGAGAGAAAACCTCATTATAATCAATATCTTCCTCCTGTGCATAGCCCTTCGCAACCAACCTAGCTTTGAACCTCAATGGAGTGCCTTCAATACCCTCCTTCTTCGTGTATACCCACTTGAAACCAGTTGCCTTCCGCTCCTTTGGAAGCTCAACAAGTTCCCACGTATCATTCTTGTGAAGAGACTCCATCTCCTCCTGCATAGCTACCTGCCACGAATCAGCCTCCGAACTCTGCTCGGCCTCTCTGAATGTAGTAGGCACCATCTCATCGATACCCTCCATCGGAAGTACATACGCAACTGTGTCGGCATACCGTGCTGGCAACCGTATGTCTCTCATCTGTCTCCGAATCGTAATAGAATCCTGAACCTGAGCCGTTGGTTCCTGATCCTGCACATTAGTACATGTATCCTCCGTATCACTATCGTGCTCGCCTGACATCACCTCAGTCGGTACTCTAAAGGATACTGCACCATCTGGATACTGTGGAGCTGCATCGATCTCCACCACTTGCGATATCTCCTTCGTCGGGTCGTTCTCCACCTGATGAGAGCTGGGAAGCTTCAAGATAGAAGCCTCATCAAACGTAACGTATCTACTTAGCACAATCTTCCTATCAACTAGATCCCAAAGCTTGTATCCCTTGACACCACGTTTGAATCCTACAAATATGGCATTCCTAGCTCGAGGTTTCAACTTATCAGTTCTAACATGATAATATGCAGGGCAAACAAATACATTGAGCTGGTCATAGTCATGTGCTGTCTCTCCCGATCACATCTCCATAGAGGTTTTCCCCTCAATCACAGATGAAGGTAGCCTATTAATGAGGTGGCTCGCATATGAAAGTGTTTCAGCCCAAAAGATCTTCTCCAAACTACTTTGCGACAATAAGCATCGGGCCTTCTCCAGTAAAGACCGATTCAGCCTCTCTGCTACCCCATTCTGCTGCGGTGTATGACTAACCGTGAAGTGCCTCTCTATGCCCTCGTCTCGACATAGCTGCAGAAAGGGGTCTGATGTGTATTAACCACCGTTGTCGGATCGTAACGTCTTGATCTTTCTCCCAGTCTACACTTCCAACCTCTTCTTCCACTCTACGAATATGTCTAGGACTTCACTCTTCTTTGCTATGGTGTACACCCAACATCGTCTAGAATAGTCATCAATGAACGTGATGAACCAATATCGACCACCAAGTGATACAGTCTTGGTGGGACCCCAAACGTCTGTGTGCACGTAGTCCAGGATGCCCCTCGTCCTATGAATAGCAGTCCCGAACTTCACCTTTATCTTTTTGCCAAGTACACAGTGCTCACAGAACTCCACTTTACTATTCTTGGCTCCCTTCAATAGCCCCTGCTTGCACAGCGCCTGTAGTGACTTCTTTTCTGTTTGCCCTAACCTGTAATGCCAAAGCCTGCTCATTTCCATCTCTGAAATAGCCGAAGCAACCTGGCTAATCTCGGTGCTCTCCTTCAAATAGTATAAATTTCGACTGCGGACTCCTTTTATCACCACCAAAGATCTCTTAGTAACCTTTGCTACAGCGTCCTCAAAGGTCACCTTGAATCTCTTTACCTCCAAAGCTCCAACTGAGATAAGATTCTTCTTTAGTTGAGGAACAAATCACACCTCCTTCAATTCATGTACTACTCCATCGTGTATCCGGATCCGCACAGTACCTATCCCACAAAAGTCACAGGATTGATCATTTCCCATGACAACAACTCCCCCAACGAGCTTCTCGAAAGATTCAAACTAGTCTCGCCTAGAGGTCACATGATAGGTAGCACCGGAATCAAGCATCCAATCTGATGCATCCAAGTGGTTCACCTCCGGAGTAATCAGTAGAGAAAAACTTGAATCATCGGAATCATCACCTTTTGCTACATTCACCTCATTGGCCTTCGGGCCCTTTTTCTTGCTATTCTCCTTCTCTTTGATCTTTAGACAATCTCTTTTCCAATGTCTCTGCTCCTTGTAGAATACACATTGGTTCTTTCCTACCTGGTGACGACCTCTTAACTTTGACCTCCCTCTATTACCACCTTTTGGATATGGGCTTCTCCCTCTCGTCGATAAAGCCTCGCCTGAAGTACTAGCACGGGAAGTCTTCTTGTCCTTCCTCCTCAAATCATAATTCGTCAATGTATTAGTAACTTCACTATAGCTGATAGAAGATCTCTCGTTCAACAAAGTGAGCACAAAGGTGTCATACTCCTCATCCGGTAAGGAGCTCGGTAAAATAATAGCATTGTACTCATCCGATATCTTCTCATCAATATTTGCCAAGTCTGATAATAACTTCGTATAGTTGTTCACATGAGCCGCAAGCAAGATGCCTCTGGATATCTGGAATCTGAATAACCTATGCAGCAAATGTAACCTGTTCTCAGCACTCTTCGTAAGGTACTTATTGTTGAGAATTTCCCACATCTTCATCACAGACGTCATCCCAATCACATCATACTTCAGCTCCTATTCCAAACAGTACCTGATCACCCCACAAGCGTTCCTATTGATCTTTTCCCATATCGCCTCTTCATATTTTGGTGGTCTCTCGTGGGCCATCATGGTCTCCTCCAAGTTTCTAAGCATTGAGCGTATCCTGTATGTCACTCATCCACAAACAAAAGTTGATTTTACCGTCATACTTCACCATACTAATTTTGGTGTTCTGAAAACCAACTTGAACTGTACTCGCCATCGACTTGCTGCTTTCACATTCTTCTCTCATTATAAACTAACTCTAAATTGTAAAGAAAGATTCAAACTTTAAAAGAAATAAGAAATTACTCAACTGACCCTAGATTGGATTCCAAATAGAACTCCTAACTACATGAGGAAAGCGAGATCTCCAACGACAACTTCAAATCCTATCTCCACCGAAGCCTAGAACTCTAAGAACTAAGCTTCCACGACGAATCTTCCTCCACCTAATGCCAAAACCCTAGATCTAAAATCTGGACTCTGATACCACTTATTGCGCACAGCGGAAATTTCGGCAGCACTTCGGCAGCACAACAAGAGAGTCATGTCGTAATAGGAATTCTCGTATTACAAAGAAAACAAGAACCTTAAGAAAAATATCTCAAGCAAGTGAGATATCAGCTCTTCCTCTCATCGTTTCTAGGACTGACCTGTCGAGAGAACCTAAGTAAGCTATTACAAATAACACAAATAGCGAGACAACTGATTTTACGTGGTTCGGCAAATTGCCTACGTCCACAGGGAGAGGATGAGGAGATTCCACTAAATCAAAGAGAGTACAAAGGGTTACAATCTCACAAAACTCACAAACTAACTCTCAACCAAAGCTCTCAACTTGCTCACAATATCTCCCTCTCACAATGCCCAAAAGTCTCTCTAATCTCTGATTACTCTCCTTTCTTATTATGATTGATTCTAATCTCCATATATATAGAAAAACTAAAACCAAAACAGACTAGGAATCCTAAGATTGATTCTAATCTCCATATATATAGAAAAACTAAAACCAAAACAGACTAGGAATCCTAAAACCAAAACAGACTAGGAATCCTAAAACTAAAACAGACTAGGAATCCTAAAACCAAAACAGACTAGGAATCCTAAAACCAAAAATAAAACAAATTAGGAATCCTAATAATCTCATGTTCCCAAAATAGATTAGGAATCCTAATAACCTCATGTTACCAAAATAGATTAGGAATACTGCTATCCAACACGACAGATGACATGATTAACTTGAGTTTTGATTATGAACTTGAATCAAAAGCTATAATTTGACAATAGAATAGATAGAGTAACTGAATATTATTATACTAAAAAAATAAGAACTGGATTCAAAGGCTTAGAATTGAAAGTATCATTATCTAAATATTGATATATCATTATTACGTTAAAGAAATATTTATTTTACTAATATTTAAAAACAATTAACAAAATTTTAAATAATAACAAATAATTAACCAATAATTTCAAATTTCCAAATACAGTTGGTTTTTGAAATTAAAAAAAAAACTGAATCATCAATAACATTATCAAAACAAAGTTGCTTTGAAATTTAAAAAAAGATGCCTAAAATAACAAAATATTATTCAATAAAACAATCATATATTTGATTAATCGGCATATTACCTATAACTTCAAAAATTATTTTAGAAAATTTAGACATAAAAAACCTATATTTAAGTTACATGATCTTTTAAAATTTATAAATTAATATTTTTAGTTACCACAAATAAGTTTGACAGGTAAATTAACATATAAGTGAGAAATTTATTTTTATAAATGAAAAAACTTAGGGGAGTTATAATTTGATTAGACCACAGGTCAACATATAAAAACTTGATTAATTTAGCTGAAATAAATTTGACCTATAATATAGTTACCATATAGATTTAAAATATAAAAAATAGAGGAAAATAAAAATTCAGATATATGCAAAATATCTAGAAAAGGATGATGAATTACAAGTAAATTATATCCCTAGATTTTACATATATCTATAATGTTATGGTGTTCCCATTTGCCAAACATACGCAAAGCATAGACAAAGGACGGATGAACACATTTCTGAAAGAACGGCCCTAATTAACTTGACGGCCTAAGACGAGCAGAAGTACCTATTCAGCCGACTCGTCGAATCTATGTTATCCATGTCGACTCGATAAGCGGGATTATTCGACTTTCTCTCGAATACGACTCACCGAGAGCCCACTTGACCATCAATCTGACGCTTTACATGGACGACTTGAAGGGAGGTATTCCTCAGTTGATCTGAAGGATAATACCCACCTCAGGTCTCTTCTTCTGACTATGTGTCAGCACCATCACACTGGTCAGGTCTCATCATGACCTTACCTCGATAGTCTCTATAACTTGTCATGCCACATGCACTCTGCCCTCTACCATCACTTCCCGAATAATGCGGAGACGTTCTCTCCCATGCCAAAATGACTCTTCCACCAGTCGCCAACCGACATCTATAAATCAAAGGCCAGCTCCGCTGTCATCCGCTGTCAGCGTGCCCTGCCACACCATCACTTCCCGGATAATGCGGAGACGCGCCCTCCCATATCGAGGTGACTTCCTTGTCACCAGCCAACACTTGTCGAAATAGGGATGACTCAGCTGCCAGTTTGCACTTCGTCCTCGCCTTTTTGTGCTCAATCAAAATGACAATACTTCCTTTCATACACCAAATACATATAAATGTACGACCCTAACTTGAAGGGGGGCTTTTTTTGGCGAAGAGAAGGGATCTCTCTCTCCCTCTCTCTCTCTCTCTCTCTCTCTCTCTCTCTCT
>NC_033798.1:100702984-100712427 GCF_001876935.1 Asparagus officinalis | reverse complement strand
CTCTCTCTCTCTCTCTCTCTCTCTCTCTCTCTCTCTCTCTCTCTCTCTCTCTCTCTCTCTCTCTCTGTGAAAATAACGCTATACTAGCTTGATCAAGAGCTACAGATCACTCTATCTCTCTCTCACATGCACACAACTCCCTTAAGAACCCCATTGGTTCCTGACCTTCCCCTTCCCCACTCAAGCTCACCAGCTAACTTGATCATCAGAGGAACCACGGGGGAACTGGTCCCCATCCTCTCACGAATTCTTTGCTTGTGCAGCATGATCAACAACCCCAGTTCAAGAACTAGGCAAAAAGTTAGAGAAGGAGGCAGCTCCAGTTCATTAATCTCCTCTACCTCATCCCGATGAGGTCCCGAGAGAAGCTGATCCTGCCCCGTATCCAAACTAACTGATTGTGTGATATTAGTTATCAACAATTTAGCGCCCACCGTGAGGCTCTCCTTTCTTTTTCGAGAAGATCTGCCAAGTTCCGGACAAGGGCCTGACCATGTTCGCCCTGCAAAACAATACTGGAGTTGTGCCACCCAAGCTAAACGAAGCTCGTAGTTGTGTCACCCAAGCTAAGGAGGTTTGGACTTGGACGAGGAGAATCGACATAGTCATACTCCTCCATAACCATAGTGACCATTCTGGGAGTATTTGATCATCTACACGATGGAAGACCTCCTATTACCTCTGAAGCTTCTTCATAAAAACCACATTGATTTTTTAAGAAAGCAACTCCAGCTCTTTGGGAATGAGATTGCGGGAAAAACTCAAAAGCCCATCGGCTGATCAAACTTGTTGGGGAAAATAACCCCTGCTTCTTGAGTTTCTACGAAAGAATCTCACCACAAAAGTCACCTAAACTTTTATGGTCGAAGCATGCGACCCGCATGATCCCCGCAAGGGAGATCTATCCATCCATAGGATGATCCAGCTCCCATTACTCCTAAGGTTTCCTCAAGGAAGATCCGCCTTCAAGATCTCAATGAAGATTTGAACTCAGAGGAACCTTGGCTGATGAGATGGCAAATAGTACTTCTGACCACCCATCACCAAGTACTAGCAAATCGCTTGCTACTATAAATGGCAAAAGCCAACTCAGGAAGTTCGGTGCTGGTAATCTTGCCCTCAGCAGTGCCATCCCTCGGCAAAGATGCTTGACAAAGTAAACCAGTTCCTAACCAGCAAGGTCCCTATATAGTCCTAGAAGAGTTGCGTTCCAGCACCTCTCGACTAAAAACCCTAAACAAGAGAATCTTGCAATACCCATGAATGTTAAGCGTATATGACGGCTACTCTCCACAAGCATGTACATTTCAATATCAACGGAATCCTCACCAAATACGGATTAACTCTTATCATTCAGCCTCAAGGCTGGCAAAGACCTAGTCAACTTCCATAAATTCCAGGCATTCGACTCCTCAGTCGAATCCTAAGCCCTTGGTACTTTTTTAGAAATAAACCCAATGCACCAACCCTATGGTCGACTCCTACAGTCACCTCTCGACCATATGGGGATATCGAAGACCTAGGCACCTACGTAAGACCTAGGCACCCAACCTCAAGGTTGTCATTCAGTCTCAAGGCTGCCAAAGACCTAGTCAACTTTCATAAGTTCTAGGAATTTGACTCCTCGGTCTAATCCTACGCCCTTGATATCTTTTCAGGAATAAACCTAAGGCACCAACCCTATGGTCGACTCCTACAGTCACCTCTCAACCATATGGGGATATCGGAGACCTAGGCACCTACGTAAGACCTAAACACCCAACCTCAAGGCTATCATTTAACCTCAAGGCTGCCAAAGACCTAGTCAACTTCTATAAGTTCTAGGCATTCGACTCCTCAGTTGAATTCCAAGCCCTTGGTACCTCTTTAGGAATGAACCTAAGACACCAACCCTATGGTCGACTCCTACAGTCGCCTCTCAACCATATGGGGACATTGAAAATCTAGGCACCTGTTATGGTAATTTAGCATCTACAGATAAAGATGTCGGGAGATCGACTGCATAGGCTTTAGAAGAGCATGGTCCAAACCAGCTTAGAAGCCCAAAAGCCTAGTCAAGGGCAAGTCTATCGACCAGCCAAGCAGACGAGTCATCTTTCGACCAAGAGTCATCATTACCGACTCGAAGTGTAGGACTAATCGATCCCTCGTAATTAAGACGACTCCCCGAGCAAACGTCTCGACCATACACTCGGCCTAAAGCTCACTCGACTATCGAGTCAACAAATCATAATAATGATTCACAAAATCAACCTGCCTCAACTAAGGGGATAAGATCTGACTCAGCTCGTTTCAGATGTCAATCGACACTACAGCATTGATCAGTCCCATCGAGATCTTTACTCTGACAAATCCCATGCATAAGTCGTTTATTCTCCTCACAAGTCACTTTCCAGAGATTGCCATGATGCTCTCCTGGGCTCTAATAGTTTCCTCTCCAATGACCAACCACCATCTGGAGGGAGGAGGATGACCAAGTAGCTGGCCTATCCTCTGCCCTACCTTATTTGTCAAATTCAGAATACTGAGAAGACCTTTCTTTCCTGTACCCGAGTGACTTCCCTTCCAATCACCAGACGCCATCTGGAAGGAGAAGGATGACTCAGCAACCTGTCTGTTCACTCCTCAACCGCCTCCTATGCATAATCAAAGCCAAGGATCAAACTCTCAGAGGCAATGAGCTATAAAAAGGAGGGAAAGAAGGTAAGAAAGGAGAGATCTCTTTTGCTGCTACTTCACTGAAGCTCTAATTTTTATCTTGAAAAAAAAGAACTAAAAACTCCTAAAGAGTATCCTCTAAGGACCTCAATGGCTCATAGACTCTCCCTCAAACCCCACTCAAGTCCCCCAATTGACTTGACCGTTGGAGGTACCACGGGGGAAATGAGCCCCACCCTCCTACGGGTTTCTCCTTGTATGTGCAGAAGGATCGGGAATTCCAATCTAAGGATCGGGTATATAGTCGGAGGAGGAGTTGGCCCCACCTCTCATCCTCTCCCTATTCGTCGCCAACGCGAAGACCAGAACCACAACCCCCTCGACTGTGTGTTCACAAACATCAACAGCACCTACGTAAGACTTAGGTACCCAACCTCAGGGTTGTCATTTTGCCAAAAGGTATTCATGTTATTCTACATAAGCCTAAAGTGCAATCTATGAATGCTCGGCTATTCACTTCTCGACACACAAATTTGGGCGCCCGATTCAATAAGTTTTTTTGAAATCACTTAGCTAGCATAAGGCGTTAGGTGGATCAGTCATCTCGACCCCCTAATATATGGACTGACACATCAAGATTGATTCATCCTAGCTAATATTTAGTTCTCTCAATTAAAACAAAGCTACATATTATTCAAGCTAAAACAAAAGTAAATAGCACATGAAGGCAAAATCCAGAATGGAAATAAAGTTGATTTTCATTTTAAGAAACTTCATTACAAGCTCTCTTTAAAAAAACAACAGCAAAGGAAGAGACGAGTCCTCAAAGCTCTTGGCCAGACCCAAGAGTAGGGCTCGACGACCTCTTGTCGACAGCGACAGCAGAAGATTCCCTAGGAGTCTCGACAGTCCTCACTATCAAATCCAACCCCTCCCCCCCCCCTCCACTCCTCTCAACGTCTCTCAAGAGATCGAGGCATCAAGAGACACGGGAAGGATAGAAGTGTCTAGGCATCAAAAATTGTCTACGGGCTCTCGCACGCAGCTCAAAGCAGAGAGAAGATAATGAACATCACTATCCAAGTTACAGAAGCTTAATTGACGTCGATGAGTCATGAAGTAAGTCGACAAACCGTGTGAAGCAACGAAACTGCAGAATAACGAAGATACGAACTAATCGGGAGCTACGCTTCGCTTACGAATAACAAAGTGCCTCACGTGTCCCATCTACTCGATGTATGATTCAACCATGGGAGCTTGTAGACCTCCTCGTCGGCTTTCATACGTACTTTTAATAGCACAATTCCGAGTTCGGACGACGAAGACACAGCGAAAACAAACGGGATACGCAAAATAGTGCCCCGGACTTTAGCGGTGATATCACACATGTCTTGACCAAGGCCAAGACACCTGAGGTGTCTCGGCCAAGGCCGAGACACTGCGGGTGTCCGCAGGCCCCAAAAATCCTTTTTTGTTGTTTTTGAGCGGTTTTCAACTGTTAATCACCTGGATTTGTTTTAACTGATCTAATATCATCCAAGAATGTGATAAAATGGTTACAACTGAGGATAAGAGTGAATCAGTGGTTTTTATCGAAAAACAGAGCTCATGAGGCCTATAAATACAACCCTAGGGCCTTCATTTACACGGATCTGGAATTTTCGAACCTCAGCGAAGCCCTGCTGAATTTGAGACTAAAGGACCATGAATTTTAGAGAAGAGGAGAAGATCGGATCAAGTTCTTCGGCATAAAAAAGAAGAGTTCGTCAAATCTATAGTTGTAGGCTGTCTAAAAATCACAATAGATAGTTAATCCCTCATCAAACACCGATGATGGAAGTTATAATCTGACGACTTCCAGAAGGCTACAATTTGAGGACTTTCACGTAGAAGGTTACAATCTGACGACCTTCACAACAACTAATGAATGCCCCAATTCAACAGCATTCACAATCAACATCGGGAGTTACAACCTGACGACTCTCATATTTTTAAGGAGCCAAGACGAAGATTACAAGAGGACGATCTGTGCAAAGCTCTAGCAAAAGAGACTACAAATTGACGGTCTCTTCATATTAAAATGCAGATATCTCTCAAACCGTAAGGAATTTGGCAAAACGGAGGAAGCGAACCGAAGCCTTAGGCTCGGTTCGGATGGCCCCGTCTCGTCGAGATAGCCGATTTTCATATATAATTCGTCTAATTCCGACTTACGGTTTGAAAGTTATGACCTGTTCTTCGCAGCAAATTATGTTCTGAGGTCCGTCTGCAAGACTGGACTTCATCAGAACATTGGACTTAGCCTGAAGCCCGCCAAGCCCGCCTAAGGTTCGCCTCTGCATTACAGAGTCAAAGCGCACATGCTCAACTCTGCGTTTTCAACATCAAAACGCAGAGTTAATCGCTAAAACAGCACAACTGTGCGTTTTCAGCCTTTAAACAGGCTCAACTCTGCGTTTTCAATCTAGAAACGCAGAGTTGATCTTTAAAACAACACAACTGTGCGTTTTCAGCCTTTAAACAGGCCAACTGTGCGTTTACAGGCCAACTGTGCGTTTACAGGCCAACTGTGCGTTTATGGGCTCAACTGTGCGTTTACGGCTCAACTGTGCGTTTATGGGCTCAACTGTGCATTTTTAGCCTGAAACAGGCCAACTGTGCGTTTACAGGTCCAGCTGTGCGTTTTCAGCCTCAGCTGTGCGTTTTCAGCCTCAACTGTGCGTTTTTAGCCCAGCTGTGCGTTTTTCAGCTCCAGCTGTGCGTTTTCAGCCCCAGCTGTGCGTTTTTCAACCTTAACTGTGCGTTTTAGGTCCAGAAACGCACAGTTCGAGCCCAGAACGCTGTTTTCAGCGTTTAACTCGTTCAAGCACGATTTGAACGGTTCCAGAACCGTTTTCTCCCCAAGATTTTAGGGGATCACTACCCTATCATGGAGAGATTTATGGGGAGCAGTTAGACCCCATTAAACCCTCATTAAGGAGATATTTAAGGGGGCGGTTATACCCTTAACCCCCTATAAATACCTCAAAAACTCAACTGAGTTCGGATCCTCTCTTTTTTTTTGGAGGGGGGGAGCTGACTTTTTGGGGATCCTTGATCGAGCATCTTGCCGCGTTCTGCAGCAACAAGGAGTTTTGGAGACCAGCAACAGGAGCTTCTTCCTTGGCTTATTAACCGAACTTTCGGTTCAAATCAACTCTTTTTCAAGAGTTCAAACTCGTTCAGAGTTATCAACTCGATCAGAGTTCAAAACTTGCTCTTCAAGTTCTTCTAAAACTCGTTCAGAGTTATCAACTCGATCAGAGTTCAAAACTTGCTCTGCAAGTTCTTCTAAAACTCGTTCAGAGTTATCAACTCGTCGAGAGTTATTTCAAAACTTGCCACGCAAGTTCTCCACAGCTTCAAATCGTGAGGAGATGACATCGTTCCAGTGAATCAAGACGTTCGGATCGTCAACGAGAAGCAAACTCAACGCGAGCATTCGAGGGAGGCATCTCATCGCCACCGTGAAGAACCCAGAATTAAACAAAGGGGAGAATCGAATTCATTCTCCTCTCTTTTGTAATCGGAATCCAAATTGTAATTGATTTTGAGAGGAATACAAGTCAAATTTTTCTTTTATTATTTCTTTTACTGCAAATTTCCAACAAACAATAGTTCTCGGTTCCTTCCCTTGAGATCGTACCTAGCTGCGATCTCGAGAAGAGTGGTTATCTCGCTGTTGCCGAGATAATGGCTTTGGTTTCTTGATTCCTTCGTGAATCAATAAAACTTTGGATTGATCTGATTGTTTGGTAGTCTAGGATATCAACGTCCCCGTCACTGGCAAAGATCCCACGCAAGCAGCGAGAGATAAACGATTGCTGCGTTTGTTTGAGAAGAGCTGTAGTTTTTTGTTATTTTATTATGTGGGAGATCTTATAAAAAGATCAACTTTTAAACTCTTTATAACGTTTGAAGTTGTAATGAGTTGCATAATAAAAAAAATCAACTTTCATACTAAACAAAGCGATCAGGAGAAGGATGAGAACGGGAAGGTACCAGCGAAGCAAAATAATTGACTCCGGCCTTGCATGCCAAAGCCACCTCCACTCAGCCTATGGCACCATGATGCCATTCGTTGACTACTCTCTTCCTGTATTGATCCGAGTTTAGGTGAGCGAGCTTATCCTCCAGGTCCTTGACAATCGTCTCAAACGATTGGTTCTTTGACTGCTGCTCCACAAGATCCTTCCTCGATTTCTCGAAAGACGACTCGATCGATCCTCCACCTCAATCATCACCCTCTGACGCTTCTCAAACTCGACCTCTATCTTCAGAAGAGTCACTTCTCTTTGGAGATCCTTTATAGTTCGTTTGTTCGGAACATTAGATTTGATAGTCTCTCAGAAGCCTCTCTCTCTCGTCCAGCTCCCGACACCAAATATCCTCTCTGAGAGACAACTTGGCCTCCAAAGAAGCAGCCATCTTCTCTGCCTCTTCCTTGGCCGATCTCTCTCGGTCTTGTTCTGTCCTCCCTTCCAGAAATGACTCATGCATCTGTTCCAGGCGGTTGAACAAGGCATGTTCCAACAAAGTCCCACGAGCCAAGCAAGCTTGGAGGGTCTGATGAATGTCAGCACTTAGCATATCACCTAGAATTCTCTCGTCAGCACTATTCTCCTCGTGGTCTGACGGAGTTCCAGCTCGCCCTTCGACATCCTCGACCCCCACAAGCTCCTCACCAGGGCGGCGAGATGACTCAGGCATAGAGCTAGAGCCAGGTACCTCCCCAGATTGAGCCCTATGTTCGACAGCATTAACTGCCTGGGCTTATCTCCCTGCCAGGAGAAGACTCATCTACCAGCCCCACATTTCCCAAGTAGTTAAACTGAGCAACCAGCCGACCCATTCCAGCTGGAGGAGGCTTTGCAACCAATCCGGCTGGACGCCGCCTCTCGATCCTTGTCCTCCCCCTTAATTCAGAGGCAATTTTGGCCGCGTGAGGCATCAAGCAGGGCACTTCCTTAGCTCCAAGAGCCTCCCTCAATCTTTTTTGAGGCCTGACAGCAGAACCTGACATCACAGCCTCTGCGTCCCTCTTACGATTTTCCATCAGCGGAAGAGCAAGAGAACTCGCCCTCGCCTGATCGCCAGTGGAGGAAAAAATTATGGATACGCCCGCTGCTCGAAAAGACGCATCATCAAATAGATCGTCCCTCTCCCGTGACCCGGCATAGGACCAGATTCTTTCCAAGTCCCCCATCTCCGGATCGATAAGGGCAACCGGACCCAACGCGTCTCTATTCTCCTCCGGCCAGTCCAAACAAGAGAAGATGTTGTCGGCACCATAGACCCACACATATCGCTTCCTCCAGTTCTTGTTTGGCCTCGAAGGGTCAGAGACAAGCTGGAAATTACCATTGTAGTGATAAAAGTAGTGCGGGTCCCCTTTAGCCGACCCAACGCTGATCAGATGTCCTAGCAGCCTCAGGCTTGGCCAAACTCCAACACGGTGGCAGATGACTATGAAGACCACCAAATCCCCACCTCATTTGGATAAAATTGGGAAGGAGAAACTCCCAGAGTAATGTGCACCTCCCTAATAAAAGGGTGGAGGGGTAGTCGTAAACCGTATTCCAAATGAGCCAGGTATAACGGCATCTGATTCTCACCATGGCTATACACTGGCTCACTCATCTCCGGCGCCGCCAGTGTGAAAGTCCTAGTGATGTCATACCGATTATGAAGCCCCACCAGATCATCCATGTAGACCCCTGAACGGATGACTAGAAGGGCAGCAAGCTTCCCCTCACTATGACCAGTAATCAAAGCTTGAGACGCTATTAATAATTTCCTTCTCTCAAAAATCTTGGAAGGATGTTGAATATGTTTCAGAGCAAGAGTTCGTAAAGAAATCTTCTCAGCCCCAGCAAAGCTATTTATAGATTTCTAAAGGGCTACGTGGGCTAATCTGAAGGGATGCGGTGTCTTTGAAGAAAATGGCTAAGATCCACCTGGGAATCTCAATTGTTTTACTCGAAACACGAAGTGCAATCTCTTTACTGCCCCACACTTTGACACTCGATAATTGGTCTGCCTCCCATTAATTCCATGATGCTTTGCTTCCTGAAATGGCGGTTCAAATCCATAATAAACATCAGCCAATAAGAACGAAGTCATGTCAGATAGAGGGGTGTCCGAAGACGTCAGTCACGTCAGATAACAAAAGCTCTTTAGTTTCTCATCTCCAGTGGATTTGTAAGGACATGAAGCTTATCTTATTTCACTCGGACCTGGCTCAAGCCGACTCCAAGTGAAAAGGGCCAACTGTTATGGTGTTCTCATTTGCCAAACATATGCAAAGCATAAACAATAGGCGGATGGACACATTTCTGACCTAATTAACTTAACAGCCTAAGACTAGCAGAAGTACCTATTCCGCCGACTCGTCGAATCTATGTTATCCATATTGACTCAAGAAGCGGGATCGATCGACTTTCTCTCGAATACGACTCACCAAGAGCCCACTCGATCGTCAATCCGATGCTTTGCATGGACGACTTGAAGGGCGGTATTCCTCAGTTGAACTAAAGGATAATACCCACCTCGGATCTCTTCTTCTGACTATGTGTCAGCACCGCCACACTGGTCAGGTCTCATTATGACCTTAGCTCGATAGTCTCTATAACTTGTCATGCCACCTGCACTCTGCCCTCCATCATCACTTCCCGAATAATGCGGAGACGTTCTCTCCCATGCCGAAGTGACTCTTCCGCCAGTCGCCAGCCGACATCTGTAAATCA
>NC_033798.1:100701041-100702965 GCF_001876935.1 Asparagus officinalis | reverse complement strand
TAAATCAAAAACCAGCTCTGCTACCAACGTGCCCTGCCACACCATCACTTTCCGGATAATGAGGAGACGCGCCCTCCCATATCGAAGTAACTTCTCAGTCGCCAGCTGACACCTATCGAAATGGGGATGACTCAACTGCCAATTTGCACTTTGTCCCCGCCTTTCTATGCTCGATCAAAATGATGATACTGCCTTTCACACACAAAATATATATAAAAGTACTACCCTAACTTGAAGGGGGGATTTTTTTGGCGAAGAGAAGGGATCTCTCTCCCTCTCTGAAAATAACACTATGCTAGCTTGATCAAGAGCGGCAGATCACTAGATCTCCCTCTCACATGCACACAACTCCCTCAAGAACCTTATCAGTTCCTAACCTTCCCCTTCCTCTCTCAAGCTCACCACCTGACTTGATCGTTGGAGGAACCACGAGGAAACTGGTCCCCATCCTCTCACGAATTCTTAGCTTGTGCAGCGTGATCGACAACCCCAGTTTAAGAACCAAACATAAAATCGGAAAGGGGGCGACCCCAGTTCATCAATCTCCTCTACCTCATCCTGACCAGGGCCCGAGTGGAATTGATTCCGCCTCGGGTCCAAACCAATTGACTGTGTGATCTTAGTCATCAACATATAAGATATTGAAAAGTTAGATAAATGTGATGCATCTGTAAACAAATTTTAAATCTAAAAGATATCATTTATATATCTTTTCTTTATGTTATACAATCTAAAAGTAAATGTTAAATATAATCTTAAATATTTCAAAAATATTACATATTAATTATAAAATATCAAATTTACTGGTGAATAATATCTCAGAAAATCCTTAATATCTTTATGTGTGTGTGTTATATATAAATTATCAGTTGTCATATATTCTTCAAGGAGATAGATGTGTTGGTCATCTGAGGATCTAAGAATCAATTACATTTTCTCTTAGTTGTGTTAATGTATTTCTATAATTCATTTAATTTTATTGCTAATAATTTATTTACCAATCTGATATTTATTCATAATTTATTATAAAATTTAAAATAATATTAATTAAATCAAACATTCATCCTATATATTCTTTTTTAACCGGAATTTTAAATCTCATTTATTTCTTTCACATTGAACACCATGTGTTTTTAAATCAATTTTGTGACATGATTTATATGTTTAAAAGTTAAATCTTGGCGATACTTATATAGTTAAAAATTCCTTATATCTCGTTTCTATACACCAAAAGACTTTCAATTTATATATAGATCAAATTTTTACTAAGAATGCTTAATTAAACCAAAAATTAGAAAATTATATGATATTATTATAGTATAATACTATTATACTATCATTATATAGCTTATATATATATATATATATAATATATATACGTATTACGATTCAATAAAGGTACCATTCCTCTACTATCTATATATTATCTTACCCCTTAATATTATATAAATAGTACTATAGCTAATGACTATTATTATATTATTATATATATTGGACTCTGTGTGACATGTGTTGTGTGTGCCTCGCGCTCGCCTCGGCTGCGGCTGCGCGCGTATTGTTGATGTTAATAATCAAACAGATAATATAATAATGGTGAACTTGATTATGGGCCGCTATTTTCTCTGAATATCTAGTTTTGAGTTGAGTAGCTTTTGCCTACACAAGTAGCAGCTCGTAAGAGGACGGGGACTAGTTACCCCGTCATTCCTCCGACAATCAAGTCAATTGATGGATTTGAGTGAAAAAGTGATGAACCGTGTGACTACTAAAGTATATTGCAGTGGAGTTCTAAGATATTGCTTGCTTACCTTGGTAATTGGAATAGTATCCCTATTTATAGCGGTGGAAAAATGGTAGAATGGTAATCTCGGCCAAGTATAGGTTAGCGACTAATGAGTATGGAATGGCGGCCACGTCAGCACCT
>NC_033798.1:100686372-100700804 GCF_001876935.1 Asparagus officinalis | reverse complement strand
ATATATATATATATATATAATTTGAAGATGATAGGATTTGATTAGATCCCAAATCATCAACGTCTAATAACTTAGTTCAATATTTTTGAGTAGTATAATTCCCTGATCTTTATATAAATTAAGCTTAGTTTTTTTTTTTTGGTCGATGAAAATAGCTTTATTCATAAACCAAATGAGAATTTGTACATTTTTCAAATCCAGGAAATTGGCCTGGAAACACAAATTTAGAAAGAGCCTAGTTACATCTCTCTAATTCTATCTCTTATATACAAAGGAAAATTTTCATTTAGAATTTTTGAGTAAATAGAAAACTTTATGGCTCGAAACAGCATGTCAGGTGGCCTGGCTTTATCCTGGAAAATCCGAAGATTCCTCTCATTCCATAGCATGTAAACCGACACAGCAAGGGCCATCCGCTTTAATTTCTCTGTGAAATTCCTCTTTCTTTTCAAATTGTGGCTGAACCAGTTAATTATGGAGTCCCAGCAACAGGATTTGAATGCTGTAAAACTCTGTAGATAGAGGAGATTTTAACTTTGCCATTCGAACAGCATTCACTGATGACATCTTGCAATCTTCTAACATAACCAAATCTGTTAATCATCATATCCCTGGCTTTTGTAAGCTGTTTCCAAGCCCATGAATCGTGCACTCTTGCTCTAACCTGCCAGATATTTGTATGACTCATATAGTATTCATTCACCCATTTTATCCATAAAAGATCTTTTTTGAGGTGGATCATCCACAGAAGTTTTGCAGCAGCAGCATAGTTCCATGTACTTGCCGAATAAACTCCTAAACCACCATGAGCTTTATCCTGACAGATGTTGGACCAAGAAACCAGAGGAATTTTTTTATTCCATAGAAAATTAGAACAGAGCTTATCAATTTTCTGAAGGACTCTTGTCGGCAAAATGTAGCTACTTGTCCAGAAAACATGTATACCCAATATCACTGACTTGATGAGCTGTAATCTCCCTGCATAAGAAAGAGTTTTCTGATTTTGCCAGGAGTGTATTTGTTCAGATATCTTGCTAATGAGAGGGGAACAATCCAGCCATGATAGTCTTTTTGTAACAAGAGGCATACCCAGATATCTAACAGGCAATCTTCCTTCAGAAAAGTTCAAATAGGAGCAAATCTGAGCTTTAAGATCCTCATCAACACCACTAATATACACAGAGCATTTATTTGGGTTAGTTTCTAAACCAGATACACTGCTGAACTCCTGAAGACATAATTAATTCGATGATTAATCGAATTAAGCTTAGTTTTGTTAATATTTTATATTAAGTATTGTTTTGTTTATTATTATTTTAGCAATTGTTAATGTAGAAAATATTTAATTCGATGATTAATAGAGATTGTTATTACAATTAAGATTTATAAACCAGTCAGTACTTCAGTGTGACAGTATCTATTCATCTATGTTAATGTACGAATATCAAGGTTTAATCACATTCAACTTGCATTTAAATACATTCTGGTTTTGTTCGGCTTATTCACTTTATATTAAAAAATTAGTTTAAATGATGATTTTAATTATTTGTTTATATAGTTTGTCTATTATCATGATTTCCAGACGGGGATATATTTTCTAATCTTAATCAGAGGGTTCCCTTGCTTCAGGAGGGGAGGTGAGTCAATAATTTTTTTTTTAATTCTATTGAGATACGATTGACTGAAACATGGCGAAATATACATGAATTGTGATAAGACCAAGCTTAGCACAGCTAAAAGACTAGCATATGTGTAAAAGTGCATAATATCCTCTAACTGCCTGTTTGGCTCGCATCCTCAAATAAATGGAAATAAAACCCTGGAAATCTATTTAAGCGCATTTCCGTATATTAGGGGCTGTTTGGTTGGTTTCCTAAAAACCAAGAAAAGGAAATCGGTACAAGGAAATCAATAAAATAATATTTTTATCCATTTCCATCCCTAAAACTTACCCACAACATCCAATAAAATAAAACAAACACAAGAAATGTGTCACATCATCCAACTCATCACATCTCATTTTATCTCATTTTTAAAAATCACACACATCATCCAATAATATTGTGACAACTCATCTCATCTCATTAAACATTCCTTTCCACCCATTTCCTCAAAAAAAACAAGAAATTAATTTCCTTAAGTACATGTCACATCATCCAATAATATACCTCCAACTCATCTCATCTCATCTATTTTCTTATTTTTAAAAACGAACCAAACACAAACAACCTCAAAACATCATCCAATAATATACCTCCAATTCATTTCCTTATTTTTTTAACCAACCAAACAACCTCAAAACAAGTTTTTAAAAAAATCACTCACATCATCCAATAATAAGGTGACAACTCATCTCATCTCATCTCCTATTCTATAATTTCCTTTTTTTTAAACCAACCAAACAACTTCAAAGTAATTATAATAGGAAATAGGTTTCCTAAAGTTTGATTTCCCAGTTTTTTTGGCCAAACGAACAGTGTCTGGTGCAATAGTGTTTCTTTATTTTCTCTTGTTTGGTTCAAAAATTTAAAAATAAGAAATTTGACAACATTTTTTGATTTTTCCTCAGTTTTCTTTCTTTGGTAGGCAATAATAAATAATGGAAAATATTGTGAACCCTTAATCCTTTTCTCCAATTTCGCCCTGGACATTATCACCTAATAGTTAATGCTAAAAAATAGATTTCTAGCCAATTTCAGAGATATGAGGTCTAAAATCACATTTCCTAAACAAATCTACATGGTAGGGCCTATCTACCCGCTATTTCCCAAAAACAAAGGATGAAACAAACACAAGGTAAAATATATATACATATATATATATATATATATATATATATATATATATATATATATTATATATATATATATATATATATATATATATATATATATAATATATATATATATATTATATATATATATATGCAACTTCAGAAATCTGAGCGTGGAAAACACCAATTTCCTAAAACTTTGATTTCCGTGATTTTTTTAACGAACAAAACAGGCCCTAAATGTAGAAGTGCTCTTAAAGAATCTATTTCCTGCGAAAATTGTAACCCTTAGGTCCTCATAACGGCTTTGAAATTTTGTACGGTTATAGGTACCTTTAACACTCGCAACATTTTATAAACATCAAGGCTATAGTAGCATGGCTGTTTGGATTGATTTTTTGGATAGGTAAAAGAGGGGAAAGCTGCCAAAAATATCAGCTTTTTGGCAGCTTTCCCCCAAAATCACCTCTTAAAAAGGTGATTTTACAGCTTTCCCCCAAAATCACCTCTATAAAAGGTGATTTTGGGGGAAAGCTGCCAAAAAGCTGACATTTTTGGCTGGTTTCCCCCCTTTTACCTATTAAAAAATCAATCCAAACATCCCCTTATTGACTTTGAGAGTGTAATCAGAAATTTTATTTATAATAAAAGTAAGTGTTATTAATACATGTCGAAGCTTTTACAAAAATTATGTCATTGTTTCTATTTATTTAAACGTTTCTACATTTGGACAAATCATCTCTCACTTTCAAATTGCTACTTGTCTGATGAGAATAAATATAATTTTCAAATCTTCAATATGTAGGTGGTCATGATCACTATATTAAATGGTAGGCACACATTAAAGAAAGGCCTATTGTTAAACGTGGTGCCATGCAGTACTATTTGTCTTTCCATACATCATTAATCACACTACGTAGAAATTATTCTGTACTTTCTCATGAGAATAAGGAATATATATATATATATATATATATATATATATATAATATATATATTATAGAGTTAGAACTTGTGTCAACTTAGGTGGAATAGTGAATAGTGTGTCACCCAAACTTTATATCCACTCATTTAAACATATAAAAAGTCACTTCATATCATGCAAAGATCCCTAGCGAAACATCTAAGGAGTTAAAAAGTTTAGTGGATGTCGCACTTAAGTGGACACAAGTTTTGCTCTATATATATATATATATATTATATATATATATTATATATATATATATATATATATAATATATATATATATATATATATATAGGGAGAGGTTCTAATAAAAACTAGAGAACTAAAAACCAATCCTAACCCTACATTCTATTTCATCCAATGGCCTAGATTTCGATGGCAGAATTGTAAATATAGACAAATTAATACACTGCATTAATGTGAAAATGGATAAATTGGAACAATTCATTGGCATTAATTGTGACTGATTACATTGGAACAATGATACAATTTAATACACGTCCTTTAATATCTCTCTTACATTAATAGTGCTACATTCTTTAATACTCTCTCTCTCTCTCTAACTCACTTCCCGATCTCTGTAAATCTCACATGAAGAACACAACAAGGCAATGAATCTGGATTCACTGAAGTGATCTTCAATCCAGATTCACTCCAACGAATTGAATCTGAATTCACTCCAATCGATTTGCTTGCTCCACTGGATTTGTGAATCATTCTAAACCATCCAAGCAGAATAAGAAACTTATGGTAAAAAACAGCCTATAAAATTTTTAAACATGAAAAATTTTCATATTTTACAGCAAAAAGTTATGATTTTTATGGTTAAAAAACAAACACCTAACATAATTGAATCTGGATTCACTGCAGTGAATCGAGATTCACTGAAGTGAATCTAGATTCACTCATGCGTTTATTGAAGTAAAAACAAGCTGGATTCACTACAGTGAATCGAGATTCACTGCCAGTGAATCGAGATTCACTCATGCATTTATAGAACTGTTTGATGATTTTAAGCAAAAAGTTACAATTTTTATGGTAAAAACAAACACCTCACATAACTGAATCTGGATTCACTGCGCAGTGAATTCAATTATTTAGGACAACAAAAATCGGCGATTTCACGCCAGTGAATCTCGATCACTGCAGTGAAGTGAATCTCGATTCACTGTAGTGAATTCAATTATTTAGGACAGCAACTAAAACAACCCACAACTAAAAATTCTGAACTTAACCAATTTTTAACAAAAAACTAACAGGATTGCAATTCTAAATATTTTAATAGAACCCTAAAAAGATTGCAAATTTTGAAAGATATTCAACAAAACAAACAATCAGATCGCAGTATAGAGAAACCACCCAAGCTAAAACAAATCTAGAACAGATCGCAACTTCAACAATTACCCTAAAAGAAACCAAAATCAAATTTGAAATTAAAGAAAAACGTGACGAACCGAGGGCGTGCTCGAGCTTGAAGGAACTCTTGGCCATGGATCCCCTCTTCTATCATCCCCAATACATGACGAGAAAAAACCATGATCAGATCAAAAGAAAATAACACCTACCAAGAATCAAATCAAACTTAGAATATAACCTACAAGAAAATATAACACCTACCAAGAAAATAACACCTACCAAGAGAGAGTGGGCTGGTTCAAGTTTTTGGGAAATGGAGGAGAGAGAGAGGCGAGAACGTGAGAGGAGAGTTGGCATGGAAAAATGGAGAACTCAATAAGAAGCATTAATTACCTCTCTTTAGTGGACTGTTTATTTTACCTAATTACCCTTATGCAGCTTTAATCTCAGCCATTGGATGAATCTAGATCCAATGGAGAGGATTGGTTTTTTAGTTTTTAGGATAGTGAGGTTTGTATTTGAACCTCTCCCTATATATATATCATATATATATATATATATAATATATATATATATATATATAATATATATATATAATATATAATATAATATATATATATATATATATATATATATATATATTATATATATAGAGAGAGAGAGAGAGAGAGAGAGAGAGAGAAATGGAGAACCTTGGTACCAAGTTGCTTAAAGTAACTTGGTAGTGATGTGGCCTAATCTTTCCCCTACATCACATCTCGAAGATAGAGGCTCAACCACCCTTCACCAATTCCAATGTAGATGTAGGGACAAGATTAGGCCACATAACTACCAAGTTATTTGAAGCAACTTGGTACCAAGTTTCTCCATTTTTCTCATATATATATATATAGATGTTTTATCCATTTTATAGAGATCAGTAGATTTCTTTATATCTCTTTGTTTCCCCCCCCTTCGCTATCTGCTGGTTAGTTGCTCTTTCACGAGCGTATAATCGTAATAATCTTTTTGCATTTTGTAATAAATTAAGAAATGGGCCCATGTCATCTTAAAAGCACTAGGGATCAAAGGACAGGCATGGAATCGCAGCTAGAGGAGGATGATTCAATAATTAAATGGGACAAAATAAAGTTCAGAGAAGTTTGGAAGCACGTCAACGCAATTAGCCACATCACAAATTCGAAACGGTACATAACCTCCTCATACAAACAAACCATGTACTTAAAGATAATTAAATCTGCCAATAATAATACTTTTTTGATCGACAGAAGTGCTGTATATGTTCCTTTGTATTTTTTATTAATTAAAACTTTACAAGGCATGAAAATAATTAATAAGTGATTATTTTAATTTGGATTCGGATCTTCTCCACTATCTAAAAAGTAGTTGATGGACCATTACATAATCACAACAATTGATGTTTGGTAATCAATGTGTTTTTTTTTGTGTTTTTGTAAAAAACACCATGCCATGATGTTTCTTTTTCAAATGTGTTCTGAAAACACTATTTTGATCAAACTAGTTTGACCATTTATATAGCGGCACTGAGCAGGCGGCCAGCGCGCGGGCGCAGGCGGGGTGACGGTGCCGCTGGCCCGCGCCCAGGCCGACGGCCGCGCGTGGGGACGAACGACGGACTGGGTAGAGCTACCGCGCCGGCGGGGGCCGAGGTGTAGCGGCCGACGTGGCCCGACGACGGCGACGGGCGGGCGCAGCAGGGGCGGTGGCCCGAGGGTGGTGGGTGCCGGCTGACGGGTGAGCGGCGGCGGGCAAAGTGGCCGGTGGCAGGCGATGGCGACGCATGCCACGGTGTGGCGAACGGGCGGCTGCTGGGTGACAGGTGCACCGGCGGGCTCGACAACGGCAGCGAGCGGGGGCCGCGGGTGGCGGCGCGCCCGCAGGGCGGCAGGGCCGGCAACGGTGGCCAGCCAGCGGCGCGAGCCTCGAGCTGCGGCGGCTTAGATGAAAAAAACTGAATCTTAAAACATTTTTTTGGTGTTTTGAGAAAAATGTTTAATTTTTAGATTTTGTAAAGGGACAAGTCAAAAAAACGTCACGGTTACCAAACGCGTTTCTTTGTTTTTGTTAAAAAAAACAGAAACGACAAAAACGCCACGGTTGCCAAACGCTCCATAGTTAGTGGTTGTGATTTTTTCTTTTAGTACAAATTAGGAATTAGTGCAATACACGGGGGGTTTGGTAAGTGTTAGATTTAGATTGTATCATAACCACCTATTAAGCAATCCACAATTAAGATTAAAAGTATTGGTTTCTCAACTACTTTTTTTTAGTGGAGAGGATCCAAATTCTTTGGAATTTGAGGTTAATGGATGAGAACTGGGCGTCAATGTCATGTGGAATATTAGTTAGGTAGCGATTGGAGATTACAGTCGACAAATTATAAAAGTACATTTACTTACATTTATCCCTATTTTGGAATCTTGATAAAGAGGTAACTTTTTGAAACGTGCAATGGATGGGGCATCAAAGCCCCGGCCTATCTAATATATGGTTGTTACAAATAATATCAAACCCACCTAATCAAATATCTGCCTGCCTTTATCGTAAAATCAGATTATCCGTTTTATTTTGATATCATTTTTTAAATTTCGTTTATGCTTCATAAAAAAAATTGAAATCATAATGAGAGACTAATTAATATGTATTGTTGTCATAATATTCTAAGATAGCATCTAAGCATATATGTATATTTTTCTAATCTGCATTCCACAAAATTTAAAAAGCACATTTAATTTCCCTATACTTTTACATCAAAAATCCTTGTAAGTTACATGAAGCAATCCTTGTAATTCCAAGTTATTATTTTTTTCCAAAAAAATGTTACGTCTTTATGTTAGTAAAATAAAAATAAAGAAGGAGACAAAATTTCTAAGACGTGCATGAAACACTTTTCTTTGAAAATTCTAAAAATAGTCAACTTCTACCAGTCATTTGTTTCTTAATTTTCCAAAATTTTAAAAATAAAAAATACGGATTTAGAAATCCATGCTTTTACCCATTTACCATAACCAAATAATCATTAAATGTTTTTAAACGTTTAAAAGAATTCTCAAATATCCAATGCAGGACTATTTTTTTTTTACACAACAAATGCTAACACAATATGAAATTGATTATTATTATATTATTATTATGTCTTTTTTCAGTTTATTAAGGGCAAGTGGCTTCTCGAGGCATTAACGAATTTTTATAAGCAATCCTGCTCAAGAAGAAAAAAACATATATCGAATGGTTAACAAGTTTCACTACTGTTTATGATAAAGTTCCATAAATGCAATCGCAAAATAAAATGTATCCTGAGTTAATTATAAGCTGCATTTTTATGATATTCGTACGCCGCAGTGTGTCAATGATGTTCAAAAGACAAATCTTGAGAATTAGCACAGTGTTCCCCCAGGGATTGTCTTGTAGATCTCTGTCATTCGATTAACAGAATAATAATTTAACTCCTTGCATTCAATTCATTTCTTGGTCGGCTTCCCCTTCATTGTCAACTACTGTTTTCATTAACAGCGGGTCCTTATTGAAGGAAACAATAATGTGATTATCCCTCTTAATTAACTTAATCATGCCTTTAAGACAATATTAATTCACGGGAGTGAACATGGTGGAAATTTATCTACTATTCCAATCCGTTAATTATATAAGAGCAACTAGTCAAACCTTATATAATTAGCACGGCTCCCAAGGTACTTAATTAAGCTTCCACAATTTCCAAGAAGGTGTATCCTTATCGAAATTTGAATATAAATAAGTATTATTTCTTGCCTCCAAAAGTGTAAACAATATTATTTCAAATATCAATTATTATTAAATGGGATCAAGTGCAGTATAATAACTTAGGAAAAGTGGCGTTTATTCTCTGAGTCTCGTGGTTACCATTGAATACACGTCGCTGCAAATCTTCTTCACGTTATAGCACGTTTTTTCATGTGCATGCCTCGGGATGCGTATTTACATGCATGTATATTGTACAGATTTGGACCATTATCCGTTTCTAGCATGTACAATCTTTCCACGTTCTTTCGCGTGTATTTGCATACTTTTAAACCGTACATATACAAAATTGGGAGTTAATTGGTGTATAAATACGTGATTTTTTTTTCCACGGTAGGTAAAACTATATCCCAGATTCAAATTAAAACTCATTTCTGTTGGGATTGTGTCTTTGATTCTTTGTATAACTTTATGAGAATTAGATAGGATTAGAGATCTATCATGATTAGGAGATTGTGTCTCATCATGATTAGGAGTCTGAACATATTCTAAGTAGGAAGTTACTAGAGATAGGTTTTTTGGTTTTCCGATATATATTCTTCTATTGTTGGAAAAACAAAAGGGAGCTTATCCACGTGCATTGATATAAACAACCATTGTATAACTTTAGAAACAAAAGTGAGCACAAACTATTAAAGTGGAATTGATGAACAAATTTTACTTAGAAAATAAGCCAAAAATATTTAATCATGGTAGTTAACCACGTGCATTGCACGTATATAAAAAACAGGGTGAGGTGCCCTGCATATATATATTTATATAAAGATAATAATGTTTATGTACATAAAAGGCCTATGTTAAGAAACTGGGAAGAACCAATACCCCAAACAAAGACCCACAAAACAGCACAAAACGAATGTAAAAACCACAGAGATCAACTTCATACTACTGACTCTTTAACATCTAACCAGAATATCCACCAAAAGCTTGACTGGGAACCCCAGATACAGCTAACATTTGGAACACTACCAAAAAATCCAACAAAGATGAGTTGGGACTGCAGCTCTGGGAATCAGGTTGCTGCTGAGAAGTTGTCATCCACCTCTGCTTCATTATGTGATTGGGCAATATTTTTCATGCCCAAGTTGATAGCCGCCTTGTGGAGCTTGGGACCTGACCTGCTAGCAGAGGAGCCTGTCCAAAATAAAACAAATCTTGCCACGTTAGCAGCAATATGGGATGGGAGAGCTTCAGTGCCATTAAAGATGAAATTGTTACGACAGTTCCATTTCATTAATATTTGAAGTAACTGAGATTTTACATTAATATTTGAAGTAACTGAGATTTTTCATTAATATTTGAAGTAACTGAATCATATATGTATTAAGGATGAACATCAAGTTAATTAACACAATTATTAACAAAGAGATTTTACATTTAATTACCCTACATTTGGCCTTGGCACATGACTATGTGTCTAGCGTCGAGCGATGAAAAGAAACCAAATTGAAACTGGGGTACTTCAAATAGTTGCCATTTCCTGATTTTACTTTTAACATTTAACTCTTAATATTATCCTGCCTTCTAAAATAGCATGTTTGGTGATAATTTGATTTTTTTTTTTTACAACAATCTCCTGATTAAATTTAAATTCTGTGAGTCAGGGTTAACATATCTGAACCAATTAAATGATAAAATTAATAATTACTAGAAATTTAACGTCGGTTTAAGAGGTGAAATGATGAGCCAATGTGAGAGTGAATGGGTATCATGCTCATTGCCGCATGCTCATCTTTACTATATGCAAGTGAAAAACATAAAAGAGTCCATACAGAAAATATTATCATATTCCTATTAAATAATGAGAGTAAAAATAATTGTTAATTGATTATTGAACATATTACCATCTAAAGAACGTGAGCGCTAAAACGTAGCATCATTTTGCTGTTAATAAAGGAACTAGGACGTCGAAGGCATCCGGGTTTAGGAACAACCAGCAATGGTTTTGATAATTCATTTAAAACATCATTAGAATGAGATTGTCAAAAACTTATTAAAGATAGAAGTTAATGTGGACAGGTGTTCATAATGAAACTAAATTTAATAATTACTCAAATGCCATATTACATGATCGTATTACAACATACGTTCTAATTTTACTCCTGGGAAAAATTATGATAATTTATTTTATTACCATTCCCTACAAACAAGCCAACAGGATGAAGGTTAGAATATCAATTATTCTCTGAGTTCTAGTAATTAGCTCACAAATTGACAGCTCACACAAATATTCTTTTAATTAAAAGCAGGCATAGTTTGAAGAGGGCTTGTCAATATATTAAAAAAGCCTTATTGGGCCAATCATCCGTATGAATTATATGTCAACTTAGGAGTTAAAGAAAACTAATGGACCTCTGCAAGCCCAAGAATTATTTTTGTTGATTAGTGTAGAGGCCTACAGGTAATAATAAAATGAAAACTGGGCCCCAGATGTAATTCCCAATAAACATGCTTAAGCACGGGCCTTAATTTTGGGAGCCCATTTTCCATCTCAGCTAAATAGTTTCAGAGTGAGGAACATCATCTTGCGTTCATTTTCCTCTGGGCTGTATCAATTACAACTATTTACTTAGGTATTCAGTAGCAAGCCCAGATACCAACAACTTCAATACTGGACATCCTTGATTGCACTAAAAATCCGACAATTTGTTTTGTAAATTCTCAGCGGGCCCACAATTAAAAATTAATTTCCCCGAAAATAGAATAAAGCTAGATTATGAAGACATTAGGTTTCATTATACTTGACTAGTAGTCTGGACTTCAAGGTTTTTGATTCTCAATACTTCGCCCTTTAGACGACAATTGTGATTCATATGTTGAGTGAAATGGTGGAAAGGCGGTATGATAAGTGTTAGAACTCCACCGTTCTTTAACCAATTGTTTTAGAGCTGAAAAACACACACATGCAATGCTTTGCTCGTTGAACGTACTTTTTAATACAATAAATATAGCAGGGATGTTATGTACCTTTGAGATTTATGTGACAAAATTCATGTTGCAGAATCCGAATGAGCTAGCACCATGCTTTTTATTTTTTTGGAGGAATCAAGAGATTCTACTTCATTCAATCAATAAGAATTTGTTTACTAATAAGATCTGGACCATTCCCCCAGCATCGGAAAAGATTGTACATTTATCTTTGTAAGCGAAGTTTGCAAGCTGATGCGCGTAAAGATTACCTGATCGACGGATATGGAGAACTTATGAGCATTCAAATATCTTGAAAAGAGTCCAACATCCCGCGAAGATACCCGACAGGTGTTGCGGATGAGCCATGACTCTATACAACATGAGGACTGCATCAAGGTAACCCAACTCAAGGATAATGCTGAGCCAACCCATCTCGAGAGCAAGGCGAAGTACCACGAGGCAAGCTATAATTTCGGCCTCTAAGGAGGGTAAGGGGGGCTGAAGCTGTAAAAGGATCGAAGGTGTTGTTTGAAGTGATTACGAGCAATGGTCACGAAGGTAGAGGCGTCGAAAAATGAAGTTGCATCGACATTTACCTTAACAACATTGGGGGGCAGGGTGTGCCATGCGTGAGGAGAGATAATGTTAAAAATTGTAAGGTGTTAGAAATTTTAGAAATTGTTAGGTGTTAGAAACTGCTAGTATAGAGAATGACAGAAATTGTTAAGAACGCAATCTTATGCACCATTGTATCAAGTTGTGTGTGTTTAGCTAATGTTAGTAAATATAAAGAAGGAGACATAATTTCTGAGTACTAAAATACTTATCTTAAAGAAATATTTGGCTCGTTTGGTAATTCATGTTTGCTTTAGCTTAATGTAAATTTTATTCCCAGGATACAAGAGAAATTGAAAATTCCAAAAAACAAATCTGAAATTTCCCAATAATTCTCTGTGAAATAATTTTTGCATAGATTTGTTGAAGCAGAAGGTTTTTGAAAGAAAAAACTAAAATTAGAAGTCCGGAGATGTGTCCTATTTATAGAACTAAAAAGATATTCCAACGGTCAAACCTTTTGAAATCCTAACGGTCAACTTCTAATAGTCAAACCTTTTGAAATTTTAATGGCTAATTTCTAATGGTCAAACCATTTGAAATCTCAGTGATTAATTTCTAACAGTTAAACCTTTGAAAATCTCAATGGTTAATTTCCAACAGTCAAACATTTTCATTCGTGACATTTAATTTTTATCAAACAAATTCCAACTATCACTCACTATGTTTGGAAAAACAAAATTTAGAAAAAATAACTTTTATTTATTAAAACAAGTGTGCAATCAATACAAAATGAGATTGATATAAACAATAAAGGTGTCTTTCAAATTAAATTTTTACTTAGTACAAACACCTCAAAGTTCTATCAAATCTCAGTTGTCATAGCATTAAGCTAATTACTTTTTGTCATAGAACGAGAGAGCGTCATACATATACTAATCTCATGTTTCGATAAGAATTATAAAATATTTTAGCACTGTTATGACATTATGCTTATTCCCGGTTCATGAACTCTCTAAAAAGTAAAACTTTGGCTCTTGTAAGAAGCGGCACCACTTCTAAGTTTAGATAGACGAAACGTCTATAATGTGTTTTCGTTACTTTAAACACACTACATTAATGTGTTAAATTTTTATTAAGAGTATAACTCATCCTCTAATTTTAAAATGGACGATATTAACTTTATCTTTTAGGGCTTAATGTGTCAATATCAATTGATCACCTTCACAAACTTGTTATCACCCTTGTGAGACTTTTAACTAGTTAAATTCCGGTAAACTATTGGATTTACCATTTTTGGTGATGTCAAATATAAGGTTTCAACCCCATTTTGGTTGATGTTATTTTTATTACTTCTCTTGCTAGAGGTTTTGTAAATGGATCAATGAAGTTTTTTTTGTCTTAACATAGATAATCGTTATAATACTATCTTGTATCAATCGCCTTACATATTCATGTCTTAGACTTATATGTCTAAACTCACAATTATAGGTACAACTATAAGCCCTTGAGAAAGTGGCTTAATTATCATAATGAATAGATATAGGAAGCTTTAGTCTATGCCATAACTTAATGTCTAGCAATAAGTTTCTAATCCATTCAGTCTCTTTACCAATTGCTACTAGAGCAATGAATTCAGATTCTATAGTGGAGTGTGAGATAGATGTATGTTTCTTGCTCACCCAAGAAATTTCTTCTCCACCAAGTGTAAAAATCATTTTAGAAGTGGATTGGTTGTCTCCTACACTAGTCATCCTTCTAACACAGACAAATAATCATTATAGAACAAATAAATATTTTTGATTTTCTATCTAAGAATCCTGCAAATGCTTTTCTAATATTCTACACTTGGATTATTAGTGTATCTACTTAATTTGCATACATCAAATGTAATATCAGGTCTAGTACAATACTTAGCATGTATTAAAGAATCAATTGCAGTAGCATACTCAAGCTACGTTACAACTCTACCACAATTGGCAGTCAATTTGATACCAGGACCAAACAAAATATTAAGTTCTTTAAATCCAGGGCGATTGAATTTACTCAATATTTTTTCAACATAACATGATTG
>NC_033798.1:100650181-100686362 GCF_001876935.1 Asparagus officinalis | reverse complement strand
CCCCCCCCCCCCCCCACCCCACACACACACAATTATGTTTTCAAACTTTAACCCTAGAATAGTATCCACTTCTCTTAAACCTTTTATTTTAAATATAGAAGATAGAAATTCTTTTATCTTATTTACATTGATCAAGTTAGCACCGAATATTAACATGTCATCAACATACAAGTGCACTATATTTATCAGTAAATTTAGAATAAATATAATTTTTTGCACTATTATGTTTGAGACCATAAGACAGAATAATAGATCTTACTTTCATGCTACTATTTTGGTGCTTGTTTACAATCATAAAAAAATTTAATTAGTTTACATATTTTTCTTTCATTTCCTAAAAGAATAAAGCCTTTTGGCTTTTCCATGTAAACCTTCTCATTTAAATCTCCATTTAGTAATGCGGATTTGATATCCATTTGTTGCACTAACAATTTATATATAGATGCTAAAGTAATAAGAATTCTAATAGATATTGTGCATGCAATAGGTACATATGTATCGACTTAATCTATGTCTCTAGCCTTAAAGCTTGAATAGAATCATCATAATGATATTTTCTTCTAAAATCCTATTCACATCCTATTGGCTTTGATCCGTGAGTTAAATCTTCTGAAATTCAAGTTTTGTCACCCATTATAGAATCCATTTCATTATTAATAACTTCTTTACGAAATAAAGCATCTTTAGATGACATTGCTTCTATGAGGGTTTCAATGCCATCATCTGGATTAACACTTACAGGATGTGTATTTAAAATATTATTGTTCCTATCATCTTTAACAAAAAAAATTGTTCAAGAGAAATAAAATTTAAGGGTAAAGTTCTATCTTTACTTGCTCTAGTACTTCTTCTTGATTTTGATATTTCTTAGATTTTACTATTTTTCTTAGCATGAAAACTAAAACTAGGAATATCATTAGAATTAGGCAAAATATGAATATATTCAACATTCTCGGAATATGTAGATAACTTATTCTCTAAAAATTCAACATCTGTATATTCAACAATGATATTAGAAGCTAAATCAAGTAGTCTATATGTTTTACTATTTTAGCATATCCAATAAAAATACTTTTAATGGCTCTAGTTCCAAGTTTTATTCTTTTAGGATCAGAAACTCTATAATAAGCCAAACACCCTCACACTTTAAGAGATGACAAATTAGGTTTTCTATCTTTCTATAATTTGTAAGGGCTATGTTTGAATTTTCATAGGGAATTCTATGTTCTACAAATTTAATGGTAGCTTAGCATTATTAAGCATACAATTTATCATTTAATTTAAAGTTCTAAATTTTTTCGGCTAAACCATTTTGTTGGGCAGTGTAAGATGATGTGCAATGATGAATAATATCATATTCTTCACAAAATATGTCAAAAACATCAGAAAAATATTCATCACCTTTATCAGAACATAATACTTTAATTTTCTTTTTAAGTTGATTTTCAACTTTTGTTCTGTATTTTTTAAACATGTCAAAAGCTTCATCATTTTTTCTTAAAAGATAAACGTATATATATATCGATCTACCCTAATCATCAACAAAAGTAATAAAATGTCTTTTTCCTCTTCTAGTTACCATACCATTTAATTCACATATATCAAAATGTACTAAATCTAAAACTTTAGAATCTCTATGGGAAATATTTCTTTATTAGTTTAGCTTAGCATAGATTTTACATTTATCAAATTCACCATTGAAGTTAATCAATTCAACTTTTTTTATATTTTTCAAATAGCAAAAATTTAAGGGTGCTAAACGATAATGCTTAAGAAAATTTAACTATATAAGTAGAGGAAATGAAAATTATCAATATTGAATTGATACATACTATCACAAGAGTAACCCTTTTTCATAAACATCCTGCTCTTAGATTGGCTTACATTGGTTGACTTAAAAGCAACTCGAAATCCTTTATTATGAAGAAGATTAACAAAAACTAAGTTCTTTTTAATTTCAAGTACATACAAAGTGTTCATAAGAGTCAATTTCTTTCCATAAGTAAAATTTATCTCAACGGTCACTTTTCGAGCAACTATTTTGCAAGTATTTTTTCTCATTGCACTTCTATAATTTTTGAAATTTCTTCAAATTATTTGAACATGGATTTATCCTTGTAGATGTGGATTGTTGCACTAGAATCAAGCCATCATCGAGACTTAACAAAAGTCATATTGATTTTAGAAATCATAGCGACCATATTCTCTTCTATCATATTTGCAAAAGCCTTTAATTTTGCTTTTTTTTGTGATTATATCCATGACCAAAATGTCTAGGCTTATCGTAAACAAAACGTGATCCTTTTTTCTTCTGAAAATTCATCTTTTTCAACCATTGTCCATTTTTTTTTTGAAGGACCCTATTTGTCATTGAAGATTCATTCTTGTCCACTATGTGAATCTTAAAATCACTTTGGACAAAATTTTCAAATCACATAAAGGTGACTCCTCTTCAATTCGAATTTTTTTCCTGAAGCTGCTCCAAAAAGATATCCTCGATTTGATGGGTTAGTTTCTTTGCTTAGTCTTTCCAAGTTGAGGGTAGTTTTACAATAATCACAGCACCTTGAAAAGATTCGAGAAGATCAATTTTTATGACATGAATATTATTCGACAGAACCTCCAATTTATGAACTTGCTCCAAAACATATTTATCATAAACCATTTTATATTCAGAATATTTTGCAATCAAATACTTAGTGGTACCTTCTTCCTCGGGCTTGTATTTAAACTCTGGAGTGTTCCAGATTTCCCTTACTAACTTTATTTTGGTGAAAAGATTATACAGCTGGTCTGAATGTGTGTTCAAAGTATGACCGCAACACAACACTTCATGTTCCTCCTATTTTGCCTTTTGCTTCTTAGTTTCTTCTATTTATTTCTTAGTTGGTTTGTTTCTCGTCTGCACTTGGTTTTGGATCTTCTATAGACTGCAAGTTGAGGTTAAGAATGTAGGAAATCATCAACGCCGTAAGAAGGAACATTATCGTGTCTTGCCAACGGGAAATATTGTTCTCGTCAAATTAGCTCAGTTTGACTATGTCTTGATTCATCACCAAAATTGACTCCAGCTACATTGTAGCAGAAATATTTCTTTAAGGTTGTTAGTTAAAATAATGAAGTAGACTTAATTTCCGAAGCGTAAAACGCTTTTCTTAAAGAAATATTTGCCCCACTGGCGATTTAAATTTACTTCAGATTAACGTAAGTGTCTGCTCCACTCATTTCTAGATAGCTTACCAACTCAGCGAGACCCTAGAAGACAACCTTATACCTTAGCTTTGTTGGGAATGCTGTTAAGAAGAGTATTTATTTTTTATTTTTAAAAGGTTCCATTGGGCTTGGTCAGAAATCGTAGCGGGACAGGGCTAGTCAAGACGTGACATTATAGTCCTAGCCCAAACTCTGAAAGGTTAGACCGCGATCCTAAACACGTTTTAGCTGTAAAGTCCCCATTATGCGACCAACCAGGAACTGCAACATACAAGCATCCGAAGAAAAAGAGAAAACAATCAAGCGTAAAGGAAAAAAAGTGCTAAAACTGCGGACCTCAAAAAGATCAAAAAGTCTTCTAGCCTCAAAACCTTTGAACTAACGTTGAAGCTTCAGCACCATCATCCAACGAGTCCCACCCTCCACCCTTTTAATCCAACGGTCTAGATGAACAAGCCGACAAATCAACGGTTGATTGGAGCCTTGAACGTTCCTTGCGTGTTAAGGGACTTGTTCCTATCCCTCAAGTCACGTCAACCACTAGTTTTCCACACATTATATATTCTGTCGTTGACTTCATTACTTTTCCCACCCGCAATTAGTAGAAATTTGTTCAATTAGATTTTAGATTAGAGAGCGATTAGTCATTAGTTGGAGACAACTAGCACTAACAACGGGGGGTATCCTCAAGCCACGTCGGCTTGCATTAAAGTCTACTCTGCTAAATATTTTCCTTTGTCTTTATTTTGAATTAATTAATTAATGACTCTGATATCACAAGTCAACTAATGCTTCTCCTTTCAGCCGTTGATTAATGCGCCTAAAATCGGGCGGCTGGGATTCCTTACCGGCTGTTGCCGGTGATTAGGCTGGATGCATTTGGTCAACAGCTCCGTTGCAAACGCCAAAGTTCGTTGGGTCCCATGCCCAAAGTCAGCATTGGCTTTTTCTTTTTCCTTTTAAAACCAGCACCGGTAAGATAGACCCAAAACTTTACCCAATTATTGTAGAGCACGAGGCCCCACTAAAATTAGGAGTTTGGGCTTCAATTAGGTCTACGAAATATTGATGTTGTTCTTTTGTTTGGGTCTCTTAAGTGCTTTTCTCGTGATTCATCGGTCAGCTGTGTGTGAGTCTCCTACACGAAATCCAGTGTGAGGACAATGGTCACTGTTAAGTGGATCTCAGCCGTCTATTTATCAATAATACAGAGGACTATATACGGTTGGAGAGATTGGGGAAACTTACATAGGATTTAGAGAAACGCTGAAATTTTTAATGGATTTCCAGAAGTTGACTCTGGTGCAGTTTGTTGTTCTTATCACGAGAGGAGAGCGCTGATCGTGTGGTCATCAACGTGATCCACACCGAATGGTTTTCGTTAAGAAATTAGTTGAGCAAAAATTTCAAGGTGCTTTAAAATGGAAATAAAAACTAAATTAAAAATTAAAAATCTATCTCAGATAAAAAAACTCGAGAGTGCATCACTAATTCTACATTTAAACATCTAATTTTCAGACTTCATTTACACAAATTAGTAAAAAAAAAAAATAGAATGACAATACCCCTTTTAATAAAATAAATATCAGGCTATAGTTATTCTAACTTATTTCTTTTTTATAAAAATAAAAAATAATCATGTTCCCCTACAAATCTCGGTAAACTCTTTCATTCTTAAGATCTCAGATAATGTCACTTACATAAAAACTTTAATTTAAACGGCAATTCAATCTACTACTAGTTAAAATAGAATAAAGTTAATTTATTTCCATATTATTCTCATATCATGTGTTTATTTAGTGATGACATCCGGAAGTTTAAGCAATATATATAGATGACTATAAAATAATTTAGAAATATAAAGAAAGTGGAAGGGAGTACAAATATATATTTTAGAAAATACTAAATTTATATAAAATATTATACTACTTATCACTAGTTATATAAAAAATAGAGTCTATAAAAACTCATAATTTTTCATTGCAATTTATATAAAAAGATAGGAAAATTGTGTCAAGGTTCCAAAAGCAAAACTTCATGTGCTGCAGCCTGTTATGGTGTTCTCAATCACCAAAGTGTAGCTCTTCACCAGTAATAGTACAAGTATACTTCTGCATGCAACATCCCAACCAGATTGGCGGCAAAGATCAGCAAGGATTTCCCCTCAGTTGCTTAGCCGAGTCGACATCCCCTTAGGATGGCTCGAAAGGCGAAACTTGTCGAGCCCCTTTTTGTCGAAGACGACTCGCCATGAGTCCACTCGACCATTTAGACACCTTACGCACCCGACTCGAAAGGCGTTACTTCTCGACGAAGCTAAAGGACTACTTTACCCTCAAGCTTATCCTCGTTGACAATGTATCAAGATCGCATCAATGCTTGTCAAGCATCATCATGCCTCTGCCTCCGACAGTCTTCATGACTTATTGGGCCATGTTGTGTTTCGCACGCCACACATCACATCATATTAGCGTCGATCACGCAGCTAGTCACCAGCTGACACCTGTAAAGTAAATGCCGACGCAACCGCCAACACACACTTCTTCACCGTCGTCCTGTGCTCAGCCAGAATGACGGTTCTACTCCTTATCCCTATAGGTATAAATACAGGTGCTATTCTACCTTACAAGGGGCTGGAATTTTGATTTCCAAATCTAATCCTTAAACAATCACATGCACAAGAACTCTTATTTCGTATTAATTTACCCCATTCAACTTCATCATCTAACTTGATCGTTTGAGGTACCACGAGGGATCCAAACTCCGCCCTCTCACGAGTCTTTCCCTGTGCAAGTTGAACAACTCCCCAACCTCTGACCTGACATTCGGGGAAGGAAACGGCCCCCATCCATCATCATCATCTCCTCGTCCCACAGTGGATGCTATTTGGTTGTTTGAACTCCAATAGCATCAACACAGCCCCTTTGCCTTTTCCCCATGTGTTTTAGCCCTTAAATTGGAGATCTATGTTTTGCGGTCATTCTTTAGTAATTATTACCTGCCAACTAAGTATAGATAGAGAATAATAATATAAAACCCCAAAATGCCCTTATCTCATCTATTCTTTCATGTTAAGTCTAAAAGTAAGTTGAATTAGACTTAACATGAAAGTATAATTTCATATTAAATTCAATTTAATTCATGTTAAGTCTAATTTAATTTCTTTTAAGTCCAATTTAAATCATGTTATGTCTAATTCAATTTGTTTCAAGTCTAATTTAATTCATGTTAAGTCTAATTCAACTTGTTTTAAGTCTAATTTCATGTTAAGTATAATTTAATTCATGTTAAGTCTAATTTAATTCCTTTTAAGACTAATTTAAATTATTTATATCTAATTCAACTTGTTTTAAGTCTAATTTAATTGGACTTAATATAAAATTAGACTTAAAAAGTTGAATTAAACTTAACATGATTTAAATTAGACTTAAAAGAAATTTAATATGATTGAAATTAGACTTAAAATAAGTTAAAATAGAGTTAACATAATTCATGTTAAGTCTAATTCAAGTTATTTTTTAACTTTAAATAAGTTGAATTAGATATAACATGATATAAATTAGACTTAAAAGGAATTAAATTAGACTTAACATGAACCAAATTAGACTTAACATGAACCAAATTAGACTTAACACGAATCAAAATGGACTTAATATGAAATTAGACTTAAAATAAGTTGAATTAGATTTTACGTGATTCATGTTAAATCTAATTCAATTTGTTTTTAGACTTGAAACAAGTTGAAGGTGACATAATATTATTTAAATTAGACTTAAAAGAAATTAAATTAGACTTAACACGTACTAAAACAGATTTAACATAAAATTAGACTTAAAACAACTTTAATTAGACTTAACATGATTTAAATTGGACTTAATATAAACTGAATTAGATTTAATATGAACCAAATTGGAGTTAACATGAACTGAATTGGACTTAACATGATTTAAATTGGACTTAACATGAAATGAATTGGACTTAACATGATTTAAATTGGACTTAACATATAATCCATGTTAAGTCTATTTTATTTTATTTTAAGTCTAATTTCATGTTAAGTTCAATTTAAATGAGACTAAGCAAGATTTAAATTAGACTTAAAACGATTTAAATTAGGCTTAAAATGATTTAAACTGTACTTTAACACGAATCAAACTGGATTTAACATGAATCAAACTGGACTTAACACGAACCAATTGTACTTAAGATTAACTAAACTAGAATTAACACTAAATTGGATTAAAATTAGACTTAAAAGAAGTTATATTAGATTTAACATGAATCAAATTGGTCTTAACATGAAGTAAAATTGGACTAAACTTGAAATTAAACTTAAAATAAGTTAAAATAGACTTACATGATTTATGTTAAGTCTAATTCAACTTATTTTTAGATTTAAAATAAGTTGAATTAGAAATAACATGATTTAAATTAAATTTAAAAAAAATTGAATCAGACTTAACATGAATCAAATTGGACTTAACATAAAATTAAACTTAAAACATGTTAAATTAGACATAACATGATTCATGATTCAACTTATTTTTAGACCTAAAACAAATTAAATTAGAATTAACATGATTTAAATTATACTTAAAGAAATTAAATTAGACTTAACCTGAGTCAAACCGGACCTAACATGATAGATCTGGAGAGAACGAAGAGGAGGGAGGAAGTGAGGTGTTTTGAGCTTCTATGTTTTTTTTTCTCTTTGTGCTTAGTTGTCATGATAATTATATGAAAAAGGGCTGTAGCACATGATGTGAAATTTTTTAGGGCTAAATCACATAGAAAAAAGTGAAAGGACTGTAGTACATGAATGTTTTAGTTTTGAATCATTGATACGATTTTCCTTAAAAATATTCTATTTTTATGTATAGTAATATAAAAATAGGATAACCCGCTTGTGTAAAATTATTATTATATTTTTTCAGAGTTAACTACGGTGAAGAATCCCCGAAGGACAAAATCTCGGAAAACAATAAAATAAGCAGCGTAATCTAACTAAATTCATAAAGAAAATGGTGTACCCAAAGTCCAAGTTAAAGAGTGAAGCTTCTCGCCATCTACGCCTACTAGAACAGGGGTACATCGAGTCCAATTTATGGAATCCCGTCACGAGGCAAAACCAAAGCAACAGCAAAGCTAAAAAGTACAAACCCAAAACAACCCGTTCGATTAAAGAGCCCAACCTTTGACTCGAATCTCATCCCATTTCCCCCTTTCAACCGCCTATTCCCGGTTCCCCCGGTCACCTCTCCCTCCATAAAACCCTCCCCATTTCCTCCCATCTCTCAATCTTCCCCTTCTCAAATGTTCTTCTAAATTCGAAAATCAAATAAATAAATCCAGCTATTCCTGTTTTCCGTCAACGATGGCCGTTGATTTGATGGGATACGCGAAGATGGACGATCAGATGGCGATCCAAGAGGCGGCGACGGCGGGGATTCGAGGGATGGAGCATTTGATCTTCCAGCTAAGCCAGCAGAAATCTCAGTTCGATTGCAGAGAGATCACCGACCACACCGTTTCAAAGTTCAAGAAGATGATCTCGATCTTGAACCGAACTGGCCACGCCCGGTTCAGGCGGGGGCCAACTCATCAGCCTCAGACCGCGCGCCGGCATTCATTCCGCCAGACTCGATCAGGCTGTAATGCCACCGGCACCTCATGCTTGACTCTTGAGCTTCACGAAGCCGAAGACAGCGGCGAGATCGCGACGATGGAACAGCCAATACCTCGAAGGATACGAGCCAATTCCAGCCATCCGTCCGCGAACTCCCTCGTTTTTGTCGTCGATCCACCGGAGATGGTAGCGTTTCGAATTGGCAAAAGAACGGGTCGTCGATGCTACTCCCTCCTCTGCCTCCTGCCGAACGAGCGCGTCTCCGCCGGGAACCGCCGCTGTCGGACCATCATTCACAGCCACGGCACTGAGATGGCCGGGAGCTTCTCGGCCTCTGGTGGTCGCTGCCACTGCTCGAAGAAAAGGTACGAATCAAAAAAAAAAGAAATCCTTCAGCTGCGCAAGTCAGCAAAACCTTGAGCTCATGGCTAATGTACGCTTTCCTTTTTTGAAATACGCAGAAAATCTCGTGTGAAGAGAACTATACGAGTACCGGCGAAAAGTTCTAAGGTGGCTGATATTCCCTCCGACGAGTTCTCGTGGAGGAAGTACGGTCAGAAGCCGATCAAAGGATCCCCTTATCCTCGGTGAGAATATTTCGCTTGATTTCCTAGGGTCTGATCGAAATCCAACGGCTTAAAATATTTTTGACTAATTTTATCAAATTATTTTTCTTTTTTTAGGGGTTATTACAAGTGCAGCAGTATGAGGGGATGCCCGGCTCGAAAGCACGTGGAGAGAGCTCCCGATGATCCCTCAATGCTCATCGTCACCTACGAAGGCGAGCACCGCCACACTCACAGTCCGATCCCCGATGCACTAATCTTAAAGCAATCAGAGTGATCTAGGCCGTCGATCTTTGTTCTCTTTCTCTCTCTCTCTCCCCTTTTTTTTTTGGCTTTCCCCCCTCTGTTCGGACTGCAGAGGTTTAGACTTTGTAAAAAGGAAAAATTGCGGGAAGCGAAAAGTAAAAACCAAAATTTTAAGCTATTTTGACTGGAAGAGATTTGTCTTTTATGAGCTGGAATTAATTGCGGGTTGAGATCCGTCCTTTTGTTTCTGCGGTCAAAAGTGGTGGGACCAAGTTAACTGCTTTCTTTAGTGGAGGTAGTGGGAGGCGGGTCCCACATTATTTTGTTTGTCTTCGTTGACTCATCATGTCAGCCTTTAGTGGGCGATGCCGTGGCGATGATGCTTTGATGTCATTTGTTACGTGAATGCCATTGGGCATTTGGGCTTATCTTATCTTGTGAGCAAAGTCAAATGTCATTAATTACGGGGTTGCCATTGTTTCTTAGGGGGTTAGGTTTGACAGAAGTAGGGGTGATAAAGAGTGACATAAGTGTGAGCTGAGGGTTTTAATGGAGGTAGGTCAACTAATATCCAACTGAAAGAGTGAAGTTTTATGGACTTCTCTATAAGAGATTGCAATGTTATGTGCATGGCCTACCTTTGTTTTTTTTTAAAAAAACCTAATTTATTTATGAAGCTTTTGATAAACTTGGTTATATTTGTAAATATAAAAAAAAAAGAGAAGACGAAGAAGAAGAAGAAGAGAAGGTTACATGTCCTTTTCTTTTTATCAATTTGATTTGATATAGTTTCGTTAAGTCTATGCTTAATTCTTATTTTTACTTGAATTATTGGTGATGACGAGGCATTAAACGTACCAATTGTCAAATTTGAGCCTAGAAAAATAGTAACTTCGTGGCTCGTTGATGGATCAAATTATACTTTTATTATATATATACCAAGTGCGTGGTTAAAAAAAGTCTTGTGTGTAAATTCAAACCAAACTTTTGAGTAGACTGACTAATTCTCCGTGAAAACGTGTTCGGTTATAGTATATTTGTTTAGCTCGACGAATGGATTGAGCATTTAAAATGGGAAAAATGTAAGTCTAATGGAATTTTGATTGTAGTTGGTCTCAGTAAGAAAATGTCAATCCTTTGCTTATTTATTGCATAAATACGACAGTGGCATGTTTTGACTAAATCCCGTGAGCTAATTGGAAAATGGATGCACCTACAAGTGGAAGAAATTTGTAATCAAGCTAGCAGACTTTGGAATTAAAAAAAGAGAGAGAATTTCTAGAAAGATAGAAGGAGACTTGAATGTAGATTGAACAAATATCACTCCTCCTTCAATTAGACTTTAAAGAGTCCTTTAAGAAATGGAACAATTGTTTCTTCAAACCTATTTAATATAGAAAATTGGAAGGTGACTCAGACTAATTTATTACAATGGTTAGTGGTGCTTGTTTTCCTTCGTAAGCAATCTAATCAAATCTAAACAAACCCAAGTGGGTCTAGTTAAATTTATTATCAAGGGAACAAATTGACTTTAAAACTTGGACAACTCATTGAGCAATATTTGATGAAGAAAATGCTTCCCCTTTTTATAAAGGATTCCAATGGGAGAGCTTTGTTCTTCCTTGTACTGATCTATTTTGTTAATACAAGTGGGTGAGGGTTGAAAGCAGGTTTAGTGGTATGTTAACAAATTGAGATGGTGGAGAGACGAGCTAATTCCTTTCCCCCATATTATTATGTTTAGCTTCTTTTTGGTGGAAGTAGAAATATGATATTTGTTAATGGGCATCGGATCTCTATCCACTCAAGGAGTGAGATCCAATTCTTGGATGGCATGTGGAGCACATAACAATTTAGTGCGGGCAGGCACCAACCGTTCACTTAAGTGGTTTAAGAGGGAGGACTACTTGCAGATGTTGTATTTGACACGATTATGAACGAGACTCGGTATGTGAAATTTTAAATAACATCAAATTAAATAGGATTATTTGCATATACGTACACCTTTTTCATACAAATATTTTCATAAAGGAAATTATCTCCGATTCTGTGTGATGACTTGCATGTGCACTATAGAGAATAGCCATATGTTCAACGCCTATAAAAAAATAAATGACTTCGCTACAAGATATTGAAAAATTAAGGATACTCTCGTTGCAACATAAGTGACAGCTAAGTGATGAGTACTAATAATAGAGAGCTACCTCCATTTAGAACTCCAAGATTCCAAGTGCTAACTACAAATTTAAAAGAGTAATAAATGGGTGTTGGGGAATTTTAGTCCCCCACGTACTACGATCTCCTCAACTCGGAAGCTAACCCACAATCAATAAGATAGAAAATAACTACAATCAAGAAGAAAGAACACCGAGATTTACGTGGTTCGGTCGACCAACTTCGACTTACGTCCACAGACAACAATACGAGAAATCCACTATGTATCAGGGAGAACTACAAGAGTAAGGATGAGCATAGTTCGATTCAAACCCGAACCGGCCGAAATTTAACAGTTCTGTTCGGTTTTTATTAGAGTTCGATTCGGGTTTTCAACCCAAACCCAAACTGACCGAACCGACCGAATTATATTACTCATTATAATTACTATTTTATTAGAGTTCGGTTCGGGTTTTTCTCTTACGCGACCTGATAGAGATAAAGTACCCAAACAATAGTGTCCTCTCCAATTCTAGAGCTTTTCATTATCTCTAGTTCTCTATCTCTCTCTATTACATATTCGCTTCTTCTACTTTGAACCAATCCACTTTGGAGGTAAGGAACTTAAACCATAATGTTAATTCTAACATTTTTCTAATTTATCTCCTCGATTGATACATTTTTGGATCAGACTTCTCTTTGGATCAGACTTATAATTTTATAGAAACTATAACCAACATCCAAGTTATTACATATTTTTTTTATTTAATTTGTCTATCAGATTGAGATCACTTTAATTCTTTATGTAAGTTTTTCAAAAAAAATTATGTAATCTTTGGTAGGAATAAGATTTTGATTTCCACGTCTAATATTCAGTAGCATTTAATAGTTCATGAATTTCAATACTTTGAAGTGTAAGAGACTTATTTCTTCGTCAACAAATTGATGTAAAGTTAGATTTGGAAATAACATTTGTACCTAAGTGAAAACCGAACAAACCGACCCGAACCGAACCGACTTGAATCGGCTTGCTTCGGTTTTGAATGATAGCCAATTTGGTTCGGTTTGGCCAAATTTGCCCAAAAACCGAATCGACCGATCAATTGCTCAACCCTATATAAGAGGAACCATTCAACTCTTGTTTTTTAATCTCTCAACCTCACATACATAATCAACTCTCATATTCTCTCCGAAACGCTCTCCTTACAATCTTTTGAATGGACAAAGACTGCGAAATCCTCTCCCAATGATGTAATCTTTTGCACCGACAAAGACTACGAAACCCTCGTCTCTCGCATAATATTTTTGATTCAAGCTACGCCCTCTAGCCTACCTTCCTAAGTAGAATATGATTTAAACTCCTATCATGATGAGATCCAATCTCCTAATCATGATAGATCTCTAATTTATCCAATTCTCATGAAGTTATACAAAGAATCAAAGACGTAATCTCAATAATAGGTGGTTCGTTTAGTAGAGGATGAGTATTCACAATTAGTCCATTAAAAGATACCAAAAGAATTATGTTGGTCTATTAGGGGATCTCCAACCATGCCCAATTTCCCGCGTCATTTTGGTGTAACGGGAGTATTCCTTCTCCAACCATGCCCCATTTTCCGTGCCATTTTAGTGAAAAAGAACAGTCCGACGCCAAATATGACGTCGAACTGTTCATCGCGCCATTTTTATCGTATTTTTTCTGTTGTGTTCTTAAATTTAATATTTTGGTAATATCAATAAAAAAATATTTTATAATAATTTACCCAATAATCTTAATTAATAAAATAATATTTTATTATACTATTTTATAATATTTTACCCTAATAATATCTCCAACACAACGGTAAAATACCGCAAACAATGCATTTGCCGCTGCGTTGGTTCTCTAATCCGGCGTCATTCTCTACGGTATTTATCGCACTGTTTCTCACTCAATTACTGTTTTTTTATTTTTTTTATTTTTTATTTTTATTTTTTATTTTTACCTTTTAATTTTATGTATTTATAAATTGACCCTAACTATTTTTTAAATTTATAAAACAACCCTAATAATATTTAAATTTTATAATTTTACCCCAATTGTATAATTTGGACAAAATAAATTATTTTTTAAAAATAAAAATAATGTTAAAATTTAAAAGATATTATTATTAATTATAATATTAAAATCTAGACTTTATAATTAAAGTCCCATAAAATACAAATTAAAAATATAGAGAGCAATCCTAATACACAATTCCAATATAAATTACATAACTGAAATATATAACATATAAAACTGACACATATAATATAAAACTTTATTAAAATAAAACATAAAAATATAAACTAAACATATAACATTACATAAGATGGACAAGCAACTCTCAATAATATGGTAGATCGGATCCAGAGTGTCCAATATCATTGAAATAATTACCAAAATTAGAAGCAGACCCTTGTTCTTGTTGATTTTTTTTTGTTGAGCTCAAACGTACTCACGTACGGTTGGATCAGCAATTGAATTTAAATCTTTCATTATAATTTTCCATTTATCTCTATCTTTTCTCGTTCGATATCAAATGCTACTTGCCTATTCAAGCTCGTCTTGTCTAACCTGTCTATAAGTCAGTTGTTATTTGTGTCGATGGAGTCCACTATACTTGACTCATGATCATCATTTTTCTTTTTTAATTTGGCTTTTTTTACCCCAATAAAGAGCAATCCTAATACATAATTCCAATATAAATTACATAACTAAAATTCATAACATATAAAAATGACACATATAATATAAAACTTTATTAAAATAAAACATAAAATATAAACTAAACATATAACATATCTATGTAGCTAAACCAAAACACAATATGAAATATGTAATTTTATATTTGTAAACATGAAAACTAAAACTTGTGTTGTATATATATATAACTACATATATATACAAAGAAACCAATAAAATGTATGTGTATAAATGATTGAGCTTAAATTACTTAACACACATAATATAAACACCTAAACTAAATTACCCAAGCTTGATCTTGATCTTCAATAAGCTTGACTTGGTATACTTATGGATGAAGCTTGAACTTGAATCTTTAACTGGAATTGTGTTGCTTCACTCTACTATTCCGCCAATCTCCGGCCATTGGATATCATCGTGAATGCGCAATTCCATCAATCCTCCAACATGTTGTTTGTCTATAATAAATAGATAAACACAAATACTAGACAAACAACATTCGTGATAAATTGTTTGTTAAACATCAAGAAGGCCAACATGTTCAACATATACAGCTAATCAAAGTTTTATAAATAGCATACTAGATTAGGTTCCTCCACACAATTATTCGTTGTTGTGTCAAAATTATTATTCTCCATTTCTGCATACTTCAGTCATTCTTTTCTTACTTCAAAAATGAATTTTGATGCTAGAGGTCCATCATATTTATCATCATCTTCATCTTTGGATGATGATAATTTTCTAAAAAATATCATTGAAGAGATTGATAAAATCGAAGAAGTAATTCATGAGTATATTAACAAGAACATGATCCTCGCTAACAATTTACGTCAATAAAACTACCAACCGAACCATGGTGGCTCGATTCTCGATCATGCAATGATCAACCGCGATCGAGAAACCGCGCATCAGAATTTGGTCATAGATTACTTTATCGATAATCCGTGTTTTGGTGAAGATATATTTCGTCATTGATATCGGATGTCATGAAGTTTGTTCCTTCATATTGTTGATGCAATGAAAGATCATGACTATTACTTCCAACAACAAAGTGGTGGACTTGGTAGAATAAGATTATCACCGTTACAAAAAGTAACAACTGTTTTTCGCATGTTGGCATACGGTCTACCAGCTGATGCTACAAATGAATATGTTAAAATAGGTGAGTCAACAGTAATTGAGAGTATGACAATTTTATCGTGCTATGATGGAGATATTCGCAGAGCGGTATCTATGAACACCTAACGCTAAATGATATTGCTAGGCTACTCTATATTGGTAAAAAACGTGGTTTTCCAGGAATGTTAGGAAGTCTTGATTGTATGCATTGAAAATAAAAAAAATTGTCCAACGGCATGGTCTGGGCAATACGCAGGACGTAGTGGGTCACCAACTATTATTCTTGAAGCTGTAGTAGATTATGATATTTGGATATGACACACATATTTTGGTATGCCAGGCGCCAATAATGATATCAATGTGCTGGAGTCATCTAATATTTTCTCTAATCTAGCTCAAGATATTGCTCCTCTCGCTCACTATGTTATTTAAGGAAAAGAGTATAATATGGGTTATTATTTAGCTGATGCTATATATCCAAAATATGCTACTATTGTACAAACAATCCAACAGCCACAAGGTAGGAAGAAAAAATATTTTGCCATGAAACATGAAGCATGTAGAAAAGATGTAGAACGTGCGTTCGGAGTTCTCCAATCACGATTTGTAATTGTGGCAAGATCAACATGTTTTTGAAAAAATAACATGTGTTATATGACATAATTTTTAGGCCACCCTCATCAATGAATAATAAATTCACAACAAGGGCAATCACAAAAGTCTTCTCAAGCAACTAATATTATGTTTTATATCATTCTCAAACCAAGTTTTGTTTTCACGGTGTGGAAAGCAATGTTTGAATTCATGACAATATTCAATGATGATTGATGAATCTGACGAAGTTGACAATTCCTGCAGGGAACTCCCCCTAAAAACACTAAAAAAACAAGCATTTGTTTCCTTAAGTTTGTTTGACATTGAGAGCTTAGCTAATGAAAACAATAACAGAGGATGGTCAATGAACCAGCTAATAATTGCTTTAGTTTACACAAGAAATGGATTTTTGTCGGCTGATATTTAGAGACACGAGCGTGAGTAAATGACGTCAGATATAGATTACTTTAGCAGTAAGCTGAAGATATGTCAAATGATTGCTTAATTTAGACATTGTGAAAAGTGTTTTAAAGCGATATACCAACGTCGATTTCGAGTTAAAGTTCTGAATGGAAATCTTTGAGTTCGCTAGTTTTCTCTTAAGCACTGTAGTAAGTACCCTGGATTTAATATTATCCCGCTCGCTTTTTTTTTAAGGAAAAATATGTATATTTGTTTTGTTTTGTTATACAAGTCTTAAGATGTATTAGGGGTTATAAGTAGCCAATGATTGTTGTTTTAAATCATAGAATAAAATAAGCAGAGGATATTGATTTTGATATTCAATGAATAATTGTCTCAATATTTTATAAATAATGAAACGTTTCGTAGATAACAAGGAGGGAATTTTACACCACTGTTTTCCCCCGCAATGCCCTTTGCAAAAGTAATAGAACTCAAGTACTAATTTCTTAGTCACTTTTTCTTGCTAGGCTTTAGTAAAGGTTGCTTTCCTCATACGGAGTCGTTATTGGCGTTTGCCTCAGTTTTAGTTTATAGCCCAACAATGAGAGGCCCATAGATGCACGGCCTTACAACGTTCAGGCCAGTTAATCTTTTTGGAGATTTACTCGTCCTCGTTCAACTGCGGGCCTGGATGTAGATTTTAGTCCATAAGATTACAAGTTTTTTTTTTTAAAATATCAAACAAAACAAGTAACAGTTTTCGCTATTTACTTTACATGATGAATTGCATTCGTAACTTCTTATTCTTATGATGGAAAGGCCATTTAGGCCCACAGAAACTGTAAGGTGGAATGAGCACCGGGATGATTCCCCTGTAGGGCCCATTAGTTGGCAGAGATTCGTGGGCCAGCCACTAGAGATCTTTGCGCCGTGGCTTCATAAAGTTGGGATAGAGAGAGAGAGAGCGCTGGGGAAATCATGAAGTTTAGGGGTGAAGCTGCATGTTTAGGACGCATGGGTGCCTTTGCTACGAGTTCACTATTCAGGGGCCAAGCGTTGGGGACATCTGTTAATCATTTTTCATCTTTTGTTAACTGTTATTGTTGCTACAGTGACCCAAATAGGGACCCAAGGCATGAGATGTCACCATCCGCTTGCATGATGCACTGTTTATGAACAGTGTATCATGCAACCGGATGGTGACACATCAGTTGTCCCATGCATTGGGTCCCTAAGACATTAATGTTAAAATTATCCTTACTTGATTGGGTGTCATCTTCGAAACGTTTAGGAAATAAAACTGATTAGAAAATAACTAAATCAGTTACAAACGGACCGCATAAATCATGGAAACATTACCTGGTACTAATTAAGTGATATCCTTGATGGAAGGAGTCAACTAAGATTGGAATCAATATAGGACGTATTTAGAAAAGGCACATGCTGAAAGACTCGTTGCAGGTCTCCTCTCGCCGTTCAATGTAATATTAACCGTAGAGGTTTTTGACTTGAGCAGCAATGGCTGGTATGTCTTTTTTTATTCCGCTGCTTTGGCTATGGTAAGGTAAATGATCTGTTTGTAGAGTCGCGGTTTGAACCGCTGGAAAGTTGGTAAATTAGAGGTATGAACAAGGAACCAAGGATATGGAGTTAAATATACAAGCGCTCTGATCATTTGGAGGCGTATGGATATTTTGATTCGGACTATGATGGATGCCATGGATTCCAAAAGATCTACATTTTCCTTCTTGTTGAAGGTGCTATATCTTTGTGGAGAATGAAATAAACTTTGGTTGCTTCATCTATCACGGGGGCAGAGTTTGTTGCTTGTTATAAGCTAACATCAAAAACATTATGGTTGAATAACTTTATTATGGGATTGAGGGTTGTCGATCTTAAATTTATCAGCTCTAACCATTATATCAAAACTCTGAAGTTATATTAACGAGTGTCGAGGATTATACTTTTATATTAATTTTAACATGCCCCCGCAGGTTGAGCATCCTTTTTATAAGCTGAAAACAAGAACTCACGTAGAGATAACAATTTTTTTATAATCCGCATTAAAATTGTGGACAGCAAGATTCGAACATGGCTTGCACTGATACCATCTTAAATTAAGTTCATTTGACCTTTACATCAAAACTCTGAACTTATGATGATGGTCGAGGATTATAGTTTTATATTAATTCTAACAGTCAATTCTATCACTCGACCATTGTGAATCTATTATGATAATGAATATGCAGTCCGCTTTTCAAAGAATAACAAAAGTGGGAGCAGAAGTAAACATATTGATGTTAAGGGGGGTGTTTGTTTCGGATCCGGATCCTCTCCACTACAAAAAAATAGTGGAGGGACCACTACATAATCACAGCCATTGATTATCTAGTTGATGGTTATGATTTTTTCTTTTAGTGCAAATTAGGAATTAGTGCAATACACGGGGGTATGGTAAGTGTTAGATTTAGATTGTATCATAACCGCCTACTAAATAATCAACGCTTGAGATTAAAAGTAGTGGTCCCTCCACTACTTTTTTGTAGTGAAGAGGATCCAAATCCGTTTGTTTCACTATTTTTATGGAATAGGAATATGAATTAGATCTCATAGGGGCAAAACTGTAAATAAATGTTTCTTTATGAATCCTATTCCTGAGTTTGCTTCACAATAAATTTATAGATTTTAAAATCTATAAAATTGCAAAAGTGTAGGGATTTTATGGAAACCAAAATCCTATTCATTTTGGAGGATGTGGTTCAAAAAGCTGACAACCCCATATTTTCTTTTTCTCTCTGTTTTTCGGAATCCACCGCTTCACCAAAACCCTAGTTCTGGTTTTTCGACTTCTCCCGCCTCTTCTTCGCGCCTCTTCGCGCCTCTTCTCCAGCTTCGATCTTGAGCTCCTTTCTTCGATTTCGAGCTCTGATTTGAAGGTTTGATCCTAAAAATTAATCTTTGATTTTGAGCTTCTTTATTCGATCTTGTTTTCGTTTGTTGCTTCAGTGGGTTGCTTTATTCGATCTTGTTGCTTTGGTGGGTTGCTTTATTCGATCTTGTTGCTTCAGTGGGTTGCTGTCGGTGAGTTCGGTGGGTTGCTGCCGGTGGGTTGTTTTATTCGATCTTGTTGCTTCGGTGGGTTGCTACTGGTGGGTTCGGTGGGTTTGATTTTGAGCTTCGATTCTCGGTTGGTTGCCTCGGTTGGTTGTTTTCGTTTGTTGCTAAAATTTTTAGCATTGAATTACCCCCTTGGCAGTTGAAGATATAAATCTAGAACTCATTTTTTTTAATAAAAATTAATATATGATCACGGATGATTATTTGTCATGGTTGATATTGTTTGGATGTTTGATAATTTAGAGCTTCGTTACTTCGGTTATTTGTCATATTTGATCATGGATGGTTATAAATTGGTTATTTAATATATGAATTAGTAATTTTATTTTAATTTCGTTTTAATATTGTAATATATGAATTAGTTATTTCATTATGAAAATAGATTTGTGGATCTCATTTATATTTTGTTTTAGGATTTCAATATATGTATTAGTTTTTTAATTATTTTTAATCTTGAATAAGTGAAAATATTAAGTTCTAAATGTGTGCTAATTTTGCAATGGATGTAGATGGATAACGTAGATGAACAACAATTAAAGAAGATGTGTGCTAATACAACTGCGAATGTTGTAGTTTGTTGCTATGTTGCCATCGGTTTTGTTGCTTGTACACGAGCTTGTGTTGCTCGTTTTTTGTGGTTATGTTGCTGTTGGGTTTGGCATATGTATGTTGTGGTTTTGTTGCTCATACACGACTTTGTGTTGCTCGTTTTGTATGGTTTTGTTGCTGTTGGGTTTGGCCTGTGTATGCTGCGTTTTTGTTGCTAAGTTGTAAACAATTTTGTTGCTCATACATGAGCTTGTGTTGCTCGTTTTGTGCGGTTTTGTTGCTATCGGTTTTGTTGCTATCGGTTGATAAATTGTTGGAGCTTGTGATGCTCCATAGTTGATATTTGACAATGATAATTAGCGTTTACTGAGAATGCAATCTAACTTACAACGTTTATTATGATCAGATGAGACAATATGTGATGAGATTGCATCCTACATTGAAATGACAATGTCTAGGTCAGGCAATCCATCATTAAAATGCAATTTACAATAAATCTGTAAGTTGTAGGTGGGGCATTTAATTTTGACAAAATGACCTATTCCTGAGTCGTACAATATCAACTATATTTTTAATGATAGTTTACTCAATCCCAATAAAAATTTTCATTACAATATCAATAGTTTTTGAAGTACAAGCTACATGACACGCGATTTACAATAATTAAAATAATACAACATCACTACTAAAATTGTTGAAATTTTCCAAGCTAGTAGTTGTTTTTCGACAAGTTTCAATTCTTACTTCAACCTCTTTGATTTCAAAAAATACTTATCTCCGAACTTATTTTCTTTGACAAATTGGTTTTCTTGGTTGCTTATTTCTCCTCCTTCATGAGTCCATTCAATTTTTTTTATTTGAGTATTTCGCACACCCCCAATAATACATCCCCTTATTTTTACCATTCTTGCACATTTTCATGGGTGTTTGGAGATTGCAATCGCACCAAACTTCAAAATTTTTAGGTCATTCTTTTGATATCATATCGATGGAGGAGGGGAGGAAACTTGCAAACTATGAGAATTTAAAAAAAAGTGGTAAGAATTGAAGGATACATTGACACCATGAGTCCTCAATCCACATTTATAGCCTCCAAGGCATTGAAACTAGCCGTTGCTACAATGTTATTTCGGTTTTGAATTTAAATTTTGGTAAACGGGTAAGATTACCCAAACTTCTTACTTGAATATTTTGCCCACTAGTGAGTGGTAAGAATACCTATGGTGTTCTCACCATTTATCCCAAAATTTTCTTATTCCCAACCAAACTAAAGAATACGAATTGTAGGGGTTTTATAAAGTTGGATTCTATTTTTTCATGTTATGAGACAAACATAGAAATGAAAAAAAAGATTCCATGACAACATAAATTTTTTCTTAAATTTTTTTATAGATTAGGTAGGAATCTATAAAAAAACATGCAATTCCTATTCCTATTCTAGCTCACTATTGAACCAAACACACCCGAAGTATCTCGTTGTCAGAGATCATGTTAAGGAGTGTAAGGTTGCTATTGAGCATATCAGTACCAAGTTGATAGTTGTAGATCGCATGACTAAGGGTTTCCCAGTTTTAGTTTTTCTTTGTCATGTGGAGCATTTGGGCCTTATCAACTGAGATACTATTTATTTTGCCATTATTTACTCTGATGCTTTGTGATCATACTAAAATTTTTCTCTTTAGTTCTTAGACATGATATTATTGTGTACAGACACTTTGGTTATCATGTGTTCATCTAATGGAACAATAAAATTGGACCTCAAATGACTTATTGGAAATTCATTTATTAAGTGCTTCATTAAGTACTTACATTAGGAATTTTCACATATTGTAAATCATGAAAGGAAATGCTTATACATTAGAGTGCTACCACTATGATTCTTGAATTGAGATTTTTGATGTAAGTATGAAGTTTATGTTTGTCGTAAAATGGATCTCAAAGTTTGTATTAATTGAATTGTTTGTTACAAATCGAAATCCACTTTACACAGAAGCAAAGAGAATGAATCTAATCTCTCATTGTTTATGCTTGCGTCAGAAATCTTTTTTATTGTGGAATCCATTACAACTCGTTTATCGAATTACAGATTCAAAAAGTGAGTATGTTTATAAGACTTCTTTACACAAATGAAAACAAACAAATGAGATCTCCTAGAAACACACACAGAGACTGTTTATCGGTCGCTGCTTGCATGAGATCTTTGCCTGTGTCGGAGACGCATTAGCCCGTGGACCATCGAATCACAGATCCAAATTGATCATGAAGAATGCATAGTATTCTTTATCTCAATCGAGGAAACTTAGAACAGAAGTGAATAACCTCAACAAGGTGAGATTACTACTCTTCTCAAGATCAAAACAATGTTTGATCTCAAGGGAAGGTGTGAAAAGCTATGGATCTCTCGAAATTCTCCCTTTATGTTCAGAAAATCTCCAAAAACCTCGCTTCTCTTTCTCTGAAATTCGTGGTTCTGCTCTGAAAAACGTCAGCAACTCGCCTAAGAGCTCAGATTTCATTAGTATTTGTCCATCTCTTCACATTTGCACAAAGAGGGGTATTTATAGGACTTGAACACCATGTTTGTAGATAAGATCTCGTGATTTGGTCTTATCTTCAGTTAGAAACGATTTTCTCGCATTTAAGGATAACCCAAAAGTTGTTAGGAGGCCACTGGACCCGTCAAAACTGATAAAAAAACCACCAAAAACGAGTCTCAGTGCTTCATTCTGTGCGAGATAGGTTGGGGTGTCTTACACATTGCGAGACACCTTATTGTGTCTCGGATTCCGAGACACAAAACACTGTCTCGGAATCCGAGATAATTTGTACAGTCTTCTATATTTTAGCTTTAATTCTTTCATCCGACCTCGGAATGAGGTGATTCAAGTTGCGTTGGAAAGCTGACGAAGAGACCTACAATTTTTATCTTTTAAACTTTTTAGATTCGAATTTTATCATGGTTTAAATTTCAGTTCTTCATATTCACGCATCCATTTTCTTCTTGAATCATGCATTCTAAATCTCATTGTTGCTGCGTCGCTTCATCTTGGTGTTAAATGATCCTCTTTGATTTAAATATCAACATTAATTGTCTTCTCTTCATCTCGATCTGTGTTCAGGAACTTATAGATAATTTTTAACGCCTACAGTTTAACGTGGATTCTTGGGGGCGATAGGATGCTTTCCTCGATGCACTACAAGAAATTACATCTTTAACGAAGGGATTTTCTTTCGTTAAAGAGCTGAAAACCTTCGTTATTGTATGCTAACGATGGGGAAAAATCCCTTCGTTACCCGTCGTTGAAGCCCTCTTCGCTAAAGGGTCACGAAGGGATATACTACCCGTCGTTATAGAGTATATAACGACGGAACATATTACTGTCATTAATATTTACGACGGTAATTATCACCATCGTTACCATCAGTGACGGGGATATTTTCCCGTCGTTACCACCAATGATGAAAATATTTTCCCATCGTTACCATTAGTTACGGGGATATTTTCCCTTCGTTGAAGACTAATTAATAACGGTTGAATACCGTTGTAAAAGTCCTCATAATGGGTAATTAGTAACCCATCAACAACTGTGCTTTTCCTTCATTGATGAACAAAATACGATTTATAAAACCGTCATTGTAGACTATAAATTTCTAATATACATTAATAATATTTTTTTTTCATTCATAGGCAACTATCATATTATTCTCAACCTCACACTAAGATTCACAACACAAATATATTAAAAATACCTAATAATGAATAAAAGGGAAAATAAAAACTCCATTCATTAATAACATCAATAAATAAAATTCCACCAAATAAAAGGGAAAATAAAAACTCCATTCATTAATAACATCAATAAATAAAATTCCACCATCCTCAAATATTCAATACTAATAACAAGAGTTAATATCCTAATTGTTCCAAAGAAAAATACATGAAATTATCCAAAACAAATTAAAATAATAGTTTGGGAAAGACACATTCTTTCATCTTTAATCATCGTCAAAAGAAGACTCGAGCTACCCTCTCCTAATCTTGCATGAATAGCCTGAAAAATAATAGTTTGGGAAAGACACATTCTTTCATCTCTAATCATCGTCAAAAGAAGACTCAAGCTACCTCCTCCTAATCTTGCATGGATAACCTGAAATTTTTTAAAAAAGTCACATAATTAAGAAATATCAATTAAGCAAATATTATCTTATTAAGTAAAAAAATCACATTTTTAGTGCAATTAGTCAATATAAAAATATATAAGAGATTTTACAAAAAAAATTACCTAGTCCTACACATGTTCTTGAGTTTGAGAAGTCAATGAAGGTGATTGCCTAAAAAAAAAAAAAATTCTTGCATAGCTTTCACTTGTGACTTCAACTACTTCAACTCAGACATCCTTTGTTGTTGTTACTCCTGCTCATCTAAGCATTGTTGAAGCATCTAGTTCTTTCTCTTTTCTTCTAAAACACGTCCTTTGTTCTGTACAATCTTGAGACCTTTTAGCATCTTTTATTCGATGAGTGGCAACAACATAACGAGCAGACATTTGATTTGGCTCTAGCTTTGCTGCCTATACAAACATGAGAATGTAGCAACAAAAATCTAAGGACCAGGACAACAAACTCTCATGATATTCAAGCCTAAGGAATAAATTTTATGCATAAACCTTCCATTGCATAGATACCAAATGGACTATATTGCATAACAAGAGAAAGAATATAACATTTGTCAGATATCCCACAAATAAACAAATGCTATAACTATCATGATGTTGACCAAGTTCTACATCTTATACAACTTAGTTAGCAGGTGGAAAAGATGCAGAGAAAAAAATAAGGTGCTCCATCATGTTTCTTGAACCCAAGTAACCAGAGCTATGAACGATGGATCAAAATCTTATCAGGACTTATTACTAATAACATTAAATATCAACACCTAATTATCAGTTTTCTCCAATAACATTAAGAAAATGTTCATGGATTAAGGAACTTTACAGAAGAAAAGCATATACCTGCTCCAAGCACTTCTTTGCATTCCTATAATCACCGACCACTTGATATGCATTTGCAAGGTTCACCCATAATAGGCCAGCTTTAGGATCAGCTCTCAGCGTTGCAAGTAAGCAATCTTTAGCAACAGTTCCAGCTTCAACTTTTTGTACATAAGCCCCTTCTCCTGCATTAGCTCCTGGACCTGGAAGTTGAACAAAAGATTAGAATGTTTCAGTGTATACTCAATTGTTATTTTGAAGAAACTATCTCAGTTTACTCTCTATTATCATTTTGTAAAAACTATCCCGGTTTCCCAAGTATCCTTTCTACTGCTGTTTTTATATTACTTGGTAATACTAATTCTGTTATTGACAAAATAGCTCTCACATGCAGAAAGAATAGAATTTGTTTAAATGACACCAATAAGAAATCTACAGTTTATGATAGTAACTGATAATGCAGCCAAAGAGAGATATTTGTCAATCTAGAAACAAAATATGGGACATCTTACATGTTTCAGCAAAGAAAAGTTTGCATAAAGACAAGGAGCTTTAGCAAATGTAAGTTAATTTCTCAATGGATATAAAGGAAGTGCAATATGAGACAATTAAGAAAAAAATATAATGTGATTGAAATGCAAAGGGACAAGTTATAAACTTGTACTGTTCTAAGATGAGGACATGAGAACCCACGGTAAAAATGATGATATTATAAACATCAAATTTCAGCAAATTTACAATACTAACACTACAATGGCATTTAACTCCATATATTAGGGTCATACCTGGAACAACAGATCCATATTTGCATAAGATGACAACAGCATAGTTGATCAGAGCAGCAAGATGGTTTTGATCTTTCAGAAGCAGATCTTGAAAACATTTAGCTGAAAGCTCAAGTTTACCACTGAAAGTATATAGTCATCAAATCATTCATACAAAAAATCAGAAAGAAAAGACCTATGGAAGACATAATAAAGACATTGTTCAACTACTAACCTTAGTTAATCTAAGTAAATAAACTCCAGCAGCTAGAGAAGTGTAATCGTCCCATTTCCGTTTTCCAGAGGACGTCACGAAGAAGTCCTGTAGATAGATAACGTAGAGCATCAACTTTGCGTTCAGGCTATTCAAAACACAATTGCATTCTTGGAAAATGACAATTACAGAGGAAAATAAGTGACAGAACTAGATATACATTTTATAGGTTGTGTAAATACATAATTAAGATATAATTATTGGTTGGAAACAGAGGACGAACTTGCAAGAGGGTCCATGAAATAACTTTGACAAGATAGTTAGAAAGCAAACATTACACTGAAGTCTGAATGCTGAAAAAGAGAGATTCACCTAAGTCAAAGGTCGATGAGAAGCTCCTCTATTCAAATCATCACCACCCTCATCATAAGCTGTACAATGGACACCAAAAAGCAATTCCATCAGCCATCTTATTTACATAAAATTATGTTTTGACATATAATACTTCTTATAATCCACCAACAAGAACATCAACGAGATAACATAACATAAAAGCTTTGTGTATGTAACAAATCAAACATATTATTATACCATTTACCAATGTAATCTAAGCTAAATTACTCAGGAGCAGAAATATAATACCATGTAAGGACTAGGCCTTCCAGCTTTGATATCAATATCATTCAACGAAGCAAAATCAGATGGCCCAGTCGCAATGTTGTAATCCACCGCCCAATGCATCGGAGTTTGTGGCATCAGAGTCTTGGCTGGAGTTTGTTAGACCCTAGAGGGGGGTGATTAGGGTCACAAGGCTAATAAAAATGCAATAAAAATTAAGACAAGTAACAAATCACTAAAGAACAACAGTAGAAAAAGAGATAGAGTAAGGAATCATTATCCTTGTGACGCGCAATGTGTTAACGAGGTTCGGTCCACTGACCTACGTCCCCGCTCCCCACTCTCGGGGAGAAATCCACTACACAACTCGGTTTGAAAGCCGGAACTTCTACTACACAACGATCTCCTCACGATCTCACAACTACACAGTTGATCTCCACTGGATCACACTCCCACACAATTGATATTCACAAGATCAAGCACTCAAACAGTAGCAATGGTGTAAAAGCTCTCTCTTTACAAGTCCCTATGGAAAAGAGAAAGATTAAACTGAAGTTGGGATGTGAACTTGAGAAAAACATAGAAAACAGGTTATGAAAATTTTGGCTCTCAGTAAAACTGAAACTCTGGTTTTTCAAAAACTTAGGACAATGAGGAAGAAGGAGTATATGAGTTTAAATAGGAGAAACCAGCTGTTTAAACCCATACCCTAATCCCCCAAAATCTGAAAACAAACGGCGCTGAGATTGTGTACAATCGGCGCTGAAAAAGTACAAAAGACCATTTAAAAAACAAGCGACGGTCGACCACGAGCCAGATCAGAAACTGAGAAAAATGCCAGAGAGTTCTGCGGTCAACCGCAGTGGTCGATCGTGGGAAATCTCGAGCTCACGGTCGACCGCGGCGGTTGACCGTGAAAATCTCTGCTGCCCACTGACGAATGAGCTCAGGCGCGGTCGACCGTGGCGGTCGACCGCTGACTGATACATTCAAAATACTTGTTTTTGACTCACTTAAAAAATCTGTAAAATATTCATTTGACTTCCAAAAATTGTAAAACTTTGTAAAATGTTTTTAACACTAAAAACAAATTGTTTGGAAAAGAAATTTTGCTAATAGGTCCTCATACTTGTGAAAAACAGTATTTAGTGAATAAACGCTCAAAACTATAAGTATGAAGCCGTGTGTGTGATATCCCAATAGCTTCAATTTAAATCTAAACTATTTGCCTACATTTTAGTACTAGAGAGAAAATAAAAACTAGCTAATATCCTCATGTAGAATACAATTATTTGAGTCTTAATATAGCTTGAGTTGGATGAAGCTTCTTATTGCATTTAGTGTTCTTGAATGAACGTTGCTTCATCGCTATGCCTCCTCCTCCTTTGGATATTATCGTTGTAGCGCATATTCCATCCAATCCTTCATTTATGGCACTAACAAGCTTGATATACGTATTCACTATATTTTCACTCAACAAGCCATTAGTACTGATAATGGTAGTTGCAAAACATCATCAAAACATAAGGGCTAACAATCTCCCCCTTTTTGATGATGACAACCAACCATTATATAAGAACAAAATAAATATAGCTTATAAATAGTAGCTCCCCCTATCTATGAGTTCCCCCTTACTATGTGCACAAATGAGGAGGTTTCTCTCCCCCTTTGTCACCATCAAAATGGGGTAAAAAAATAAACAAAAATGCATGAGAAATGCAACTAGACAAGCAAGCAAAATAGAACTTTCACATAGTGCATAAACCCAAACCATTTATTATGTGACAAAAATCATCTTCACCAAGAGGCTTGGTAAATATATCCGCTAATTGAGATTTTGTGTCAACAAACACAAGGGATGCATCTTGTCTCTCTATATGGTCGCGTAAGAAATGACGACGCACATCAATATGCTTAGTTCTAGAATGCAAAACCGAATTTTTTAAAATATTGATAGCACTAGTGTTATCACAAAAGATTTTTATATTTTGAAAAATCAAATCATAATCAACTAAGCTTTGTTTCATCCACAAAACTTGGGCACAACATAAGCCAGCGGTAATGTATTCCGCTTCCGTAGTGGACAATGCAACATAATTTTGTTTCTTGGAAGCCCAAGAAACAAGAGAATTTCCTAAGAATTGGCATATTCCACTCGTACTCTTGCGATCTACCTTACATCCGGTAAAGTCGGTATCACAAAAACCATATAAGTCAAAAGAGGTGCTCTTAGGATAAAATAAACCAAGATTAATAGCTCCATGCACATATTTAATAATTCTCTTAACGGCAATCAAATGAGATGCTTTAGGAGAAGCTTGAAAACATGCACATGCACACACACTAAACATGATATCGGGTCTACTAGCGGTGAGATAAAGAAGACTACCTATCATACCTCGGTATGGTTTTTGGTCTACATCCTCACCACTATCATCCGCATCAAACTTGACACTTGTACTCATTGGAGTTGGTGCATGCTTAGAATTCTCCAAATTGAATTTCTTCACCAATTCTCTAGCATACTTGCTTTGAGAAATAAATATCCCATCCTTAGTTTGCTTGACTTGGAGCCCGAGAAAGAATGTGAGCTCTCCCATCATGCTCATTTCAAAATGATCTTGCATAGCTTTAGAAAAATCCTTGCAAAGAGATTCATTAGTAGCACCGAAAATGATATCATCAACATATATTTGCACTAAAATGAAATCATTTTTCCTTTTTCTCACAAAAAGTGTGTTATCAATAGATCCTTTTGAAAAACCATTTTCAACAAGAAAACTAGAGAGGCGAGCATACCAAGCTCTAGGAGCTTGTTTCAACCCATATAAAGCTTTTTGAACCCGGTAAACATGATTAGGAAAAGCATGATCTATAAAACCGGGGGGTTGCACAATATATACTTTTTCTTCTATAAAACTATTTAAAAAGGTACTTTTAACATCCATTTAAAATAATTTAAAATCTTAAAGCTAGCAAATACCAAAAACATCCTAATAGATTCCAACCTTACAACTGGTGTAAATGTTTCATCATAGTCTATGCCCTCCTCTTGATTGTATCCTTGGGCAACCAAACGAGCTTTATTTCTAGTAACAATACCATGTTCATCAATCTTATTTCTAAAAACCCATTTAGTACCAATAACACTAGCATTGTTAGGTCTAGGAACTAATTTCCAAACATCATTTCTTCGAAAATTATTTAGTTCATCATGCATAGCTAAAATCCAAAATTCATCATTTAAAGTATCATTAACTTTCTTAGGTTCTAATTGAGATAGAAATGCAACATTACCACACTCACTCAAAGCCTTTGAGCGAGTAACAACCCCTTTTGAGGGACTCCCAATAATTTACTCCTTTGGATGATTTGATGCGAATTTCCATGCTTTAGGAGTTCTTCTTGAATATGAGTGTTGGTGCTTTCCACATCTTTTTGTGCTTCTATTGAGGGTGTATTATTAAGTTTCAAAAGTTCCAATCCTCTCTCAACATCATCATCATCTTTCCTAGGCAAAATAACTTGTGAACCAATATTAGTCTCATCAAAAGTAACGTTTATAGATTCTTCAACAACAAGAGTTCGTTTGTTGAAGACCCTATAAGCCTTACTTCGAGGTGCATACCCTAAGAAAATGCCAACATAAATTTTTGAATCAAATTTGTCATGGTGATCTTTTGTATTTAAAATAAAACATTAATAACCAAATATACGAAAATAACCAATAAAACGAGTTCTTCCATAAAATAGTTCATATGGAGTTTTCTTAAGCTTTGGTCTAATCAAAACACGATTTAAAACATGGCAAGCCGTATTGACGGCTTCCGCCCAAAAATATTTAGGCAAATCAAAAGAGTTTAACATAGTTCGTACCATCTCTTGTATGGTTCGATTTTTTCGTTCAACAACACCATTTTGTTGTGGTGCTCTAGGAGCTAAAAACACATGAGTTATACCACGATGAGCACAAAAATCATAAAAAGAAATATTCTGAAACTCACCACCATGATCACTTCTAATTTTAACAACTTTCAAATCTTTTTTATTTTTAATTCTTTTAATATGATTTGAGAATTCATCAAAACATTCATCTTTGCTTGTAAGAAAAATTGTCCATGTAAAATGAGAGAAATCATCAATGATAACAAAAATATAGTGTTTGCCTCCAAGAGAGGTAACACGCATAGGACCAAACAAATCTAGATGGAGTAATTACAAGGGTTTAGAAGTTGATACCTCATTGATAGGTTTGAAGGTAGACGTAGTTTGTTTACCTTTAGCACAATCTTCGCATATGGTATCTTTGATGAAATGCAAATTTGGTAACCCTTTAACAAGATTCTTCTTGGACAATTTGGATATCAATTCCATGTTTGCATGTCAAGCCCCTTATGCCAAATCCAAGGGTTTTCATCAATTGCCGTAAGGCACTTCACATCTTGATTCACTAATTCATTCATCTCAAAAATGTACACATTAGATTTTCTATTTGTAATAAAAACAATCTTTCCATTCATACTAATAATGCATTTGTCCGGTTTAAAGGAAATATCAAAACCTTTATCAAATAATGCATTTGTCCGGTTTAAAGGAAATATCAAAACCTTTATCACTCAATTGGCTAATACTAAGAAGATTATGATTCAAGATCACTCAATTGGCTAATACTAAGAAGATTATGATTCAAACCATTAACCAAATAAACATCTTCTATAACCGAAGAGGGTGTCTTACCAATACACCCAATACCGATGATTTTACCTTTCTCACCATCACCGAAGGAGACGCTACCTCCTTCAATTCTTGATAGGGTTGTAAATAACTCTTTGTTGCCCGTCATATGATGTGAGCAACCACTATCAAGGTACCACATCTCTCTACGTCGTTGCCGTGATGTTCCCTACAAGAGATGAATGTGTAGTAACTTTAGGTACCCAAATCTTGGGTCCTTGGTGGTTAGTAAGCTTGATACCTTTGGGTACCCATGTCATGTCATAAATTTCATGATTATCCTTGATCCTACAATGAGTAGAAATGTGTCCATGTTTCATACAATATGTGCACACAAAATTTCTCTTGTGTGTTTGAGCATGATATCTATGAAATCTATTTCTACCATAGTGATGATGATTAACATAAGCATGAGTGGGTCTAATCCTACCACTCTCAATTTCTAGTCTTTCAATTTTGGATCTTAATTGCTTATTCTCAAAATCAAGATCTCCTAGCAATTCATCTATTAGTGCAAGAGAGGTTTGTAGTTGTTCTAGTTTGACATCACAAGAAGCATGTGTATATAGGGAAAATTGCAAAGAAGAGAATAAAGAAAATTTGACTTTGATTCCTTTGATCTCGGTTACAATTTAATTACAAAAGAGAGGAAAACGAATTTGGCTTTCCCCTTTGTTTAAAACTGGGTTCTTCTTGGCAGCGATGGAGTGCTTCCTTCGATTGATTGCGTCGAACTTGCTCTCCGTTGACGATCCGACCGTCTTTATCTCGTGGGAACGATGAACTTTCATGGAAAGTTTTATGAATAACTCTGAATGAGTTTAAGAACTCTGAACGAGTTTGAACTCTGTGAATAGAGTTGTTGGAACCGAAAATTCGGTTAAGGATCAAGCTGTTTTTCTGTTGTCGAAGAATCCTCTCAGATTTGATCTTCTGAGTTTGATTCAAAAATCCTATCTCTAAGGATTTCGTTGCTTGCCGAATCTCCAAACCTGAGTGGTTTTGATGATAAAGAATCCAACCTCTGATCTGATTATCAAAAATCCGATCAACCCCTGTGGTTCAGATGCCAAAAATCCAACCCCCAACTCAGTTGAGTTCGTTGAGTTTTTATAGGGGGATAAGGGGTTGTAACTGACCCCTATATCCGCTCCTACGTGGGCGAAGATCCCTCGGAACGTGGGATAAACGGTTCTGAAACCGTTCGACTTGTGTTTGAACAAGTCAAACGCCCAATCTGGCGTTCAGAACCCAACTTCGTGTTCTTTGAATTGAGACGCGAAGTTGGGTGTTAGCTGAACACCATTGAACGCGAGGGTCGCTCGCGTTTGGTTTGTGCCTTGATGACGCGAGGGTCGCTGTTGGTTGAACACCAGAGGGTCGCTATGGCTTGACGACGCGAGGGTCGCCGTGGCTTGACGACGCGAGGGTCGCCGTGGCTTGACGACGCGAGGGTCGCCTTCATTTCCAACTTGGTGACGCGGGGATGACATCCGCGTTTCAGAAGGAACCATTTGACTTGTAACTTCTTCTGTAGAGCATTGCAAGGACCGTTGTTCAATAATCCTAGCTTTAGCTGTTGTGGGGTGTGAAAGCCGTCAGATTATAACTTTCACTGTAGATTGTGAAGACTGCTGAATAGAGTTTTCATCCGTCGTCGGAAGTGTCGTTGAATTGTAACTCTTCTCGATCTATGTGAAAAGCCCTCCATTCGCAACTTTCGTTCACCGACCCGAAAACTATTTGATTGTAGCTTTCGTTGTAGGAGCTAGACGGGAATCAACATCCATAGTGTCTTAAAGATGAATATTCGCCCACAGCTCTCTACCAAGCAACTCACCAACTGAGTCCAACATTTTATTTCTGAAATCGTCCCACTGCTCATCAGCATCTCTAATAATTGCTACGATATTAGCCATGCTGTTGTCACAGCCATCAAGATCAATCATCTCAGAGGTGAGGTCGCGTTTGTGGCAATTGTGGAGTTGTGGATGCAGTGATTGGGAAGTCGTCTGATTGTGACCTCCGTTGTCGGAGCTTGTTTGAATAAGCTATCTATTGTGATTTTTAGACAGCCTACAGAACCCCCTCCAAAGTTTTCGAAAGTTCGCGGTTGACTGGGACGAATTTTCGGAATACTTTGGATCCCAGAATTTGGTGGATTGATTGCTCTTCCCGCCTGATCGAGTCAGATGATTTCGCCGTTGTTGACTGTACTCTATCTGTACTCCTCCAACAGACTCCCCAGTGGAGTCGTTTGTTTCTTCCTGGCTTTGATCGCTTTGGTAACCAAGAAATTGCTGTTCATGGTGGTCTCAACACAGAGATGCCTTCTGCATTTGAGAATTGGAACGCGTGGGTGAGCCCAGCGTTGGGAAATTTGAACGCGCAGGTGAGCATCGCGTTTGGAAGCTGAATCAACTCGAACGCGAGGGTCGAGCTTGGGCGGGCTGATGGCCTCGAATCCCGTCCGTTAGGATTTGACAGCTCATAGCTGTCTATAAATAGACCGCTAGGGGTCAAATCAAGAGTCATTCGACTCTTCTTGAAAATTTAACGAAAAAAATTTCGTTCTCATCTCCGGCGAAACGCTGTTCATCTCCTCCGACGAGATCTTATGGCACCCAAGAAGCCCGTCGCTCCCAAGTCCGATGCCGCTGCGGCTCGGGGATCTGCATCATCAGCGCCGGCCAGCGGCGCCGCTGCTCAGGCAAATGTGACGCCCCAACTCCCCTTGATCGGTGGTGAGTACGACCTTCGTGGTCATTAAACTTGCTCCGGTAAGTTCTGATCTTGAAATTAACGAGGAAACTCGTTCCCATAACGTGGGGCCGGACCCCGTCGTTTAATCTTCTTGACGAGGGGTTTAACCTCCGCGTCTCAGATTTTAGACGCGAGGGTCAACTTACGCGTCTGAACTTTCTGACGCGGGGTTCGACCTTCGCGTCTGAGCTTGTTTGACGCGGGGTTCGACCTTCGCGTCTGAACTTGTTTGACGCGGGGTTCGACCTTCGCGTCTGAACTTGTTTGACGCGGGGTTCGACCTTCGCGTCTGAACTTGTTTGACGCGGGGTTTGGGGGCTATAAGTGGCTGCGGAGAGTTGAGGAACGCAACCTTTTCTTGCCCAACATGGAGAGGATGTTCCCCCTATCTTATTTCCAATGCGCTTCTGTCCCGAGGCGTATGGATTGGCCCCTGGTTAAGGATCAAGATGGGGTTGCTCTCGGAGCTCTGACTTTCTATGGGGTTCGCCCCGTTGGTTATAATCGGCAGGTGACAGCTTTACGGCCGAGTTTATTTGCTAAGGAGTATCCCCTTGGAGAAGTGCCCAGTCCGGCGAAAACCTTTGTTAAGAGGTTCTTGGAAAAGAAGGGAGAGTTCCCTGCACAAGGATTTAGAACTCCTGGCTGGGTTCATTCTCCAGCGGCGGGATGGTGGGCTCAGATGACCAAGTTTGTTCTGAAGGAATTGGAAGCTCCCCTCGCTCAAGCTGGACTGCTAGTTCCTGTGTGGGCTACTGAGTTCGGGATCATCCAGAGCCACTTTCATTTCTTCTCCATACTGGAGAAGTATAATCCTGATAGTTGCACATTCTTTACCCCTGTGGGGGAGTTAGGCTTTGCTCTTCACGAGATGCATGAAGTCTCGGGTCTTGTTCTCGGGGATTTGCTGTACGAAGAGTTCGTTCCGGGATCGGCAGAACTCCAGATTTTAAAGAAGACCAGTCCGGAAATTTATGCCACTATTTGGGAAGTCATGTGTCACTTCCACATTTGCATGCAGTTGACAGGGGCCCGTGGAGGTGGTATTAAGCAAGTGTCTTGGGCGGAATATTTATTCCATAACTTGACCACTAAAGGAGCTTCAGTGACCCGCTTGCCTGCCAGTACTTTGGAGGAGGTTCAGGCTCGAATCGACGACGCTACCTCTCACTACACCAATGAGGCCAAAGAGGATGTTTTCCCGGCTCATACGGAGTTCGAGAGCTTCCATTATCAAGCTCTGATTCTGATTTCCGACACAGCGTTGCTAGCCGGATTCTTAATGCTGTGGCTCAAACGTTGCATCGTTCCTACCAGGCCGATCGATGCCCTTGCTATTGAGGTGGTCTACCCGGCTGTTCTCTTGGCACACGGGAGACCTGTGAGCCTCCTCACTGCTATGGTGGGTTGTCTGCAGTATGGATTGCGGGAGTTGGCCTCTGACTTTGTTGATGTTACAGAGGTGGAGTCCGAGGGCCACAAGACCTTCAAGACTCCCAATCCCCGGGTGCCGATGCCATATACATATTTGATGGCTTGGTACGTGCTCCACTGTCCTCCTCTGATGAGTGCAGCCTCTCCCCCGGGAGATTCATTCATCCCATTTGTGCAGCGACTAGAGTCTGCGAAATGGGAAGGGGGGTACATGGTTAGAATCCCCCAAATCTTAGCACGGGACACCAATTTCCATATCTACCGCTGTTTTCCTGATTTCGAGGGTGGTGTCTATGGAGCCGAATATCAGGATATGGCAGGTCCTAATGGATTCACTCAGCTGAGCGGG
>NC_033798.1:100646441-100649181 GCF_001876935.1 Asparagus officinalis | reverse complement strand
GTGGTATATTTATTCATATAAAATAGATAATGAGGGTATAAATTTGTAATAAAAAGTGATTATCAGTCGATGTGCCAAGGGGATTTCATTGAGGAAAAACGCTAATGAAGTTTGAGAGTTTTTAGAGAGTCTATCTGAGAAAACCATGCAATAGGAACACTGTGATGACCGAACTTCATCCGTTCCCCAACCTAAGTCCAGTGGTATTTTCTTAGAGTCAAACATTGCATTTAAAGATAAGATGACTACAATCATGCGTAGGTTAGAAGCCCAAGAAATCAAGGAAAGAGTACCAGCTCAGATCAATTATGTTTCTGTCTCAGGTTGTCACAACTGTCTTTCACCATTATATGTTTCAGAAGAATGTCCTCTCTTAGGAAACAATCAACTACTAGGACATGTTAACGCTACATTCCAACATTCTCTGAATGATTCATTTTCTCCAACCTACAATCCGGGTTGGAGAAATCACCCCAATTTTGCATGGAATCAAGGAAACCTCCCCGGAAATCAAAATTTTATTCCCACTTCAACCCAACCATTTCCAAGGGGAAACACGGTTCCTTTCAGTTCTCATCTAAATTTTTAACAACCCAATCTGCCATATTAAAATTAGTCTCCTCACCATCAAGCAGTAACTCACGCTCCTCCCAATTCAGAGCAGGATAAATATCTCAATATCTTGGAAATGGGTTTGGAAACCATAATTAAGGCCTCTACACAAACCACGAATATGTTGACTCAAACATCCAGCACTCTGAATTCCTTCATGCAATCAACTAGATAAATACTCAACTCCAACACTCAAGCTATAGCTAGATTAGAATCCTAACTTGGTCAACTAGCTAGTGCCGTGAGTGAAAGAAAGAAAGAAAAATTTCCGAGTCAACCCGTGGTCAACCCTAAGGACACATGATGCAGTTCATCCTATGAAGCTCAAGTGAATGCAATCCATTCACTTCGGTCAGGTAGACAGGTCAATTATCAAGTGAGAACACTTCTAACTCTTGAACCAGAACAAATTCCTTCTCCTTCTGATGACTCTATCCAACAATCACCCCTCTTAAATGACCTAGAACCCGAACCCAGGCCTGAGCCTGCCTTTGATAGGTTTAGACAAGTTGCTCCCTTTCCAGATAGACTCAGACCTAGGAAACACTCCCCTCAGGAAGAGAAGATCCTAGAAATTTTCAAACATGTTAAGGTCAATATTCCTCTCGTAGATGTAATTGAACAAATCCCATCTTATGCCAAATTTTTGAAAGAGTTGTGCATTAAGAAGAGAAGAGTAAATATTCTGAAGAAAGTCTTTTTGGCAGCTAATATCAGTGATATGCTCTCAAAGGCCATACCTTTAAAATATAAAGATCCAGGTTCTTCCATCATTTCATGTGTCATTGGTAATACTCGCATTGATAAGGCTCGTTTAGACTTAGGGGCCGGTGTCAACTTACTTCTGTATTCAGTCTACCAACAACTAGGTTTAGGTGAATGTAGGCATATAAAATTGCTTATAGGTCCCTTAGCTCAGCTCGGCACGAACCGACAAACCAACGAGGCGACGAGATCGACGAATCGCACGCAAGCAACGGAATACATCCATTCGCGTGCGGGATCAAGCCAAGTGTTTGAAGAGTCAACGAGTCATCCAACCGAGAGCGGACTCGAACGAATCACGATCGAATCAAGATCGGTTTCGGACTCGAACTCAGAAGTGGATTTACTGCCAAATCAGGAATCCGACTTACTGTCAAATCAGGAATCAAATCAGAGTCTGGATCAACCGAATCACGGACAGAACCAAAGGCGGAAAACACCAAAACCACCACCTAGAGGGGCTCGGCCGAAGCCGAGCCAACTTCAGGTGGCTCGGCCCAAGCCGAGCCACCTCAAGGTGGCTCGGCCAAGGCCGAGCCACCTCCAGTCAGGAATCCGACTTACTGTCAAATCAGGAATCAAATCAGAGTCTGGATCAACCGAATCACGGACAGAACCAAAGGCGGAAAACACCAAAACCACCACCTAGAGGGGCTCGGCCGAAGCCGAGCCAACTTCAGGTGGCAAACAAGATTCAAACTTTATGACTTCAAGGACTTGCTCATCCAGATCTGGTGCTCGGCGACCGTCAACGCCAAATAAGGCAGGTATTCGAGAGGACCAGATCTCAGATCTACGCGTACGAACTCCGGATCTAAGCTTGGTCTTTTAGGACTTCGAGGACTTGCTCATCCAGATCTGGTGCTCGGCGACCGTCAACGCCAAATAAGGCAGGTATTCGAGAGGACCAGATCTCAGATCTACGCGTACGAACTCCGGATCTAAGCTTGGTCTTAGATCCCGAGACTTGAGCGATTGTTTCCTTGGTGAATCAATCCCTCCCGGCTATTATTTCCTTCGTGGAATAATACCCGTCGTACTGCGTAGATCCGACCGGATCTAGATCGCGCGGTGGTCCACGGCAAACAACCCCGGCGCAGGCAAAGAACCCACAAAGCGAGCGACCGCAAAACAGGAGCTCGTGATTCGTTCGACAAACAAGGAAACAAAGTTGTAATTTTTCATTTCTTTTTATTTGATTTTCGTTGTAACCGGATCTTATAAAAAGACCGGATCTTTGTAATCGATAAACTGTTACAAGAGTGTACAATGGAATCATTAATGAAGAAAGCAACGGTTTTTCCCGCGAACAATCTGGCGACCACAGTGGGAGCCACCGATCTCGCCGACGAGATCAGAGCGT
>NC_033798.1:100634022-100641487 GCF_001876935.1 Asparagus officinalis | reverse complement strand
GAAAGCGGACTCGAACGAATCACGATCGAATCAAGATCAGTTTCGGACTCAGACTCAGAAGTGGATTTACTGCCTAATCGGGATCCGGATTTACTGCCAAATCAGATCAACCAAATCAAAGACTAAGTTAATCAAATCACGGACAGAACCAAAGGCGGAAAACAACTAAAACCACCACCTAGAGGGGCTCCGCCGACAGCCGAGCCACCTCAGGGTGGCTCGGCCCAGAGCCGAGCCACCCTGAGGTGGCCGGCCCAGATCTGTGCCTAGGCACAGATCTGAGTGCCTATAAATAGGCTAGGTGGCTCGGTGGCCGAGCCACCTCAAGGTGGCTCGGCCCAGAGCCGAGCCACCCTGAGGTGGCCGGCCCAGATCTGTGCCTAGGCACAGATCTGAGTGCCTATAAATAGGCTAGGCCTTGGTTCATTTGGGGGGTTGGAAATTTTGGAGAGGCGAAGCCCTGCTGGATTGGAGACTCAGATCCAAACAAGATTCAAACTTTAGGACTTCAAGGACTTGCTCATCCAGATCTGGTGCTCGGCGACCGTCAACGCCAAATAAGGCAGGTATTCGAGAGGACCAGATCTCAGATCTACGCGTACGAACTCCGGATCTAAGCTTGGTCTTAGATCCCGAGACTTGAGCGATTGTTTCCTTGGTGAATCAATCCCTCCCGGCTATTATTTCCTTCGTGGAATAATACCCGTCGTACTGCGTAGATCCGACCGGATCCAGATCACGCGGTGGTCCACGGCAAACAACCCCGGCGCAGGCAAAGAACCCACAAAGCAAGAGACCGCAAAACAGGATCTTGCGATTCGTTCGACAAACAAGGAAATAAAGTTGTAATTTTTCATTTCTTTTTATTTGATTTTCGTTGTAACCGGATCTTATAAAAAGACCGGATCTTTTGTAACCGATAAACTGTTGTAAAAGAGAACAATGAATTCAACAAAGAAAGACACGGTTTTTCCCGCGAACAGTGAATTGAAACCAACTCGATGTACCTTACAGTTAGCTGATACATCTATCAAGGTCCCTATGGGTGAGATAGAGGATATTCTGATTAAGGTTGGGGATTTTATTTTTCTAGTAGATTTTGTAGTCTTGGAAACACAACCCGTTTCCAATCCCAAAAGACAGACACCTGTCATCTTAGGACGATATTTCTTAGCCACTTCTAATGCTCTCATCAACTGTATAACTGGTCAAATAAAACTGTCCTTTGGGAATTTGACTGCTGATCTCAACATCTTCAATCCAGTGAACCAACCAAATAATCAACCTCTAGAAATAAATTACATTCAGGAAAGTCCAGAAGAAGAAGTTGAGTCAGATCTAAGTTTAAGGAAATTTTTGGTGAAGAGCTAAAAATTTTAGAAGAAGTAGATCAGGTTTGTTAGAATAAGGAAACTGTGTTAAACATTTGTTTCTTTGAACTGAATTTTGAAGAACTCTTTCTTGATGAACTTAGATTCTTAGAAAATAAACAACAACCAAATTTTCATACATCATCAATAAATTTTAGGAAATTGTTAAAAAAGAATTGTTTGTTAGAGGACAAACCTTCACATATCAAGAGCCTAAGTTCAATAAGAAATTCAAAATGCATGACATCAATAATATCTATCTTTCTTTGCTGTAAGAATCATTAAACATCCTGGAATGTTTGAAATTTAAGCACATCATTGATTATTTCATGTTGAATTTATTTAAAATCCGGGGGAGAATTTTCAGCAATAAAGTAGGATTCGATGTAGAATATAAGCTCTTCATGTTGAATAATTCATTCTACATTCTTTGTTTTGTTTTGTCTCATAATAATAAAAAAATTTATTCTTCTCTCATTTGAGAGTTTCTTGTTCTGTTATAAAAAAGAAGAAAAAAAGGAATATGAAAAAAAAGAGAAAAAAATATATGAAAAAAAATTCTGAAAAAAATAAAAATTTGATTTCATTCTCCTCACACCAAAGGTAATTGCAGGTTTTTATCCTCTAGGCCAGCCGACCAAATATAAGTACTTCACTTCTTATCTGTATTACTTTGTGCATCATAGAGTTTGCATTGAGGATAATGCAAAATTTAGGTGTGGGGGTGAGAATTAGTTATTTTCCTCTTTATTTTACCTTTTTGGTTGCATTTTTATCATTTTTTTCTTTTTTCTTCTTTCTTTCAAAAAAATATTATCACTTGCCAAATTAATGGAGTTAAATAATAATTGATCTATTTGATAAATTTTAAATTTCTAATCTCTAGTTTGTTATGTACTCAAGTTCACATTTTATGATAACTCTAAATAAATTTCTTAAGAAATAATTTTTAAAGTAGTATACTTTACTTATGTCTTCACTTAGACTTTTAATTAAAATAATGAAATTTTTTGCATGTTTAACTTAGACTTAAAAATAAAATTTCAAGTTGTCTTGATTTACATATTTTTTAGAATTTATACACTTATATATATAAAACTAATATTGCAAAAGAAGAGTGCGGAAAATGGGCACAAAAAAACTCTTGAATTCAATGTGATTCTATCTTATAAAGCCTAAGTTGATCGAGTAATTAGCCTAAAGAGTATTTCCATACTTAATGGCCTAAGCCCAATTAGGTTGAGATCTGTTAGCCCAAAACTCATTAAATGGTCACTTAGAAAACCCGTTAAAGTAGAAAAAAAATCACCAAGGAAGAAAGAGTTGAAAAAAATTTGTTTTATGTATATAGTTATATGGTCTTAAAAAATATTTTTGATCAACCAACTAGAAAATTATTTAAAACAAAGAGTTAGCAAGTTCTTTTCAAACTTTTAATTAAATTCCTAAGTTTGACTTGGTTTTGTATTGCTATAATGAGAAGATTTTCTCAGAAATTTACTTTGGAGTTATGTATAAAACCATTTTCTTGAGTAATAACTAGTTTTAATTAGATTGTCTAAATTTATCAAGAAAATTTAGTTATTTACTGACCTCTTTAATTTGACAAGTTGACAAAATTTTATGGGTATATTCACTACAAACCCTCACGAGACTACAACTCGTCTACTAGGGTAACCTAGGGGTTTAAAGGTTTGTTGTATGCGCTAAATACAACCACGATTCCTACGAAAGTGGGTTTGAATTTTATTTTTCTTTCTTTGCTAGAGGACTAGCAAAAGTTTAGGTGTGTGTGTATTTGATAATCATATTTTTATTATAATTTTATACTCTTATTATCTATTTTATATAAATAAATATATCACTAATAATTATTTTTATCTTTAATTATAGGTTACTCAAAAATAAAGCCCAATATCTCTTTTCTCATCAAAAGCCTAGAAATATCAATGAAGAAAACAAGCATCAAGCCCAAAAGCCCAAAAGCCAAAAGCCGAAAGCCAAACTAAGAAGAAATCTGTGGATAGCAAAAGGAAGCATCTGGGCATCGATGCCCCCATCGATGCTGACGAAACAATTATGAATCTATGGCTAAAATTTGATTGTTTTGGATAAGATTTTGACTATAGGGCTCACATTCATTGATGTTTACTATAAATAGGGGTAGAGAGTGAGGGGTTGAGGGTGTAAAAAATTTTATAACTCCATTTGGAGAGGAGGGTTACTCTTAATTGAGAAGATCTTTTAATTTTGTAACTTTTTGTTACAATCAATAAAAGAATTTTTTCACCTCTTCATAATTTTTTTTCTTTTTTTTGTTTGATGATGAAGATGAAGATGGTATGAAGATGAAGATCAAGGGTGAGGTTTGCTTTCATCTTGAGGCTAAAACCCTCTTTGGTGATAAATTTCCTCTTTGTTAATATTTTTATCTTTTTATTTTCTTGCTTAAATAGGCAAGAGATTAGAACCCTCTTGCCTTAGATTTATTTCATGCTTATAGAGTAGATTGATTTTCTCGTGTTTAATTCTTATAATTTATTTTGTAGTTTAGTTTTTGTAATTTATTTTGTAGTTAGATTTTATTTTCTTATACTATTCACCTTGAGGCTAGAACCCTCTTGGGATTAGTTTTTATTTTCCTTTATTTTCATATTCTTTGATTCGCCTTGAGGCTAGAACCCTCTAGGGAATTGCATTTTCTTTTGAGGTGTGTTCAATTCTAGATTCCTCACATCTTTAATTGAACCATCATTCTTTTCTTTCTTTATTTTTCCTTTTCTTTTATTTTCTTGATTTTTATTTCCTTCGTTTTTCCTTTCTTTCCTTGTGATTTTATTTATTCTTTATCTATCACTCTCAATATCATTTTTACACACAATCATTCTCATTCTCTCCATCTCTCCACAATTACATCTATCATCACTCCTAATTGTCACACACACAACATACGAACCGATTCTAATTTTCTCCTACAAATACCTTCCTCATGGGATCGATAATTTTTTATAATATAACTTGATTAATTGTGCACTTGTAATTTTTGGCATATGTTTATGCCGCATCACCCTATCACCGACTCTCTGTTGACCCTCACTCCTTTATATGTAAATCCTAAGCTTACCCTCTCCAAAAAGCCTCCTACATCTTCAAGTCCCCTTGTCGCCATAAACCAGAAGATCAATGCTAGCCCTCATGCTGATGAAGATCATGGCTAGCCCTCACGTTGATGAAGATCAACCTATTGAATGTTAATACTGTTATCCTTATCCCCATTGACTTTGCTCTTCCGTCCTCTGCTCTTTCCCCCACAAACCTCCCTCGATTCTTTGAGATTGGTCAGGTTGTTGTAGCTTTATCGTAGCTTTGTTTGCTTTAGCTACAACAGTGGCCAATCTCAAAGAACCAGCAACTTCTCCCAGTCTCACCCAATTTGTGAGGGGAGGCCTCACCGTACATCCAATTGTTGGCTTCTTGATGCTAGTAAGTTCATAGTACCACAACTGAATATTAGAGAAATAGAAACTTAACAAACACTTTTATCCTTAACAATTAATAAGTAACCCTAACCATAAAAATGTAACATTAACAATCAAACACGTAACCTTGACAACCAAACTGTAACATTAACAACTAAACCCTAACCTTCACAATCAGTAATAAAAGATATGATAACTTACACAAACTAGCGGGGTACACTCTTACAGATATAAAGTCATCTTTCCTAGCTCAGGACCCTTCAGTGCCTTCTCTATCGTGTCAGATGTCTCGCTGAATATATAGGTCCCCCAAGTAGTGTTATTGGCATGTTCGATGTTGTCGACGTACTTGAATAAATACCTAGGAACGCCGGGAACACTACTTGGATACCAAATCATGCTCAGCTGATAGAGGATCTATAGCACGACAAAGTCTTTCACATCTCGGCGATCAGCCGATAATACCAGCTTCAGGAGCAGTTGCTCCATATTGCGTCTGGTGGGGTCTCCTTTAGAGGATCTATACTGCTGTCACCCTCGGCCTCGGGTTTGTTAAAAAGCCTGGGTCAAATCCTATTTTTCCTATCCCGGTTGTGGTCGACAAGATCCCCCTCATTGGAGAACCATGTATGTTCCATTACCCACTCAAGGTTGAATGAGCAAGCGATCTCTTCTCCAGCATTCCTATCTGTGAAGATGAATTTCTTCATTTTCTCGTTCCACTGACTCAAAATATGCTCAAAGGTGGGAAGATCGACATCAGGTGGGCCAAAATGGACGTAGTGTCTAAATACACTATCTTCATAGGCCGCAAAGTGTCTTGGCTCCATACGCTGCACCAAATTCCGCATGAACTCATGATAGACACTAAAGCTGGTGGTGGGCTGCAACGTAATAGTTGGCTTTATCCTTTTTCTACATAACAAAAACATAAGACATAAACAACAACCCCGTAACCTTGACAATCAAAGCCTAATCTCAACAACCAAACAACAACCTCAATAATAAAAGCATGAACCTTGCAGGTTAACAGTAACCTCAACAACTAACAGACACCAGTAATTTTAGACCTTCACAACAGACTAGAAGCATTATCAATTAAACCATAACCTTAACAACATAAAATTTGCGGTAAAAATTACTTTTTTTTGCTGCCATGAGCTTCTCTTTTTCTCCTCTCTGTAGATCAAGGAGCGCTCTAGTGGCATCATTAGACGCGGCGGTGGTGCCGTCTAGATCTGGGCGAGGGCCTAGACTTAAATTTTGAGGTGAACTTCTTGGTTGAGAATGGCTGGTTGCGATGTCCTCTAGAACATTAGCAATCACAACTTCAGCATCAGATTCAGTACATACTGTTGTTGTCTGGGCTCTTTTTGAGATTTCAAACTACAGGGCGGCATGGAGGCTTGCTTTTGGGGTTGAATTGCCGACAATTTTTTATCCCTTTGCTTTGATTCAGTGTGCGCTTTGGAGTCGGTTGGTTTAGGGATAGGGTTTTGAAATGGATTTCTAGAGTCGGTTCTCTTGGACAGAAGAGAGATGACAGTGTACAAACAACGAGGTAACTCATAACGGGGCAGTTTAAATCGAATGGTATTTTGGGCATTTCGTGAGGGGTTTAAACGGCGTTTCGCCTGGGGATTCGTTTTGGGAGCTAAAAGAAAATCACGGCGTATTTTGGGGGCAAAGCACCCATTGAAAAAGTCTTCGGGGGGGGAGGGGGGGAGCACGTTTTCTTTGGTTTTGGGATCAGGAAGCATTTTTCGCTTAATTTAATTTAATTGGGAGTTATGAGAAGGATGAAGGGGTATGGTTTATCTATGCATATATGTATATGTATTTTATGTATGTATGTATGTGTTTAATGGGTGCATGTATGTATTTTGAATGATATTTTTGGAAGAAAATATTTTAACATCCAACATACTTTTGTAATAGTCTGGGATTAGATAGATTGTTTGAGAATAGATTAAATATTAGCTAAGTATCTAAATGAGTGGTCCATTTATTAAATGGGTGAGCGAACACGAGTCTATTTAGCAAATGCTAAATAGGTCATAATCGGGTAAATGTGCCCATGATCCACCCAAACCCGTCCACTTGTATCAATTATATTATTCTTGCTAGTATGTATGATAGTATCCTTTCTCTTTGTAGTATTTTATGAATTACTTTTAAAATTATACATATTCTCCGTTCTTAATCTCATCGGTATTGTTCGTACTCTACTATATTTTTCTCCAACCAACTCACAAAGAAAAGAGATCGCTAAACTTCAACACTGAATCGCCATGGACCGCCTTAATCTTTTAGGAAAACCCAAAGACAGCATGTGTACGTCCATCAAATGAAATAAAAATTAACTTACATAAAATCTCTGACGTTTTATACACGTGCTTGATTTTAACGTGAAGTCAATGGACCAAATATTTTGATGTCCCCATCTTCCTACTGAGAACAACGTGCAAAACATTAAATTAAAAAAAGAAAAGAAAGAAGGTGAAAGCTTTAAAATATTTCTCCTCTCCCCCCATCCTCTTCTTCTTCTTGGGTGTCACTATACATAAGGAGACCAAGACCCACAATTAGTTGTAGTCATTAGCTCAGCAACAGTAG
>NC_033798.1:100625249-100634012 GCF_001876935.1 Asparagus officinalis | reverse complement strand
TAAAGCAGAGCAACATTAATTAGCTAGTTTTTGGAAAACTAATGGATGAAATGGAAGCAGAATACAACAATTATTGGGAGACCAAGAGATTCTATGAGGAGCTTGACAGGTTAGTATCACGCTGATACTAAACAATAAATCCACTGGATAGCTTGTGTTTCAAATAGTACTCAAAATGCACAAATTTTGTGTGTTTTTTCACAAATTAAGGGGGAAAACACTTAAAATAAACAAAACCCATATAAATTAATAACTGAACTATCTCCATCGGATTGAACTCAGTTGGGGAATTGATGAGGCCCTCAGTTACTATGACTCAAGCTCTCCTGACGGCACTGCGTCTTCTTCATCCCCTGCTGCCAAGAACATAGTAATGGAGAGGAATCGAAGGAGGAAGCTCAATGACAAGCTCTATGCACTTAGAAGTGTGGTCCCCAATATCACGAAGGTAACAAATCCTTGAACTTTCAAATAGAACTATTTGTTACGGCTTTAATGGGTTTTTTGGCTAATGGGTCAATGGATTGTTTAGATGGATAAAGCGTCTATCATTAAGGATGCTATCGACTATGTGCAAGAGCTTCAGGAGGAAGAGAGGAGGTTGATGACGGAGGTAACTGAACTGGAATCGGCCAAGAAGGAGAAATCAAATGTTAGTGACATCACGCAAGCTGATTATTTGGTCGTTGGTGAGAGGAGGAAGAAGAGGATCAGTAGGACTTCGCTTTTGGCTCCTGGATCTCCTGGCACACCTTGGCTCGAAGTAATGGAGGTAAAAGCTCCCCATCTCTTAAAGGTAGTAGTAAAAAATATTTCAGTAAATTGCGAATATTAACCCTCTTCGTCTGTGCCTTTAGTAGTACTCATCGTCCTCGAACACTAGCTTCTATTAGTACTTATCATCACTCAGTTATAATCAAATAACTATTTTGAGCAGTTGTGAGTTTTGGAATATCGGTCGAAATGTATGTAGCTTTAATAGACAAAATGGTCTAATGAGTGATGAGTTATACGTGTGTGTGTGTCTATATGTATATATGTATATATCCCAATCAAATTTGAAATTCAACTGTATTTTCTTTTCTGGGTGGAGTTGGATTTTAATTATGTATGCATAGCCTCAGCCAAATTATAGAACAGGAAAGTTATTTTATAAGTTAACGTAGGACATGTCTATTATAGCTGCAACATATGTAAAATTACACGTATCACGAATAAATTAATGAGAATTAGATCCAAACATAGGTCAATAGAAACTGAATATCTATCTGAATTATTTTCAAATTGTGGCACATTTATTTACACATTTTTATCTGCTCTGCAGCTTAGCGTATATCTGAATTATTTTCAAATTGTGGTAGATTTATTTACACATTTTTATCTGCTCTGCAGCTTAGCGTGTCTGAGGTGGGAGAGAGGACATTGGTAGTAAGCATCACTTGCAATAAGAAGAACGGCACACTGATCAAAATGTGTGATCTCTTTGAATCTCTAAACCTCAATACTATTAGTGCTAACATCACCTCTGTATCTGGAAGTCTCTTGCATACTCTCTTAGTTGAGGTACATAATTCTCTCACACAATATGTTTATTTCCCTTTTCCAAATATTACCTCTCTTAAGTATGTTGATTGTATGATATTTATTTTTCAGGCAGACAATGTGGACTGCATTCAACTAAAGGAGAAAATTGCAACTGCAATTGCAGGATACCATGACAAGCCCTAAGAGTTCTATTAGTTTTCAGTAAAGGAGGAAGTCCAACAACTTAATTCCTCTCGAAATTTAGCTTTGAACTTTTTTTTTCTTTTGTCTTTCTTCTCATTTGTATGTCATTTAGTTAGACATTTTCCCCGCTTTATTCTCCATTCTCGTACTATTACGGGGGCAAAATGGCAATGTGTTTGAGAAGAAAGATACTTGTTATGAAACTGGAATCTTTTTGTAAATTTTCAGAGGGTACAAGTTAGATGAACTGGTATGTGATGTTTTTTATGCAAATTTCCCTAATAGAATGCATATGTTCTCCAAATATACTAGAAATATTCTCTTCCCAATATACTAGAAATTAGATACGAAGCAAACGGAATGTATATATATAGGTCGGGGAATGTTACTTTTTAATATTTATTCTTCAAATCAAAATATATCGTTAATTTTCTTGAAAATGTTCTTTTTTAGCCCTAAATACTCTAGAAAGACAGGATTCTTTCTCAAGTTAATTGGATCAATAATCACTATATTTGTCTCATAATTGGACATTCATACATATATTTTAATTGCTGGATAACCAGTCATGTAAGTAGATACTAATTGGATCATTAGTCACTTCTAACACTTTCTATCAATTTGTGCTATATGTTTTTATTTATTTTCATGCAATACAACTTACTCAATATATAACAAGTTAATATTTTTAAAAATAAAATGTCAAATGTAATATAATTATTCAATACAATTGATTGCCGTGTCACAAATTTTATTTCTGTAAGAGCATCTCCAACAATGATCTTAGCTTTTCTCTATATTTGAGGAGCAAATATCTCATTCTAGGAAATAGGGAGCCAAATAAGGAGCAAGTGCTCCAACAATGCTCCCCAAATAGCTCCCTATATTATTGTATTTTCTATTATTGTACTATGCTATTGTATTTTTTGTCAATACTTTATGTAGATTTGTGTTTGCAATTAATGATATGTCCAAAAAATAACAAAAATGATAACATATTATTGTACTGTAGATATAGGGAGTGTCTCTTCTTGTCTTTGATTTGGAATACCAAATCAAGAACCCTATATTTGGAATACCATATAGGGAGCTTGTTGGAGCCAAATATTCACCTCATACTCCCTAAATTTGAGCTAGGACATGGGATAGGGAGCCTCTTGGAGTTGCTCTAAGTGATCATGGTATTGTGCATACGAATAAATCCATTTTGTCAAATGACGAATACTTTTTCATATCATGTTTGAGAATTTTTTTTCACGTTATCTAGCGTAAAATATTAGAAAATAATTAACAATTCAATTAGTATTAAATTACATGATCAATCATCCAAGCTGTTAAAGTTTGACTTAAATACTTGACATCGAATCAAAACTCAGCATTGGTGATTCTTTGTCTCAGGTTGACTTGGCCGAGAGCAGTTGCATTTTGGTGGGGATTCATTGGATTGTTGACAACATTCTAATTAAAAGTATATATATATATATATATATATATAGTGTGTGTGTGTATCTCTTGCAGCGGTAAGTTCATCAGTTTTTAGCACCACATCAACTGCAGTTAATTCACTACAGGATAGAGAACAAGAGGTTCTTTTTGTGAAGCTTATTAGTTACAATTAGCTCTCTTTTTTCCATTGTTTTAGAGAGATTGTATTAGGCTTTTGGGATGTGATTTTGGATTGAGTGATTGAGAGATTTCATTTTATATTCCTCACTATTTAGTAAAACTTTTCTCCTCTTTCGCCCATGGACGTAGGCTACAAGCCGAACCACGTATATCTTTGTGTTCATGTGTTCTCGATATTTTTCATGCTTTTATGTGATTGATATTAGTTTATCCTGGGGTTTGTCATAACAAATTGGTATCAAAGCCCTTAGCTATCAATCAGACGAGAAGATGACGGCAACCACTGTGAAGTGGGATATCAGGAAGTTTGAGGGAAACATCAATTTTAGCCTTTGGCAAGTTAGAATGATCGTCGTGTTGACATAGAGCGGATTGAAGAAGGCTTTGTTTGGAAAGTCAAAGAAACCGACTACTATGATGGAGGAAGATTAGAATGAGTTGGATGATAGAGCTCTCACAGCGATCCAGTTATGTTTAACAAATGAAGTTTTGCAAGAAGTTATCATGGAGAAGACAGCCGTTGATTTATGGTCTAAATTGGAAGACTTGTATTTGACTAAGTCGTTCACTAATCGCCTCCTCTTGAAGCAGCGTTTGTACACACTTCACATGTCGGAAGGTACACCCATCAAATCTCATATTGGTGAATTTAATTATGTGATTATAGATTTAAGTAAGATTGGTGTTAAGATCAATGATGAAGATCAAGCCCTATTGTTATTGTGTTCTTTGCCACCTTCATACAAGCACTTTAGAGATACAATGATTTATGGTCGAGATTCTATTGGCATCAAGAACATCAGAGAACTTACTGAATAAGGAGAAGATCGATAAAGAGTTAACCACAAGCGAAAGTAGCGATAAAGCTGATGGCTTGTTTGTTCGAGGAAGATCGGAAGTTGGAGGTAGCAGGTATAAGTCAAAGCACAGGAATTTGACTTGTAGATATTGCAAGAAGAAAGAGCACATCAAGACCGATTGTTACAAATTGGAGAACAAGAATAAACACGAAGAGTACGAAGAAAAATCAAAGGAGGACTTTGCTAAAGTTGATATTGCTGAAGATATGATTTTGTTAGCTATAGATGATAAAAAAAAGAGCATGGATGACTGAATTTTGGATTCGGGTTGTTCCTATCATATGTGTCCTAATCGGGAATGGTTCACCACTTATGAAGCTATTGATAGTGGAGTTGTTCTTATGGAGAATTACACCTCATGCAGGACTCTTGGGATAGGCACAATTCGGATTAGGATGCATGATCAAGATATCAGGACTTTGATTAATGTTAGGCATGTTACAGGCTTAAGGAAGAATCTCATCTATTTGGTCACTCTTGATCGTCTTGGGTGCAATTTTTCCAATGAAGGTGGGGTTCTTAGGGTTATAAAAGGTCCTTTTGTGATTATGAAAGGAAAGAAGATCAACAACTTGTGTATTTTACAAGTTTCTACCATTTCCGATTCGGCTGCAATTATATCGTCGATATTAGGAATTGATACTACCAGATTATGACATATTAGACTTGGTCATATGAGTGAGCGTGAATTGACTGAGTTGAGTAAGAAGAGTCTTTTATGTGGGCAGAGTACAGGAAATTAGGATTTTGCGAGCATTGCATCTTCAGGAAGCGGAAAAGAGTCAGGTTTAGTACGACAGTGCATCAGACTAAATATACTTTAAATTATATCCATTCAGATCTTAGGGGACCTTCTCAAGTTATCTCGATGGGCCTAGGTGGTAGTTCGAGATATTTGTTAACCTTCATTAATGACTACTCAAGGAAGCTTTGGGTCTACTTTTTGAGACATAAATATGAGGTGTTTGTGACTTTCAAGCAGTGAAATTTTTTGATTGAGAATCGGATTGAAAGGCTAATTAAGAGGCTTAGAACTGTAATGGTCTTAAGTTTTGTAGAGGAGAATTTAATGAGTTCTGTAAGAAGGAGGGAATTGTTAGACATTGTACAATCCCTCACACGCCAAAACAGAATAGAGTGGAAGAATGTATGAACAGAACCTTATTGGAGAAGCTCGTTGTATGATGTTTTTTTCAATGTAGGTTTAGGCCAGGAATATTAGGCAGAAACGGTGAATATGACTTGTTACTTAGTGAATCGGTTGCCATCTACTGTTATTAGTTGTAAAACTTCAGAGAAAGTTTGGTCTGATAATCCTGCAAATTATTCTAATCTTAGAATATTTGGTTGCCATGCATATGCGCATGTCAAGAAAAACTTGAGTCGTGAGCGAAGAAGTACATATTCCTAAGTTATGCATCAGGTGTTAAGGGTTTTAGATTGTGGTGTCCTAAGCTGAAATCTCCTAAGATTATTATTAGCCGTGATGTTACTTTTGATGAGCCTATCATGTTCCACCAAAAACAGTCACCAACTTCGGTGGATGATAAGGCACGCACTATAAGACATAAGATGGAGATAGAAATATACACTATTGGTAGAGATCGGTCTAGACGAGATATCCGACCACGGCGAAGATATGAAGATATTGTAGCTTGTACATTTTCAGTTGACGATTTTGTGACCTTCATCTATTCAGGAGTTACTTTAAGTGATGACTTCGCTAAGAGTTAAGGTCATTGTGCAAACAATTCAGTCGATTTATTGAGGAGGCCTCTTTCAGTTGGCAAGTTCAAGCCGGGCTTGGACTTGATCGATATGTGTCGCACTTAGTTGCCTTGCATGGTTATTGGAAAAGACGGAGTAAGTTAGCTTATTTTAGAGTGAGAGATTTCTACGCATTTGAGTCATGGTGGAGATTTGTTAAAGTTTGACTCAAATACTTGACATTGAATTAAAACTCAGCATTGGTGATTCTTTGTCTCGGTTGGACTTGGCCGAGAGCAGTTGCACTTTGGTGGGGATTCATTGGATTGATGATAATTCTAATTAGAAGTCCTAATATGATTTGTTTTCTTAGTATTCTATTAGATATAGAAAGGATAACATCAATTGGCATAGTTAATTGGACTTCTATTTCTTTAATAGGTCTTGCAGTAGTAAGATCATCAAATTTTGGCACCACATCAACTGTAGTTAATTCACTACAAGACAGAGAACAAGAGGTTCTCTTTGTGAAGCCTATTAGTTACAAATTAGCTCTCTTTTATTCCTTTGTTTTAGAGAGATTGTATTAGGCTTTTGGGGTGTGATTTAGGATTGAGTGATTAAGAGATTTTACTTTGTATTCCTCACAATTTAGTAAAGCTTTTCTCCTCCTTCGTCCGTGAATGTAGGTTACAAGCCCAACCACATAAATCTTTGTGTTCGTGTGTTCTCGATATTTTTTGTGCTTTTCTGTGATTGATATTATTTTATCCTGATAACATAAGTAATTAAATCATAGATATGAACATACAGTTATGAGATAAATACAGTAACATGTGATCCAATTAACCCCTATTTCTCGTACCATAATTTTTTTTTGTTGCAGAAAATATTCAATGTATTCTCTAATCATGAATTACTAGAATTTATAATAAATTTTAGTCAGAAATAAATCTCTCAAAATTCAGAAATTAAGTCCTACGATCCGAGTAACAACTTAACTTCAGTCCAAGCTAGGATTGGAGATTGACAGGACCCTGCCATCTTGACATTCTCCCTTTCATTCGAGAGTAGAATTTGGCAGATATGGCTACCCAGCTATATGAGTATTACTTAAATCTATTACCAGATAGAGATCTCTGCCCGACCCGGAAAATCGGACCCCGGCCCGGGCCAGAGCGAGCCGGGCTCCGGGCCGGGCCGGGTTTTCTTTGTTTTTTTTAAATTTTTAATTTTTTTCAAGAATACAAAGCAAAAAAATCAACACAATTTTGATAAAAATTATATTGTTAATCAATTGTAGTTATGTAATTAACAAATATAAAAAATTATAGAAATTAAAATGATATAAAATAATTATAGAATTTATAGAAACAAACAAAATTAAAAATAATTGTAGAATTCAAAGATCCCAAGAGTGCCAAGGCCCAAGGTCCAATCAAATCAAAGACATATAAATTTATATGTTGTGGTTAGGATTTGAACCACTAACCTCCTCTCCAAACTCCTAAATTTTACCACTAGACTAAGTAGCCCAAATTATTTATGTAATTCAACATATGTATATGTATACACACACACACGCACGCACATAAATATATTATACATAAAAAATTGTAAATACTTATAGAAATTACATAAACAAATTGTATTATACATAAAAATATATATAAAATATAAAATAGTAATATAGTATATATATATAGTGATAATATATATCATATATATATATATTAGATATATATATATATATAATAGAGAGCAGAGAGAGAGTAAAACTTGTGTCAACTTCAGGGGACGTCCACTAAGGTTTCTTAGCCATGATGATCACCGTTGATTCAGCTACTTGTGTGGATGATCTGCTCCGTGGACTTTGATCTACATATTCTAGAAACTCAAACACACCAAATTTGGCCGTGTTGAATCCGTCATGCGTTTGACCCTTGCATCCATCGGTTATCAAGTTTTAACGGCTTTCAGATGGAATAAGAACTTGTTTACCTGGCTCGACGGAGGATCATAACCAGGACGGGTTCACCCCAAATTGGCTCGTGTGTTTGTGGTTAGAATAGGTGTGATCGAAGTTTACGGAGCGGAGTCATCATCAAAGCCAGTCTCAATCAAGTGATGATCATCAATGCTAAGGAAACTTAGAGTGGGACGTTCCACTTAAGGTGACACAAGTTTACTTCTCTTCTATATTTAATATATATAAAATATAAAATATTATATATATATATATAGTAAAACTCTTGTCAACTTAAGTGGACCGAGTGCTTCGTCCACCAAAGTTTTTAACCGTTGGATCGTGAATCTTGATAAAGATCTTGATCAAAATAAAGATACTCATTTATTACAAAAGGGTATAATTGAAATTAACAAAATGTTATTTGACATCTGTTGACATTTGTTAAAGTGTCTCTTGTGTTTCAATACCCACATTATTCACATGTTTACGAGATTCCACAAAGAAACAAATGCAACATCTCAAAGAAAGATCTATATATATTATAAAACATGTATTGTAATATAAAATATTGTGAAACAAAGCACCCAACCTATCCCATGTTCTAAAGGGAAAAGTGCTATGAGACCCCAAAATCAGACATGGAATGTAACTAGGCTCCAAGTCAATTTAATCGTGTGCATTAGCCCTTTATACAATGTTTTACTGTTCTTAGACCCTAATACATAGTGCCAACTCAGCCCAATTTAAAAACTTTTACTTATCCCCAAAATACCCTTCAACCAAAAATCGTGTCTCTAGTTTCTCATTGCTCGGTAACTAATGCCCCCATAGGGCTGTCCAAAAAGTCCGCGGCACGGGCCCGGGCCGGGCCTG
>NC_033798.1:100623654-100625234 GCF_001876935.1 Asparagus officinalis | reverse complement strand
ATATATAATATATTTTATATATATATATATATATATATATATATATATATATATATATATATATATATATATATATATATATATATATATATATATATATATAACATATATTATACATATATAAGAGAGAATATATTTATACATATATATACTTATATAATAGAGAGTATACTTATATATAATTATATACTAAGAGAGACAGTATATAATTTGACCTCAGATCACCTCCTAACACCTTTGGACTTCAATCCATTGTATGTGAAATTAATTTGACCACAGCTAACACCCTGATACATGGGGATTTCTAGTTGAGCTTAAATAAGGAGTCCAGCCAGGAGTTAATTAGCTCTAAATAAAGGCTAGAAATCAGTTTTAACTCAAAAAAACTCAGCTATTGGTATTGATCCGAGCTCTTACTTTAAACTCATCACATTTTCTTAAAGTATAGAACATGGGACTATACTCACTTAGGAATATTTTTAATAGTATTTAAATTTTGATTGCTTTAATACTATGTCAAATAATCCTACCACTACACTAAGTCTGAAATTATTGTGAGCGTTGGAAGTTTATAAGTTTATAATCTAGAAGAACTCTATATTCCTCATCAAGAAGGTGTTTAGGCGAATATGGTCTCATTTCATAGATATTAATATATAAATGGATTATGGATTTTCTCTTCCAATGGTCTCAAATTTGACTGAATTTGCAGGAAATGCTCTTGGAAAATTGATCACGAGTATCTCTTTTGTTTTGATGAAAATTAATACCAGTCTTCAGACTTAAGTTAATATTTTTTAGTTCACTTATAAAAATAGCTTCAACTTCTTACTGGAAAGCAATCCAGATTTTGTTATATTTTTCTCTCTTTTGATTAGATTTATTACAATCGAAATCCCTAGTAATTTTACTTTTTTTATAAGGGAAAAATGTGTCCAGGCCCCAAAAACAGAAACTTCATGTGCTGCAGCCCCTCCTACTTTCTCCCATGTGGTTCAGCCCCTTGAAGTGTGACATTTTGTGCTGCAGCCCCTTTTTAATAATTATTAGATGCCAGCTAAGCTAAAATCCCCAAAATAACCTTATCCCCTCTTCTCAATCCTTCAAACCCAGTTCTCTCTCTTTCTCTCTCTCTCTCTCTCTCTCTCTCTCTCTCTCTCTCTCTCTCTCTCTCTCTCTCTCTCTCTCTCTCTCTCTCTCTCCCCCTCTCTTTAAAAACAATGGCTTTCTCAAGCTCGTCGCTCTGGCCCTCGTCCTCCTCGCCGTCGCCACCTCCGCCCAGGCTCCCAAGCCTCCCCCGAGTTCGCCGCCGCTTCAGCCCCTTGAAGTGTGACATTTTGTGCTGCAGCCCCTTTTTAATAATTATTAGATGCCAGCTAAGCTAAAATCCCCAAAATAACCTTATCCCCTCTTCTCAATCCTTCAAACCCAGTTCTCTCTCTTTCTCTCTCTCTCTCTCTCTCTCTCTCTCTCCCCCCCCCCCTGCCACTTTTAAACCCTATAGTATGGTAGGCCGGAGGAGGATGACCAAGAGAAAAGAGTGGATGATGCCCAAGAAAAATGAAAATGAAGGGGCTGCA
>NC_033798.1:100615560-100621588 GCF_001876935.1 Asparagus officinalis | reverse complement strand
CAGAATAGAACTAACACTGTGCAGATTAGAACTAACACGCTACAGAATAGAACTAACACTGTGCAGAATAGAACTAACACGCTACAGAATAGAACTAACAATGTACAGATTAGAACTAACACTGTAGCGTGTTAGAACTAACACTGTACGTTTGAGGCTTCTCCTAGGTAGAGATCTGAGTATGGTTATTGATGTGATCTACTGTATAACTTTCTCTTTGCAGCTCACCCATGGTTGCGAGATAAGCAGCAACAAATCCCCCTAGATATACTAATTTTTAAGTTAGTGAAAGCATACGTACGGGCGACTCCATTCAAACGTGCAGCACTGAAGGTTATACGTCTTTCCTTTAAGATTTGTAATTATAAATTGATATGATTATGGGTCCCAATTTTATATTTCTGCTTCGAATTTACTGCACATCTTGTTTGTTTCACTTCGAGTGCTTCTTGCTGGAAACACATGATCTGCTTCTCCTCCAATTGAGTACTTTTTGTTCACATTGTGGCAATGTATTCCTTGTTAATTTCCTGTTTGTCCTTGTCAAAATAGGAATGAGATTAGGAAAAAGTTTGCAATACAGTAATGCCTGTCATATTTCAAAAATTATATCTGACATATGCTTCTGTTTTTCAGTGATATGTTACATTTGTACTTCTAAGGTACTATGTTTTTTCTATAGGATATGAGTGCATTATCCTCATGCTTACTGCATACCACTTGGTATAATTTTGTGAAGCTTAATTCGGTACATGTAAGTTTGGCTTGTGCTCTTATAGAGCCACCTCAGGTTTAGGAAAAATAATGAAGTTCAGGTGGGGACGTGGGGGTACATGTGACTTCTGCTCACTAGCTCATGGAGAAAGGAATACCAGTGGAATGCATGGATGCTGTTGCAAAAAATGTAAGACACAAAAATTAGAATGCATATATTAGTTAAGAATTAAGATGATCACCTATAAGATTCTTTGTGCCACTTGACAGTAAGGGGATGTCTAGCTTTCTTCTTTCCTTATGAGATAAATGTGTAACCTAGGAGAATATAAAAAGATTAAAGTTGGAAATCTTTTTTATCAATTTTTTTTTGGGAAATATCTCTAAGACTAGAGCTCGACAATTAAAGGTTATGCTAATCATCTTTGGCATGTCAGCTGTCAGTATGTGGGTGCTTCATTAGTTTGGTTGATATTATAGATACAGGTTGTTACAGGGTTGGTGCCATAATCAATTGAATAAGATGATTTAAGTATCTAGATTCAGCAGACAAGCAATCACTACAAAGATAAATCAAGGACATATCTTAGCAACTGTATGTTTTTATGTTGAAGTGTTTGTTAGGCAAGCATGTCATTCAGGGATGTTCTTTGAATAATGCTAACCACGAACACTTTCTGAGTACATGTTTTCTACAATGGCCTTGTGTATATTCCTTCCTGTAGATTTAAGATACTCATAGCTGTAGCCTGTAGCTTTAGGGCAAAGAGTCCCAAGTGCAAAAATAAAACTAAAACAATGTTTGAAGCTTTGAGAAGAATCTAAAATTTTTGTTTTGTAGGGACATAGTGAAGTTAGATTCAGTTCAGATTTGTGTATAACCCAAATCCAATAATAAAGTATGTTTTATCCAAATCAGAATCTAACAAGCACTGTAGGATCAAAAACTGAAACAAATGTAGGTCCATATCTGGATTTAGATTTTAGCATCCCAAAATTAGTCACACATGGGTAGGTGAGTGAGAGTTTGTAGTGTTTATAATGTAACTTGTGAGATCCCAGTGTAACGTGGTTAACCATTTTGGCAGTGGATCGAGCCAAACAATGCTAGTTAACATTAAGACATTAACACGCTACATTGTTAGTTCTAACACGCTACAGTGTTAGTTCTAACACGCTACAGTGTTAGTTCTAACACGCTACAGTGTTAGTTCTAACACGCTACAGTGTTAGTTCTAACACGCTACAGTGTTAGTTCTACACGCTACAGGTGTTAGTTCTAATCTGACATTGTTCCGTTCTATTCTGTAGCGTGTTTTTAGTTTCTATTTCTGGGCACAGTGTTGTTCTATTCTGTAGGCGTGTTAGTTCTAATCTGCACAGTGTTAGTTTCTATTCTGTAGCGTGTTAGTTATATTTTATACGCGCGTTAGCTTCTAATTTATAACAAGTTAGTTCTAATTTATAACAAATTAGTTCTAATTTTTCTAATTTATAACAAATTAGTTCTAATTTTAACCACGTTAGTTCTAATTTATACCACATTTAACCATATTAGTTCTAATTTATAACAAGTTAGTTCTAATTTATAACAAATTAGTTCTAATTTTAACCACGTTAGTTCTAATTTATACCACATTAGTTCTAATTTATACCAAGTTAGCTCTAATTTATACAATGTTAGTTCTATTTTATCCCAAGTTAGTTCTATTTTATACCACATTAGTTCTAATTTTAACCATATTAGTTCTAATTTTAAACAAGTTAGTATTCTGTCTACAGTTCTATTCTGTCTACAATGTTAGTTCTATTCTGTCTACAGTGTTAGTTCTAATCTGCACAATATTAGTTCTATTCTGTCCCCTTCATTTTTACTTTTCTTGAGCATCATGCACTCTTTTCTCTTGGTCATCCTCCTCCGGCCTACCATACTATAGGGTTTAAAAGTGGCAGGCGCAGCGGCGAACTCCGGCGTAGTCGAGGGCTAGACGGGGAGCGACGGCGAGCTACCGCGACGAGGTCGGGCGGAGGAGAGGAGGGGAGGCGGCGGCGAACTCGGGGGAGGCTTGGGAGCCTGGGCGGAGGTGGCGACGGCGAGGAGGACGAGGGCCAGAGCGACGAGCTTGAGAAAGCCATTGTTTTTAAAGAGAGGGGGGAGAGAGAGAGAGAGAGAGAGAGAGAGAGAGAGAGAGAGAGAGAACTGGGTTTGAAGGATTGAGAAGAGGGGATAAGGTTATTTTGGGGATTTTAGCTTAGCTGGCATCTAATAATTGTTAAAAAGGGGCTGCAGCACAAAATGTCACACTTCAAGGGGCTGAACCACATGGGAGAAAGTAGGAGGGGCTGCAGCACATGAAGCTTCTGTTTTTGGGGCCTGGACACATTTTTCCCTTTTTATAAAGGAACTTATTTAACTTATGTTTATCAGTTTATGTTGGAGAATTTTGTGAACATTACTATTTGGCTCACGCGAGTTACAACTCGCGCGAGCCAAAGGGACTTTTCCGAATTTTATCTAGAACCCCGTTATTTGGCTCACGGACCAACCGCGAGCCAAAAAGTTTTTTCGTTTTATCTATGAGCATCTTGCAAGTACAAAGTGTCTGTCAACGTCCACGTGCTTCATCAGATTTAGTAACATTCAAAGGCGGCATAACGTTCAATCAGCATGAGATGCTGGGCTGTTTTCCCACGAAAACCAATAACAAACCTATTGGCAGGTTCACATTTTAAATAAGTTCCTCATCCTTTATGTGCATGCTTCCAGCCGACAAATTTGGGTTAAAATGTAGAAGGCTATTTCCACAACAAACAAAAAAAAAAAACCCTTAGCTTTGGATAATTATAAGATGATCCACAACAACTTTAAAAATATTAGAAAACCCCTCTTAAGTTTAGGGATTATCTGCAAACCCTTCAACTTTAAGCTTTCATAGAACCCCCTAAAGTTGTTAAATCCAATTTTTGCTTGGGTGGATAAAATTATGCAAGGAAATATTTGTAGCGAAAATTATGGTTCACGCTTTTAATGATTTTTTTAAATGCTGAAAGTTGAAGGTCTTATCAAGGTCTAACTGCAATTGCTTAAGAATCAATTATATTTAACTTCTCGTTTAATATGATAAAAAACTATAACTAAATACAAGTAACCTGTAATGAAATTAAATAATGAATTAACTATAATAGCAATGTGTTTAAAATATTAACTGGGAACAAATATTAAGCTAAGTCTCACTATCAAAATTAAGGATTTTTTAGTGGTGGCAAATACTAAACTAAGTCTCAATTGTAAATATAATTCACATTATATGTATGCTTTAAAAAAAGAATAGTGGGGACATTTGCCTACACAGCCTTCAATGTGGCTCCGCCACTTGTGATTCCATATTAATTGAGCAAAAAGATAAACAAATGTTATTTGACATCTGTTGACATTTGTTAAAGTGTCTCTTGTGTTTTAATACCCACATTATTCACATGTTTACGAGATTCCATAAAGAAACAAAAGCAACATCTCAAAGAAAGATCTATATATATTATAAAACATGTGTTGTAATATAAAATATTGTGAAACAAAGCACCCAACTTATCCCATGTTCTAAAGGGAAAAGTGCTATGAGACCCCAAAATCAGACATGGAATGTAACTAGGCTCCAAGTCAATTTTATAGTGTACGTTTGCCCTTTATACAATGTTTTACTGTTCTTAGACCCTAATACATAGTGCCAACTCAGCCCAATTTAAAAACTTTTACTTATCCCCAAAATACCCTTCAACCAAAAATCGTGTCTCTAGTTTCTCATTGCTCGGTAACTAATGCCCCCATAGGGCTGTCCAAAAAGTCCGCGGCACGGGCCCGGGCCGGGGCTGCGGCCCGGGTTTTGCCCGGATGCCCGGGCCAGGCCCGGGTCAGGGCCCGGGCCCGGGTCGATTTTTCAAAAACCGGTCCGGACACGGTCCGGCCCGGAACAGTGCCGGGGCGGGCACGAGATCCGGGCCGGGCCGGATGAAACGGTCATCAGAAGGTGACCGTTTGTGGTAAACGGTCGGGCCAGTCCCAACGGTCACCTAAGGTGACCGTTGGGCTGTTTTGGCCAGCCCGGCCAAAACGGTCAAAAAGATGATCGTTTTGGTCGGGCCGGGCCGGGCTGGCCCGGCCGGGCCCGACCATAATGACCATATTGGTGTTTTGACCGTTTTCCCCCAACAACGGTCAAAAAACGGTCAAAATGTGAGGGTTTTTTGGTCATTTGCCTAGGGTGCTGCCTGTATAAATAGAGGAGGGTTTCACTTCTTCTCCTCACACCAAAACTCTTCTACTTCTCTCTAATACTCTCTTATATAATATTATACTCTACTTCTCTCTAATACTCTCTTATATAATATTATACTCTCTTATAATCTCTTATATTTTCTAATACTTCCATCAAATGGCTTCTGGATCTGAATATTACTCTCTTATAATCTCTTATATTTTCTAATACTTCCATCAAATGGCTTCTGGATCTGAATATGAAGAGAAAAATCTATCTCCTATTGATCCAGAAATAAGTCCTCCTACAACAATTACTCATCCTACCAGTGTTAATCCTGAATTTGGTGGCGACGAATCTGCACCAAGAGCTCCTAAAAGGCCAAGATCCGATGTGTGGAATTTTTTTGAGAAGATAGACGTCACCAAGGATGAACACGGTAGGATCATCACCCAGAAGGCTAAATGTGCGTTGTGCGGCCAGATTTTCTAAGCTCATCATAAGAGCGGCACCAACAACCTTAAACGCCATATTGAAAAGCACAACAAATGCCAGAATCTTCAAGGTGATATCCGACAATCTATGATTTCTCAATCCTCCTCCTCTGGTAGTCTCGGTAGTTGGAGTTATGACGCTGTCCGAGCCAGAAAATGCGTAATTAAGTTTATCGTTCTTAAAAACCTTCCTTTTAGATTAGTAGAAGATGATGAATTTGAAGATTTGTTTAGAGATGATTTTTATCCTGCGTTTACCAAATTTTTTCGTCAAACCTGTCAACGTGATATTTTAAAATATTATTAGGAGGAACAAAGAAAAATAATTTTTTATTTTAAAAATTTAAACTGTAAATTTTTTTTAACTTCTGATATTTGGACATCTAAAGTACAAACTGGTTATTTATGTATCACAGCACACTAGATTGATAAAAATTAGCAAATATTTAAAAGAGTTGTTTCTTTTATTGTAATTGAAGAGTCACATACTGATATTAATGTTACAAATTTAATAATTGAAGAACTTATAAAACTAGGAATTGATCAAAAAATATTTTTTCTTTCCCT
>NC_033798.1:100611809-100614560 GCF_001876935.1 Asparagus officinalis | reverse complement strand
AGTTTTGGTCTGTTGAAGATTTCGTCGATTATCTGTTTTAGGTAGGTTGACACCCTGATGAGGTCCCCATTGGTCCCGACCCTAAAGAGTTCATCCAGTCGACTGATGATGGTGTTTCTGCCCTGCGTTTGTTAGTAGAAGATGGTTCTGCCGGTTTGTAGCTCAGTCACGCAGTGACTAAATAGTATGCTAAGCAGGAGCTCCTAGAATAAGCAATTTTTAACTTAGTGACTGTAGCAGCATAATATATACTATGTATATAAATAACGACCTAGATTTTTTTCCACAAAACTTTTCTGGTTTTATTGTTACTTTTGCTAGGTTTTAATTGTTTATTTTTATTATATATATATTATTCTATATTATATGGCTTTATTATATATGGTAGGATATTGAGCAGACGTTGCGAAAGAAGAGAGACGAGAGGAGAGAGAGAGAGAGAGAGAGAAAGAGAGGAGACGAAATGAGTATGGCTTGGCCACATTCCCCTTTCCCCGAGGGCCGGTTTTCATAGCCTAAGCACTAAAAAATTGTGCTTGGTAGTGCGGTGGTATACATCCCTCGCATCATTCAAATGGTTACATATCATCATGCAACTCGCTCAACCCATGTTGAATGTGGTCCCCCATTTGAATGAGGTGGAAGAGATTGTGACACCTCACTACCAAGGCACAAAATTTGTGCTGGTAGCCAAAGCATATCCATATTTCTCCATTATATATATATATATAATAATATATCTATATATAATATATATATATAATATATAATATAATAATATATATATTTATATATATATATATATATATATATATATATATATATAATAATAAGAGAGGAGAGAGAGAGACGAGAGAGAGAGTAGAGAGAGAGAGAGAGAGATGAGATGCTTTGGTCCTAAGCAAAAAATTTTGATAACTTGGTAGTGAGGTTCTCATTCCCATCCACTGCATATGCCAATTTCCAACAATTCCCAATCCATATAGTGTGGCACCTCGATTTCATGAGTGGAGCGAGAATGTGACAACTCACTATCCAATCATTATTTTTTTTGCTTGGTACCAACATACCATTTCACTCACACACACACACACACACACACACACAACACAGCACAACCACACACACCATATATAATATATATATATTATATATAATATATATATATATATATATAATAAATATATATATATAATATATAATTATATATAATATAATATAGAGAGAGAGAAGAACGAGAGAGAGAGAGAGAAAGAGAGAGATTAATGGGTAATCCTTGTCATAAAGGAGGAGATTTCCTCCTTGAGCCTATGTAGGGCACAATCTTCAATGCTCCACACCCTTATAAAGTAGGAAGAGAGTTGGTGCGAGTTGGTGGGGATATGTGCATACTCTTTTATGAGATGGTGGGGAATTGTGCCACATAAGCGACAAGGGAAGAGAAACTCCTCCTATGACAAAGAATACCCAATTAATGTGCATATATATATATATATATATATATATATATATATATATATATATATATATATATATATATAATATATATATATATATATATTTCATATGTAGTCTTATGGTGACATGAGAAATCATAAGAAAAACCAAAAAGATCCCATCTCTTTGTGGTGCTCCTTTTTGGTGATTGGTGGATTTCAGTTAGAGCATTTTTCTCTTGAGAAAGTTTTTTAATAAATCTTAAGAGATGACATCGCAAAGCTTTGGAAAGTGTTTTATGTATTCTCCTAATTTTGATTAATTTTGATTAATTATCATGATATGCATGTTCCATCTTGTTGTATGTTGTGAAAAATTTGGCTTAGAAATATATATAAATTTGGGTCAGTGATTGGGAAAATGGTTGATTGCAATAAAAATCACTTTAAAAGTTGTTTATATATAAATTGAAATTGAAAAGTGATTTCTAGAAAAAGGAATTCTGTCATTTGTACATGATCAAAGAGTGTCTCTTAAGCAATGGACTTTTTGCATAAATACCCAAAATTGTTCTAATTGCAAATTTACCCATCAACATCAAATCTATATATTGCTATTTTAACCCCAGATTCCCATATATGTTCTTTTCTCACTACTTGGTACTAAGTTAATTATTTTTTAATTCATAATTAGATCAATAGAAAGAGAGGGCGAAGAGGTGACCTCGCCCATCCTGCACTCTTCCCCTGACACACACACTTATCTCTCTTTTTTTTATCTCTGGACCAACGTAATAGATTCAAATCCTCTCTAATCAGGTGATAATTAGAGAAAATTCAACTACTTAAATTCTCATCATCAATCTTAATTTTAACCTTTAAAAGAACGCCACATTAATCTTTCAGAACGATGACAGTGGTTTTTCAATACCATACTACATTTTGTAAATTTAATTTTATTTAGGATAAAATCAAACTATTCAGCAAGCAGTCAAGTATTAGGAAGGTTAGTTGAAAAAATCCCTCAAGAGATCACAGGTGAAAATAGTCCAGCAATACATCATGTAAACATTGAAAAGAACGTGAACATGTACATATCACGTTTAATTTACGTGTACGTGTTATATTTATTAAATTTGTTGGTCCTAGGATGCAAGTCGAGAGGGGGATGAATAGAATTGCTATAACTTTTTGACTAACTCAGAATAAGCAACAGAAATATAATAAGTGAAAAAATAAAAGCAATCCTACGATGAAATACACGAGATTTTTATAGCGGTTCGGATCAACATCCTACGTCCATTCTTTCTTGTTG
>NC_033798.1:100600675-100611799 GCF_001876935.1 Asparagus officinalis | reverse complement strand
CTGAATCACTACTCAATTTAGTAGGTTTTAAAGATTGCACCCTGAAATCTATTAGACCCTAATGCCACTAAGAAAGAACCCTAGAGGAGGATGAATAGGGTTTATGCTAATCTAATCCGATTTATGCCTATTTAAAATTTTACTAACAAATATATTCTAGCACAAGAGATATGAATAACATATGTGCAAGGATAATAAACCAAGGGCAATATGAACACAAACAATATAGTGGGAATATAAAAAATAAGCAATAGACAAATGCGATATAACATATGAACACAAAAATAAGTGCGCCAATACAATCACAAACAAACGATATGATCATGGAGTTCGGTCCCCATGACCTACATTTCCGCTCCTCACCTCGATGAGATCTTTACTATCATAACCGGGTTTTCTACACTCACCCGAATAACGTTTACACCTCACACTCGGTTTTCTAGCTCACCGAAAACTTTACAATCACTCACAATGTAAACACACTAACTACCACCTCAATTGTAGATCTCTAGCCCGTATCTCCCTCACGTGTTAGGAATTACAACATCTCTCTAGGTATTACCACCTACCCCACTCCTCTTGGGACGACCCCTTCTCTCACCACACATTCCTCTTGGTGTACTGGTGTAATACAAAGTGAATCCTCATAAATACAACAATCGATTTTCTAGTTCATCGAAAACTTTACAACTTACACACTTGTAATTACACTTCACACCCTCTAAGTGTCGGCCTAGCCTGTGCCACCTTCCTCAAGTATTCGAAATTACCATCTCTCACTAGGCTTTAGTACCGACCCCACTCCTCTTGGAACCGATCCCGTCCTTCACCAACCACTTCTCTCGGTGTCCAAGTGTAATACAATGTGCAACTCACAATGAAGCTCACAAATACAAATTTGTTTTCTACAATAGATGAGAACACAATTAAGCTTACTCTCAACGTCACACAAACCCCACAACCTAAGTTATACAATGTATAAAATACAATAAGCTTAATGGTTGTGTGTGTAAATAATGAGTAAATAAAATCAAGTAAACTCAATATAAACGTACACTAGATTAATGAATTAATATTAAATAATATAAATGTAAAGCTAGATTGAGTTTAGAAAACTTCTCTATGGATAACAAGAGAGAGGGAGAAGAGTGAATGCTCAAACACCAAAGGATGATTTCCACTTGCTCTTGTGAAAGTTTCTTCACAAACTTGAAAACACACTTAAACAAAAACTTAAACCCTTAAAAAAACTTGTAAAACTCTTTTTAAAACTTTTCTCTTCTTTTTTTGAAATGAGGATATGTGGGGGTATTTATAAGAAACCCCAAAGCCAAGAAAAAACAACAAAACCTAGCAAAAAGACAAAAACAGAAAAGTTGGAAAAAAACTAGTCGTTAGGCCATCAGTCGACTGATACTATTCATCAGTTGACTGATGAGCTAACCGTTACAAGCCAGCAACACATCATCAGTCGACTGATGAACTCTTCAGTCGACCAATGACCTCATCAGTCGACTAAAACAAAATAGAAACTTTTTGACATTCCAGGCAATTTCTTTAGTCGACACATCAGTTGACTGATATCATCAGTCGACTTACCAGTCGACTGATAACAGGTTATCGGCCTGTTTTGAAACAGAAATTTGATTTTCAAACCTCTTTTAAAAATAGCAAATAAAATCAGAAAAATATAAAACTTTGGAAAATGATTGTAAATATGATAATACACATGTTACAAAAACTGGTTTTCAAAAATCATTTCCCATTTGAGAAAACTCTTCATTTTACAAAATGGTTCAAAACATGAAAATAAAACATACTTGTTTTGTCATTTTGACTAAACCATGTTTTGAAAACCTTATAAACTGATGTTATAGACTTGATAAAAGATATAAACTATTGTTTATAAGTCTATAAACTAAAAACTCAATATTATGCAAAAATAAAGTTTTGCACAATATGCATTTAACAAAATGATATATATACATATAAACCAATAAAATGTGTGTGTATATGATATTGAGTTTAAAGTATCCAACACACATAATATAAACCCTAAACTAATTTACCCAAGCTTGTGATCTTCAACGAAGCTCTATCTTAGTACACTTGCGAATGAAACTTGAACTTAGATCTTCAACTTGAATTGCAAAGCTTCAACCACTATTTCGCCAACCTCCATTAGATATGATCGTGAATGCTTGATTTCATCCATCCTCTAACATGTTGTTTGTCTATAATAAATAGATAAATAAAAATACTAGACAAACAACATTAGTGATAAATTATTTGTTAAATATCATTAAAACAAAGAGGCCAACAAAATCTACTCGAGACTAATTGTCTAATCTAATTTTTTACAATGACTAGAAGAAATCTAGCCCTACCTAGCCAAACCCTCAATTACCCTGGCTTGAGTATGTAGTCAAACTTAGAAGTTTGAATAAAACTAATGAAAATAATTGAAGCACAAAAAGAATAATCTTACAACCCTTTATTGAACTATTCTTCAAATCGATGAAGATGAAGATCTGTGAAGAAGCGATGTAGTGGTGTAAGTGTAGGGCAGTCCTCCTCGCTAAATCTTTGATGAAAAGCACACCGATAAGAAGTTGAACGAGGCTCAGGAGATTTGATCGTCTCTCTCTGATAAGAAGTTGAACGAGGCTCAGGAAATTTGATCATATCTCTCTCTCTCTCTCTCTCTCTCTCTCTCTCTCTCTCTCTCTCTCCCCCGTGGTGTAAGTGTAGGGCAGTCCTCCTCGCTAAATCTTTGATGAAAAGCACACCGATAAGAAGTTGAACGAGGCTCAGGAGATTTGATCGTCTCTCTCTGATAAGAAGTTGAACGAGGCTCAGGAAATTTGATCATATCTCTCTCTCTCTCTCTCTCTCTCTCTCTCTCTCTCTCTCTCTCTCATCCCCCCCTCTCTCATTCCCTAGAACAAGGATCTATCCTTTTTGTATATTTGCCTCATTGAACTTCTCTACGTTCTCACTTCTATTATGATCTCCAACTCTCTTTAAATAGGCATCGATAGGACATGAAAAAGATAACCAAATCTGAGTACAAATAAAAGATCAAACACTTCAACGAGTGGTTGAGATTAAATTTTGAAAACTTACCAAAATTGCCAAAACGCGTCATAAATATTAATGGTGGATCACGACAATTGATGGTCCTTTGGTGATCATCGATGGCACCACTATAGCAATCGATGATGTTGATTTTGTTGGATATTTTGTTGGAGAAAAGATAATTTTGCCTTCATGAATAGTACCATATGGAATAGTGTTATGAATATAATTAAAATGTGCGTAACGGTTATACATTATGGGGAACATTACGAAAATTTATGACGAACGTTACCATATTAATTGTAGTAATTGTAATGATTTTCTCAACCCTATATATATACACCCCTTATTCACATTCGGAATAAATATATAGAAACAATTCTCTCTTCTTCCTTTTCTCTCTTCTTCCTCTTCTCTCCTCTACATATTATTTTTGTTCATATATTGGTGTTATTTTTGGGCAACCGTTCTTCGTCTGAGCTGAAGCTCTGTTCTCTCGCCCGCGTACAGATGTCGGCCGCTTCTAGGGGTTTTTACCGTTAGGGGAGAGAGGATCATCTACGCCAGGGTGATAGGCGGGTACTCAATCTTTTAGGACAGTGTTTACACAACTGCTCCCGATCAGACCGAACTTTCTTATTATTTTATTTCAGATTTATTTTACATGCTATAACTTTATTTGATATTTGTCCAACAATCTAGAAGATTGATTAGTTTATAGCTATTGTTTTAAATCCGAAATTATTATTAGAAAAAATTATTAGTATTCATTAAAGTTACTATTCACCCAATTTAATTTCTGTTAACAATGTTACTGTTCATCTTAAAAACAGTTTCGGTTACTTTTTATTTTATTAAAAAAATTGTTTAATATTTACTGTTTACATAGAGCACTGTTCATCAGAGAATTATTTCTCTTGTTCATAAAAATACATTTACTTTCATTCTAGGAAAATATGATTTCTGTAACTGTTTTCCTGATTTTAATTGTTGTAATTAATTAATGACACTATAACAATTAAATATTCATGACAGCTACTATAGCAAATTATCGTGCAATTTATATAAATAGTAAAAGTGTACGTATTGTTCAAAATGCAAACCACTATTTACCAGTACTATTCACGCATTTACTGTTCACAGTTACTGATGCTGTTTTACAGTTACTATTTATGTATTTATTGTTAACAATCACTATTCACATATACTGTTAAGGAACTAGAAATCATTATGTGAACCAGTTTAAATTTTCTTGGATTAGTTGGTGTCTTAGGCAATGTTTAGGAGTTGCGTAACGCGCTCCGTAAGGAACCAGATACTTAATTGATCTTTGATCTCCTTCTAGTACTATCCTTATCTGGCTAAACTATCCGGGTAAAACTTTGATTTTTTTACTTTAGGAGTTTTTGGTTAGGAGCTGATCTAGTTAAGTTTCTGGTCTAGTGGTATTGACAAAAACCTTTTCATTTATAGCTTTTGTTTTATAATCATATGCAATATTATTAATTTATTACAAATTATTTGATATGGGTTTTCCATATAAATAGGGCTTATACGTCATATGCTTATGTAACTGTATTTATTTGATAATTGTTATAATTCTATATGAAACATTTTATAAGAGGACCGGAATTATGAGAATAATTCATATGCATAAATTTAAATTTGGAAAGTCTCTTTTGTAGGCAACCAATTTAAATTTGAAAGATCTCTTTTGTAGACAACCAATTTAAATTTGAAAGGTCTTCTTTGTAGGCAACAAATTTGCAACCTCTTATAATACGAGAATTTAAAATTTATGCATATGAAGTATGAAGTATATTTTAAGATGTGAAATCATATTATAAGGTTCTCTTGAATGCTTTGCATGTAACTATTAGTAATTTTATTTATGTATGTGCATACGCATGCATGTAAAGATATAACTGTAGTATTTTAGTTCCACATTAGTTTGAAATGTTCAGATATTAAGGGCAAAAATTCTAACCCTATGCAGTTATATTTTTAGACATAGACTACGATCATTTATGATCATAGACCATGATCTTTTATGCTAACATGTTTTGATGTCCTATCATTTTAATAGTGACTAGAAAGATTAATTTTTATAGCTCTTTATTTAACTACATGTATAATGTTTTCTCTTGAGATTTTAGGAAATTATTAGAGTTGATATAAATATGCTATGTCAACTAGTATGCCTAGTTACAGGAGATATGATGAATTAATGTCCTGAAAATTCAAATCAAGAGGTATGTCTTATAACTTCTATGTGTATGATGAATAAAAGTTATATTAAAATTAGTTCATCAAATAATTAAATTGCTATTAGGTTCCCTTATCCTTATAAGTTGTTTCAAATCAATCCCTCCTCTTGCTACTTGTACTCTTGCCTGGAAAGATTGATTTAAAAAATAACTTAAACAAGAAGGGGACCTAATGTCAAACAATATGAAGGACTAATTATAAAATAACTTGATAAATATATACAATGTCTGTTAGGCAAATTTGTGATTCTAGACTTTATAAAGTCTAAAAAGAATCTTGCTGACCCATTAACAAAGGGTCTATCTAGAAGTGTGGTTCTGAATTCATCGAGGGAACTAGGGTTAAGCCTATAGATGAGGTCACTGACAAAGGCAACCCAACCCTTATTTGGAGACGTAGTCCTAATATTGGTTCAATGTGGTAGAAACAAGCTGGACTAGTGACACTCGTGTAGAGCATCGACCTAGACATATTTATATATCGTTATAGTAGCATGTGCTACTTCACCTTCTCTATGATGACGATGCTCTTATGATACAGCTAGTTAGGCTGAGTTTTACTCTTAATAAGTCCAACGCGTGTATTGCGGAGGGTATGATATCCACCTTTAGTACCCTTGGACGACTTACCTACGTGAGAGGAACCGTGATGGCCGCGATTTGTGTGTGTGTGTGTGTGTGGGGTGGGGGGGGTGGGGCTGGGCTAACTCATAGAAACTCTCAATAGTCGGTTATTGTGAGCATGACCTTTAACGCTCAACCCACTTTGCTCAATAGATAAAGACATATTATGTGTGTTTTCGTCAATACCTGGTTCAAGGGGTCTAATTCAATGCCTAGTCCATTATGTCCCTCAGGTGGCGATGAACTCACTAAGGAAAGGTTCAAAGACGAAAGCTACCTCTCCCGAATTCACGATACGAAAGGTTGCCTAACCTATATTTGTTTTGTGATTTATTGTTTTATTTATTGATTTTAAGTTTTCAGTCAATATTGCCATTTGGGGGGACTATTGGATATTTTGTTGGAGAAAAGATAATTTTGCCTTCATGAATAGTCCCACATAGAATAGTGTTATGAATACAATTAAAACGTGCGTAACAGCTATACATTATGGGGAACATTACGAAAATTTATGATGAACATTATCGTATTAATTGTAGGAATTGTAATGGATTTCTCAACCCTATATATATACACCCCTTATTCACATTCGGAATAAATATACAGAAACAATTCTCTCTTCTTCCTCTTCTCTCCTCTACATATTATTTTCGTTCATATATTGGTGTTATTTTTGGGCAACCATTTTTCGTCTGAGCTGAAGCTCTGTTCTCTCGCCTGAGTACAGAGGTCGGTCACTTCCGAAGGTTTTTACTGCTAGGAGAGAGAGGATCATCTGCGCCAGGGCGATAGTCAGATCCTCAATCTTCTAAGGTAGTATTTACACGATTGCTCCCGATCAGGCCAGACTTTCTTATTATTTTATTTTAGATTTATTTTACATGCTATAATTTTATTTGATATTTTTCCAACAGGTTTTGGCTTCTGGATTTCTTTGATTGTTCTCTATAACTATCGATGGTGCCCTATAACTATCTATGAGTTACCGTTGACCATCGATGGTGCCCAACCCTATTTCTGTTTTTCTCCAATTGGTTCTTGTAATCATCGATAATATGCTTGACCATCGTTGGGTACCTCTTGACCATTGATGGTTCAAAGGTTGAAAGCAACGTTCGTGTTAATTTTTGCATCGTTTCGAACTGCATCTTGTTCGTACTTATTTATACATCAAATATGTAATCTAACAAAATGCATCAATAACAAATAAGAGTTTGCTATAAATCAAAAAAGAGATATTGCACAAACCACGTTCTAACAAAGTTATCTCTGCACCTCACAACGAATGCCATCTCTATAAATAGCTTTTAAATGTAACACTTATTTCATATGGTTTAGGGAGGGTATTACACTACAAAAATAGAGCACAAAATTTTGTTCATAATTGAGTAAGACAAAGGTATAAATTAAATTCACCAATCTTTGAATGTTATGAAATATTTAGAAATATTTAACCTTATCCTAAATAAAATTAAATTCACAATATGTAGCACGTTACTCGAAAATCACTGTCATAGTTGTGAAGATTTAAAAATTTGAATCCTCTTCAAATAGCATCTAATTAAAGAAGATCCGAATTCCAACATAATATTTGTTCACATGGAATGACTTTTTTCAGGGACTAATAAACAAACAGGGATATGGAAAAACCGCAAATATTCCACTGGTAGGTCTACTACAGCTTTGTCCCGGGATGATCTTTCAGAGCATCTCCAACAGCTTCCCCATTTTATTGGTATTCCCACTTTTGGAGAATTTTGGGTTTTTTTTTGGTCCAATAGATTCCCCATCTCATTCCCCAAAATAGGGATGAAGGAGAAAAAAAATGGAGTCTTCCCCAAATCTGGGGCATTCTTCAAATATTTAGGGAGAGCTTTGTCATAAATGCAGTACGTTCTTCAAAACGGGATGAAGATAAAAATAAATATAAAACAAAATCTGTAATTACAAAAAAAGCCATGGGGGCAGTTCTAATGCATAAGAGCATTCCAAAATAGGGATGTAGAATATTTTTATTATTATAATAAATGCAAGATTCTTCAAAATGGGGAAGCTATTGGAATTGGAGTAAAAATAATTCGGAGAATATGACTTTTGCTTTCCCATTTTAGAGAAATTTTTAGGAAAACTGGTGGAGTTGCTCTCGGGAACTAAAATGAAATTAACCCAAACGAAAATTAACCTCCTCTGATTAAAAACTCTAAGGGCTTGTTTGGATTGAGGGGAATGAGGGTGAAGGGAGGTTAGGGGAACCATTCACCTCCATTCACCTTGTTTGGGAGCACTTAAGTGGTGAAGTTAATTCACCTCCATTCACCTTGGTTCACCCCCTAATAGTATAAAAATTGTTACCCCCCAAATTGGGGTGTAACCAAGAGGAAGGGAATTCCCTTACCTTCCCTTCATTTCTCTTCCCTTCCCTTCACTCAGTTTCCCTTAACTTCCCTTCACCCCCTACGAATCCAAACAGGCCCTAAGTGTTACTCCCCGAACGCTCGCTACTCCATTCGATCGCCCTCATGCTTCCACCCAAAAACCCTAAATCTTCTCTTGAACCCAAAGATTCTCTAATCTCTTTTCTGCCAGTCCACATCCAACCTCGAGTCAACGACATCTGCCACAACCCAAGATCGCCGCCGTGCAAATCCTTCGCGCCGCCCATCTCTGGCTCCAATACAGAAAATAAGGCTCTTTTTTTTAATAATAAATTTTTCTTTAGAATTTATGCTCAAGTTTTGATTTTTCTCAGGTGGGTATGATTACTTCTCCGGGTTTTGGGTTTAGGATGGAACTGAGATGTGTGATTGGTGTTTCATTTGTTGATCGGGATGGAATTGAGATGTACGATTGGTGTTTCATTTGTGCTTGATTAGGGGGTTTGGTGGTTTCCATGGGCTTTGGGTTTTTGATAGAATTGAAATGGGTGCACGCTCGCGGGAATACGATACCTGCTGTCAAAAAGAAAAATATTAGCATAAAATCCGAAAATAAAGAATCAAAAATTCTGGGCTGATCGGGAGCAATCATACCCTAGAAGATTGAAAAGATTGAAGACCCGCCTATCTCCCTAGCGCAGATGATCCTCTCTTCATTAGCGGTAAAAACCCCTGGAATTCGGCCAACCTCTATACTCGGGCGAGAGCGCAGAGCTTCTGCTCAGATGAAGGACGTTGCCCAAAAATAAAATAATTAAATTGTAGCCGAGAATTTTGGAGAGAGAGAGAGAGCTCGGTTTTAGAAGAGAGGAGAATGCTTTCTTTTTTTTCTGTGATCTCCTCGAATTGATTAGGCCTCTATTTATAAGGTTCGGAAGCCTTAGCCGTTGTTGGATCGACACACGCATGTGTTTTTAGTACGTTCTCCACAACTCGTGCACCTGTTACCCAAATATTGCACACGTTCTCGGAGCCGTTACACACGTTCTGATGACCGAGTTAAAAGGAATGAAAACGGAAAAAATAAAGTTTTGAAAACTAAAAACACATGCGTGTGTGGTGCAGCGTGGCGTGGCGCGAGCGCGTCACGGCGTGGCGAGGCAAGACGTGCGTGTACGCGCGTGTGTTATGCAAAGCCCAAACAATACAAAATCCAAAACACTATTTAAAGCCCAATAAGAGGTGAATCAATTTAAACCCCTTACTATTCATCTCATTTTCTAATATGTGACTATTCGCAAGGCAAAATTGCCTTTTTCATGAACAACATAGCCAACAGCCCCCCCTAAAAAGGCAATATTGACTGAAAACTCAAAAATTAATAAATAAATTAATAAATCACAAAACAAATATAGGTTGAACAACCTTTCGTATTATGAATTCGGGAGAGGTAGCTTTCGGCTTTGAACTTTTTCTTAGTGAGTTCATCGCCACCTGAGGGACATAATGAACTAGGCCTTGAAATAGGCCCATTCATCTATTGAGCAAATCGGGTTGAGCTATAAAGGTCATGCTCACACTAAACCGACTCATGAGAGTTTCTAGGGGTTAGCCCAGCCCCCCAACCGTGGTCATCACGGTTCCTCTCACGTAGGTAAGTCCTCCAATGGTACTATAGCTGGATATTATACCCTTCGCAATACACGCGTTGGACTTATGAGGAGTAAAACTCAGCCTAACCAGCTGTATCATAAGAGCAACGTCACCATAGAGAAGGGGTAGTAGCAGATGCTACATAATGATATATGAATATATCTAGGTCGATGCTCTACACGAGTGTCACTAGTCTAGCTTGTTACTACCACATTGAACCTACATTAGGACTGCGTCTCCAAATAATGGTTGGGTTACCACTGTCAGTGACATCACTTATGAGCTTAACCCCATCTCCCTCGATGAATCCAGAACCACTCCTGGATAAACCCTTAGTCAAAGGGTTAATAAGATTCTTCTCAGATTTTACAAAGTCTAAGATCACAACTTTGCCTAGCAGGCGTTGTACAGATTTATATCTTATTTGAATATGTTTGTTCAATTTTTTATTTACATGCACTTGTTTTAGAAGCTCTATGGTGGATCTAAAATCAGAATGAATAGAAATTAGAGGTGAATGTTTAGGAACCAAAGGAAGTTTAGAAAGTAGATCTTCTAACCATTCTGTTTTTGTGCAAGTGGTATCGAGAGCAATCAATTCAGATTCCATAGTGCTCCTGACAATTATTGTTTGCTTACAGGATTTCCAAGATATAGCAGCACCACCAAAAAGGAATACATATCCAGATGTGGACTTTACACTGTTAGAATCTGTGACCCAGTCACTGTTGTAAAAAACGACGGATAGTGGCGCTATAGCGCCGCCTTTAGCGGTTGCGGGCCTTCACCGCCCCGCTTAAGGGGTTTGCGGCTGGGTTATGCGGAGAAAACCGCTATTCTCTCGAATAGCGAGTACTTGCGCGCTGAAGCGGTGAAAAAGCGGTTAATTCCGCTACAGATTCTGCCCGACCCGAACCCGACCCGTATTCATTACAATAAAACTCTCTCGCCTTTGCCCTAGCCGCCTCTCTGGCCTCTCCCAACTCCTGATAGACTGCCTCTTTCTACGACTTCCAGCGCTGTCAACGACACTTCCGGCGATGACTTTCAGCGCCGTCAACGACGCTGCTGGCGACGACTTCCAGTGCAGACTCTCTCCAGTCTCCGGTCAAGCCAACAATGGCTTC
>NC_033798.1:100512551-100600618 GCF_001876935.1 Asparagus officinalis | reverse complement strand
TCTATTGGGCAGCAGCTTCGTCGGCTTCGTCTGCAACAGGGAGAAGAAGGTAAGTCCACTTAAACAAATGTGTTTCCATGAATTTCTGTTTTGGGTTCTTCATTTACTTACAAAAGGAATGATTGGTATGTGACGTATGTCTAAGTGGCTTTGTTAGCCCACTTAAACGAAGATGTATTTGGGCTGGATGTGTGCTTTTTTTTATAGAAAGTTAACATTTTGTAATGCTATCCTATTGAAAATTTTCACTCCAGACTATAATTTGTTTTGATTAATTTTGGTGCAGTTGTTCCGTCTGCCTGATCACTCATAATTTACACATTTGAGTTCCTTTTCTATAATTTGTTTTGATTATATGTACGACAAGCTTATCAATTGTAAAGGTATACTGGTAATACAAGAAATTTACAACTAATTATGTGATACATTACGACAAGCTTATCAATTGTAAAGGTATACTGGTAATACAAGAAATTTACAACTAATTATGTGATACATGACTTTTGAATGTTATTTTTAAATTTTAATCTGGTAATACAAGAAATTTACAACTAATTATGTGATACATGACTTTTGAATGTTATTTTTAAATTTTAAAGAGATTCATCATCAGAAAAATTAAAGTAATAATCAAAATACTTGTTATAGACTCATAAATGATGATGTTACTAATCAATGTTTTTTTATTGTTGAGCATTTTTATATTAGAGACTTGAAATTTGAAGAAATGGGACAAATAATGGTCTTTTTGATAAACGGGTATGTTTTTCATTCTTTAATCTTTATAATTATAGTACTTTGTTAATATTATGTAATTATTACACATCTATTTCATATTTAGGCATCAAGTATGCATTTGTAGAATTTTTAGATTTTTTATGAATTTTCTTATTATTTAGGATATTTAAATATATTTAAATTTGACCGTTATTTGATTGTGCGCTATTTGTCGCGATTTCGCCGCAATAGCCCGATATAGCCTTAGCGGTACCTCGCCGCGATCCATTGCGATCCGCTATCAACCACCTTGGACCCAGTTAGTGTCACTATACTCTTCTATAGCATCAGGATACCCAGCGTAAGTCAAGCAATAGTCAATCGTGCCTTTCAAGTATTTGAATATTCTCTCTAAAGCAATCCAGTGATCTTTGCTAGGGTTACTGGTATACCGGTTCAGTCTCCCTACAGCATAAGTTATATTGGGTCTGGTCCGGTTGGATATGTATAGGAGAGATCCAATCAGCTGAGAATACTTCAGCTGAGAGACATATTCACCTTCATTCTTCTTCAAAGATATAGAAGAATCATAAGGTGTGGAGGCATGTTTAGAGTTATGAAAATTGAATTTGATTAACATTTTTTAATACTATGAGAAAGATTCAAAGATATTCCTCTAGCGTCTCGAGTGATTTTCATTCCAAGTATCATATCAGCAAGACCTAAGTATTTCATGTTAAAATTCTTAGAGAGATAATCCTTAACTTTTAAGATTAATTTAAGAGTTGTTCCAAAGATAAGGATATCATCAATATAGAGACAGAGGATGACATAGTCATTGTTTATCACTTTAGAATGGACACACTTATCGTGTTCATTCACAGTGAAGCCATATTGTGTAATGACTTTGTCAAATTTATGGTGCCATTGTTTAGGAGCTTGTTTAAGACCATACAAAGATTAATAAGTTTGCAGACTTTGTTTTCCTGACCTTTAGCAATGAAACCTTCAGGGTGGTGCATATAGATTTATTCATCTAAATCACCATTTAGGAAAGCAGTCTTGACATCCATCTGATGTATGATCAGCTTATGGATAGCAGCAAAGGCTAATAATACTCGAATAATTGAGATTCAGGCTACAGAAGAATATGCATCAAAGTAATCAATATCCTTTTGCTGAGTATAGCCTTTAGCTACTAATCTAGTTTTATATTTATCAATGGAACATTCAGCTCTAAGTTTCTTCTTGAATATCCACTTACACCCAACAGGTTTACAACCTGGAGGTTAGTCGGTGAGTATCCAAGTCTAGTTTTCCATGATAAATTTTATCTCATTTTCAATGACTTCTTTTCAGAAAGGAGATTCAGGTGAATTCATTGTTTCCTTGAATGAGCTTGGATCATTTTCAACAAGAAAGGTAAGAAATCTTCTCCAAAATCCTTTTGAATTCTATCTCTTTTACTTCTTCGAGGTTCAAGATCAAAAGGTTTAGAAGAACTAGAAGATGGTAGATCAGAAGGAAGAGAAGATATAGGATTTTCAGAGATCTTAGATTTAAAAGGAAAGATGTTTTCAAAGTAGACTGCATCTCTTGCTTCAATGATAGTGTTGTTGGATATGTCACTGATTTCAGAGTTAATGATTAGAAATCTATTATTAGCATTGCTATCTAGTACATATCCAATAAAAGAAACATCAACAGTCTTAGAATCAATTTTCCTCTTCTTAGGTTAGGGAATAACTATCTTAGCCAAGCAACCTCAAACCCGGAAGAAGTTCAATACCTAGGAGTTCTCTTTCCAATATTCATAAGTTGTATCAGAAGATTTGTGGGGAATCCTATTGAGAATGAAACATGCAGAAAGAAGAGCTTCACCCCAGAGATTTTCAGTTACTTATGAACTGAGTAACATATAGTTCACCATGTCCATAAGGGTTCTGTTCTTTCGTTCAGCTACCCTGTTAGACTGTGGTGTATAGGGAGTAGTTACCTCATAAATAATACCGTGTTTTTGACAAAATTCAGTCATATCATTTGAGGTATACTTCCCCCACGATCAGATCTTAGAATCTTGATTTTTCTGTCAAGTTGGTTCTCAGATTCAGCTTTATACATCTTAAACCTATCTAAAACTTCATCTTTAGTTTTTAGAAGATAAGTGTAATAATATCTGGAGTGATCGTCTATAAATATCACAAAATATCTCCTACCCTCTCGGGTGAGAACTCGGTTCGAGTCACACACATCACTATGAATTAATTCAAGAGGTTCGGAGCTTCTAGTTATAGACTTGAAGGGTTTTTTGGTGTGTTTCCCTTGAACACAAATCTTACACTTAAATGGTTGATCATGAGGTGACTTAGGAATAATGTTCAATTTAATCATTCTCTGCAAGGTTTGGAAATTGACATGTCTAAGTCGTCCATGCCAAACATCACATACTCAACAAGTTGTGCAACAGAAGACTTAGAAATTTTATTAGAACTGGAATTGATTACATTGAGCTTGAAAAGACCATTACAAGTAAAACATTTCCCTATGAATACATTGCTATTTGTAATCACAAATTTATTGGATTCTTTTACAATCCTATATCCATCTCTAAGAAGAAGAGATTCACTAATCAGGTTGCGGCGGAGAGAAGGAACATGATGAACGCCTTGCAGATTCAGAGTTTTCCCAGAGGTCATGGTGAGCTCTATGCATCTACTTCCCATTATTTGTTTGGTGGAGTCATCTGCTAAGCTTATGCTTCTTCCACGTGATTCCTGGCAAGTTGAAAACCAAGAACGATTATTGCAAACGTGAATATTAGCTCCGAAATCCAAGTACCAATCAATGGAAGAAGTAAGAGAATTTACAAGATAGGATGAAAAGGTTAACCTAAAGGAAGTTGGATTCTCTTCAATCGTGTTTACTTTGTTGGATCCATTTCCTTCAGGGGCATGTTTGGCCGGTTCCTTCTTCCGATAGAAGCAGTTAGGAGCCAGGTGGTTGGCTCTACCACAGACGTAGTAGAACTTTCCATCAGACTTGCTGGAAGAGTTGGGATTGAATTTGGAAGATGATTTGTTGAAGGATTGCTGGTTTTTCTTGAATTTCTTCTCATTGGGTTTGAAATTCCTAGATTTAGGCTTATCCTTTACCAAGTTCATTTTAGTTTTCATTTCATACTTAGGTTTGGAATTTTGCCTATGTTGGTCTTCAATGCGAATAGCCTTGAGGGCTTCAGTTAAGGTTAGATCTCCTTGCTTGTGTCGGAGATCTCCAGCAAATCTAGACCAAGTGGGAGGGAGTTTATCAATCAAAAAGAAAACTTTAAAATCATCAGTAAAGGAGTTTCTCTTTGATTGGAGGTGACGGAGGAAATCTTGGAGTTCATGAATTTGTTCATTAATGGGTTTGTCATCAACCATCATGAACTTATTGAAGGAAGAGGAGGTGAACGCAGAATTCCGGCATCATCATAGCCATATTCTGCCTCAAGAGCATTCTATAGGTTTTTAGCACTTTTGAACTCATAATATATGTCATAAAGGTTATCCGCGAGTGCACTAGGAATCCCATGGCAACAATGATAGTTGATTTCTTCTGATTTTATAGAGCTAGAAAAGGAGCTAGCACCAGAACCTGAAGTTGAAGGAGTAGGTTGTTTAGGATCGGGAGTCAAGAGTTGAGAACCACTAGAAGAAGACTCGGGAGTGTCTATGGCAGATAGGAGACCTAAGGTGGTGAGCCAGTATCTTATCTGATTAGCCCACCGTTTATAGTTAACCCCGATGAACTTCTCAGGTTCAACACTCTTGGAATGATCAGGGTTAGCCATAAGTCCGATTAAAGTTTACTAGTCTAGGTATATGAAATATGAAGGGAATGAAAGGGTTTTGTCAATACCGATTAACTAGTTGCTTAGGAGATTATAACTGACGCAAAAATTAATTATGAACCAGTAAAGTATGAATAAAGTATATAAATATAATTCTAAACAGGAACTCAAAAGCTAATTAATTATATCAACGTAACAATTAATTACGAATTAAATCAATAAACAGGTCAGATGAATAGTAAAAAAAATTCTTTAATGAACAGAATTTTTACTACGTGAACAGTACCTCAAAAAGAAAAAATACAGTAACAGTAGTCATTCAGATGAACAAACAGAAATATTTTTTAAATCCCGGACGAACAGTAAAATAAAATTTTGGGTGAACAGTAAGTTTTTAAAATAATTATCAATTTTCGGATTTATTACTGAATAAATTTGAACAGAAAAATACGAGCAATTAATCAAACTATTTCAGATTAAAATAAAAGCAACAAAGGTTCAATCTTCTAGATTGCTGTCAAAAAGAAAAATATTAGCATAAAAATCCGAATATAAAGAATCAGAAATTCTGGCCTGATTGGGAGCAGTCGTGTAAACATTGTCCTAAAAGATTAAAGACCCGCCTATCGCCCTGACGCAGATGGTCCTCTCTCCCTTAGCGATAAAAACCCCCGAATTCGGCCGACCTCTGTACTCGGGCGAGAGCGCAAAGCTTCTACTCAGATGAAGAACGTTGCCCAAAAAATAAAATAATTAAACTGTAGCCGAGAATTTTGGAGAGAGAGAGAGCTCGGTTTTAGAAGAGAGGAGAATGCTTTCGTTTTTTTTCCTGTGATCTCCTCGAACTGATCAGGCCTCTATTTAGGGTTCGGAAGCCTTAGCCGTTGCTCGATCTACGCGCACGTTCTCCATAACTCGTGCACCTGTTACCCAAATATCGCGCACGTTCTCGGAGCCGTTACACACGTTCTCATGACCGAGTCAAAATGAATGAAAACAGAAAAAATAAAGTTTTGAAAACCAAAAACACGTGCATGTGCATCGCGGCGTGGCGAGACGTGGCGTGCGTGCGCGTGTGTGTTATGGAAAGCCCAATCAATACAAAATCCAAAACACTATTCAAAGCTCAATAAGAGGTGAAGCGATTTAAACCCCTTACTATTTATCTTGTTTTCCAATATGGGAATATTCATAAAGGCAAAATTACCTTTTTCATGAACAACATAACCAACAATACCGTTGGGGGTTTAGTGTGATTTCAAATGTTGTTTTGTTAGGGTTGGGGGGATATATATTTATTTATTTCATGTTTTCGTTGAAAGTTGCCTTCATCATTGATTTCATTAGAACTTTAATCGTTTACAAATGAATTCAAATGACAAAAAATAAAAATTACAACTTTCTTGAAAATAAACGCAAGGTCCGTTTATCGTCTCTTGCTTGCGTGGGTCTTTGGCCTGTGACGGGGACGTCGATATCCGTGGACTACCTGGCAATCAGATCTAATCCAGAAAAAATCGGGCAGAGCTTCGTTGATCCGCGAGGAGATCTAGAAGCTTGAAGCGCCTATCTCGGCTAAAACGAGATATTTGCTCTTCTTAGGATTATCGGCGAAGGGTAATGCTAAGGAACGGACACGGGTGATGAAGACCTCTCTTGTGTTGAAGCACTCGACCACTCTTCACTGCAGCAGGGCTTCGCCAACTCTCCAAAAATCCAGATCCTCCAAAAGTGAGGCCTAAGGTTCCTATTTATAGGCATAAAGGCACACATAGGGCGTTGGGACACCCCTGGGGTGTCTAGGCAAAGCCTAGACACCCCTGGGGTGTTTTGACTTTCCCGAGACACCCCGGGTGTCCCAGTTCAGCCTGAGACGCTCCGTTGCGTATGTTTGATTGTTTTCGCCGTAAATTCTTCGTCCGAACTCGGATTTGAGTGATTCCAAGTGCGTTGGAAGATTGACAAAGAGTTCGATCCGCTCCGATGGTTGGATTATCTATAGAGTGATTGAGACATGAAGGTCATTGTTCTTTTCGTGAACATCGCAGAGTTCCCGATGGGCCCGTGCCTTCGCTATTCCGAAATCCTATCAGCTCACGTAGTTCGTCGATTCACTTCAATCGTTCATCGACGTCAATCGAACTCCTGTGGATCGGATAGTAACGTTCATCGTCGCTCTTTAACACTGAACTGTTCGTGGAGACCTATAGGCAATTTTTGATACCTACAGATACCCCCTCCAAAGCGTTCCGGACTCGTTTCTTTTATAGAAGAGGCTGGAATACTTTGGATGTGATTGGTCTAGCCTTCAGTCGGCGTAAGGACCTGTAGTTAGCTTCAACTCTTGGCTCCTTCGATTTTCGATCTATTCAATGCTTTGACGAATAGTCGAAGTTCTTCCGGCGCTGCGTTTATCGCTTGGCCGTCGTCGGAGTCTCGAGTCTACAGCTGATGAATTGAGTTTGGCTCGTGTTATTGAGTTGACTTTGAACTACTTCCGTCACATTGTGTTGACTTAGGGTTTCGGATCACAGTATGTTGACTCTGGTTGCAACGCGTTGACTGGCGTTGACCTAGGGTTACACGTTGACCGGCGTTGTCCCTAGGGTTTCGAATCGTCAAACGTTGACTTTGGTCGCAATGCGTTGACTGGCGTTGACCTAGGGTTACGCGTTGACCGGCGTTGACCCTAGGGTTTCGAATCGTCAAACGTTGACTTTGGTCGCAACGCGTTGATTGGCGTTGACCTAGGGTTACGCGTTGACCGGCGTTGACCCTAGAGTTTTGAATCGTCAAACGTTGACTTTGGTCGCAACGCGTTGATTGGCGTTGACCTAGGGTTAAGCGTTGACCGGCGTTGACCTAGGGTTACGCGTTGACTGGGGTGTCTTGGCCAAAACCGTGGTTCCCCCCCCCTCTTTTCTTCTTTCTTTTGAATTTCTTTCCTTTTTTGTTTCCCCCTCTTTCCAAAATTCAAAAAGATTCCCTCTCTTTCTAAAGCTCTTTCTTCCTCCTTTCATCCTTCCACCATTGTTTCCTTTCTTTCAAGAACTCAAAACCCATAAACTCCATAAAGAAATTTCGGATTTTGGTGTTCTCTCCTTGGCCGAAATTTCCTCTCCTCCAAGCTAGGGTTTCTCCTTCATCTCAAGTTCAAAGGAAGCTTCTTGGTTTTGGGTAAGCTTCTCCTCCAAAAAAAACTCTCTCAATTTTTGGCAAAAATTGAAACTTTATACATGTAATGAGGGTATGCCACGAATTTGTATGCAAAGATCATAGCTTTTTGTTCTCATGAGTTAGAGGATAGGCTCTTTGATGATGAGTTGTGTATGCACAAGAATTTGGGGGGTTTTATGTAAAATCCACAATATGGCCGAATTTGAGGGGCTTTTGTGCAAAATTGGACTGAAATTTGAGGGTTTTTTATGCAAAGGGGGCTGACATTTAGGACTGAAATTTTACTCCTTTTGGCCGAATTTGAAAGGTGCTTTTATGCAAAAGAATCGACATTGTTTGAGGGGTTTATTTGCAAAAAGCAACCCACAAAGTGTAGAGGGGTTTATTTGCAAAAGGGCTGACTGAAATTCCAAGAATTTAGACCACAAACCCATGACTAAAGTTTTGAGAAGGGTATGCGAAAACCAAACCGAAATTTGTGGAGGGGTTTATTTGCAAATTTGGCTACATTTTACAAAAGGGTTTATTTGTAAAATTAACCAAAATTATGGGATGTTGGGGGTGCTAGATGAACAAATATGATGACCATGACCCAACTCGAGCGTGTCCTTGACCCGAATTTAGCCTTGAACACAAAGGGTATTTTGGGTATCTCACCAAAGTTCACTGCGAAAAATGACAATCATTGTTTCGCATGCACGAAATTTGTAGGTTTAACTAGACTTCAACTATAAAATCCTGTTTATACATAGGATTTTAATTAAAGTTCTTAATTTCCCTTTTAAATTTCGTGTATTCATATTTTAGATTGTACCTGACTTGCTGCTTTTCGTTGCAGATTTTCAATGTCTCCACGCCGACCTCGACCTCGTAGGAGTCGTTCTCATTCGCAGCACAGCGAGGAAGAGGTTCCTGCGGCATCTTATCCAGCGGTCTCTTTCTTTGGGGGTGAGAATTTATATTTTCTGTATCCCTGATTGACCTCTTCGCGGGTCATGAAGGAAGAACCGACACCCTCCTTCACGGGGGTTAAGGTTTCGGATTTGTTTTGCTTGGCCAATTCAAGTCTTCTGGTATATTGGGGCGATTTTGTGTCTTCCTACACCTTATAGGTCGGTGTATGTTACCACGTTATTTACGTGATGATGCATACCGTTCTTCCAGTGTAGGACACTCAAAATCGTCTCTCCAATTATTCCGTGAATGAGCTTATCTTTCTTCTTATGAGATGGATTTTCTGACTCTATCCTTGTGTTTTATTGCAGTTGAGTTTCCCACGGGTAGCCTTCCTCCTCATGCCAACACTGGTTGTAGCCGGGAGGTCTTCTCCTCAGCTTCTCTCAGGCAAGCCGTTGGTCCACTCCCTCGGTTTGACAGAGATCGTTCTGACGAATTCTATCGTTTGATACGGGAAGGAGGGCGTCATTGCTTGCGTCAGCTTATTACGGATGCCTCCTTTACTGCGGATTCTACCTCTACTCAGGCTTTAAAGAAGCCGAGTTTCCTGTTCGGAGATCACGTCGAGGATCCTGCTACGCTGACCCTTACCGAGGAACACTGGCTGACTCTCGACGAAGGAGCTGTTTTGTACATTCCCTCCATTCCGCGTCAATATTCTTTCACTCATTTGAAGGGACAGGCTGTGGAGCGACATGGCACCTTACTGATGATGCTGAGTGAGTCCAGTGTGGATATGCCTCTCATCACAAGACTCCTGGTTCTAGCGGGCATCATGATATTCGTGGCCTTCGACCAGGGATCATGGGCCTTGACACTGCACCCCCGGGCGAGGTGTCAGCAGCTGCTCCTACCGTGGGTAATCGTCTGGCTCTTCTGGGGAGAAGGTTACCTCCACCAGATTATAGATGCTATGGTTGGGCTTCCTCACTAGCCAAGGGGTGGTGGGCACGCATGACCAGTTTCGTCTTGGCGCGCTGGGAGAGGGATTTGAAGAGCAGTGGATTGTATGCACCTATACGAGCCACCATGTACGGAATCCCGGTCAGCTGTCGCCATTTCTTGGCGTTGTTAGAGACATACATGCCTGATAGTAACACCTTCCTGACCAGCGGCGGCGAGTTAGGGTTGGCCTTGCATGAGATGCATCAGGTTTCTGGTCTTCCGATGGGGGATTGTCCATATCAGGAGTATTTTCCCTCGAACCAGCAGTTGGAGTGGTTGAAGAAAGATACTCCCGATATGTATGACACTCTCTGGGATCTTACTTGTCACTATTATACCTCCTTGGCCCAGACTTCTCTTCTAGCGAAAAGGAAGAAGCAGATCAGTTTGAAGCAGTTTGCTAGCTATTTGTTCCAGAATTTGGAGGGTAATTCCAGCGAGCCCATTCGTGAATTAGATGTGTTGACCCCTACCGCCGTTAATGAGTTGGTGGAGAAGGCTGAGGCTCGTTCTTACACCATTGCCAGCGCTGAGGGAGCTTTTCCTGCGGGAACCAAGTTTCGTTCGTTTCTCTGCCGTGCACAGAAGTCCATTGGGTCCCGGACTCTACTAGCAGGCTACCTTGCTCTCTGGTTGAAGAAATGTGTTGTTCCGTACCAGCCTTCAGACGCTCTACCTATCGAGGTGCTCTTCCCTGCAGTTCAGCTAGCTTACGGGAGAGAGCTTTCTCTGCTCCCAGCGATGGTTGCTGGCATCCATTGCGGGCTTAGGTGTCTAGTCAGTAGTTTATGCAGAGGGGTTCTGAACCATCGACCGAGCTTATTTGTCCGAAGGTCGAGCTTCCTTATGCATATCTGATGGCGTGGCTCGTTCTCCACCGTCCCGACTTGATGTCGGCGCCCAGCGTTGTTGACATCCCCGTTCCTTTTATGCAGCTGTTGGAGAAGAGCAGATAGCTCGGGAACAAATTCAGTGATGTACAACGAGAGCTTCGAGTCCGTAAGAGCTGGGAGTTCTTCAAGTGTTTTCCTCATTTTTCGGGTCGCTACGGTGACGTGCTGATTGACGAGGAGAAACCTAGAAGTGACCGGACTGTTCTCGACGTTGGTTGTTTCCGCTGGTTAGTGAACATCCGCGTTGGGTATCTTGTTCTCCGGGTGAAGAATCGATGCCACATAGAGCCTTACATTCCCTGCCGCTTTGCTCGTCAGTTCGGCTATGACCAACTATATGTTGGGAATCCAAGCCGTGGTCTGCAGGTTGAGGGAGGGCTTATTGACGGCGTACGAGCATGGCTGTGGACTATGGTGGGCTGCACTGGAGCCCATTTTGCTCTTTGGTTAGTGAACATCCGCGTTGGGTATCTTGTTCTCTGGGTGAAGAATCGATGCCACATAGAGCCTTACCTTCCCTGCCGTTTTGCTCGTCAGTTCGGCTATGACCAACTATATGTTGGGAATCCAAGCCGTGGTCTGCAGGTTAAGGGAGGACTGATTGATGGCGTACGAGCATGGCTGTGGACTATGGTGGGCTGCACTGGAGCCCATTTTGCTCTTCCTTCATATAGGCGTAAGCCGCTGACCACTTTCCTCAGTTGCAAGTGGTTCCTTTCCGCTTATGAGTCCATAGGTGTGAGGAGCCTTTCAGAGTTACAGTCCGAGCACTCGGTCCAGGTTGCTGTGATGGCTGCTCGCAGGGCTGAGCTTGCTCAGAAGCAGAGAAAGGGGCCTGCCAAATCTCTTCTCCAAGATGATGAAGAGCTCCTTCCTACGGGTGATGACGACGAGACTTCCGAGGAAGAATATGTGGATGTAGATACCGACAGAGAAGAACTCGATACAGGTTTGTCATGCTCTTTGATTTTTTCCTTCTCCATTCTAATTGGTATAAACGACAGATCTTGTTCGTTTAATGAAATGACCATTGTCACCTTAGGTAGGACAGTTAACGATCATGAGTCGCCAGCTCCTCGTTATACGAGCCCAGGGCCTGACGATCGAGCTCCCACGCACGTTGAGACGTGTGACAAGTCTGTGCATGACCGACCTGTTGGTCCTAGGAGGGCTGGCGCCCCGAAAAGGAAGAAGACTGCTCATAAACCCCACGATGGCCAGCGTCCTTATGGAGTGGACTTAGGAAGCATCGCCGATGGAGGAGAAGGTAACATTTATTTTTATTGCTTTAAGATGATTTACCTCTTGGGATTCGTAACCATGTTTTATGCTCCAGGGTTCTTTGAAGAGGGCGAACTTCCACCGGGTCCGGTATCTCCTGGATCTGATAACATGGATTGCTTCATGCAGCAGATGTGCGACGCCCTTCACGACGGGTCTTTGGGCATCGATCTAAACATCGATCTTGAGCATTCAGGTAAATCTACATCCAATGATACCCTCCTCAAGCATGGGGAAAGAGAATCTTCTGTTTTTGCTGCAGGTATTTCTGAGCTTTCCTTTCCTCCTCATCTTCCAACATTTAGGTTACCCTGCAGATGTCGCGATGGAAAAGCCAGCTGAGGATGGAGCCTATCATGATATAGGCTTCGAGGAACGGGGGTGTGCTCCTGTACCAAGCTTCTCGAAACCCGATGCTGGCTTATTAGCTGACATGCTGGCTGAACAGACTGCCAGAGGAACCGTGAGACCACTCTTTGAGAGTGATTCATTCACAGGTATATATCTGATTCCCTTCATCTTGCCTGATCTTTTGTCTGACTAACGAAGGATTAATATTATAGCGCCAGTCATTGGGATTAACCCAATATCGATTCCCGGCATATCTAGCTTACCTCGAAGTGACGGACTTGCAGGTATGCATACGATCTTGGATGTCGCACTGCTTTTCATTCATTTTTTTTTCATTTTTTTAATGGATGAGTGTAATCATAGGACCAGCCGCTTGGGCCGATACCCTTATGACTCTTGGCATTCCCGTCGCATCTGATGACGGTGGGATTACCGGTAGGCATACGATCTTCTTGTCCCGATTCTCCTTATTTGTCCAAATTTTCATTTTGACTAATAAAGAAGTGCAACTATAGGACCAGCCGTTGTGCCTGATGCCACTATAGTTTCTGGGACTGATAGTTTGCCTGAGAGCGGTACCGAGTGGTATGAGCAATCTGCCTGCAGGGGTTGATATACCCTCCATGACCACTTCTGCCGCTATCTCGGAGTCTGTCGGACCTCAGCCCGAGGGGACCTCAGTCGGCATAGGTATGCTAGGAATTTGCCTTTGAATTTCCTTATCGTATTCGATAATCTGCTAAACTTCTATGTTGTTGCTTGTAGGATCTCGATCCTCTCTATATGAGCGTGTCCGCGTCCTTTTGGTCGATACCGATCCTAACAGAGACATTTTCCGTACGGACCTCGGCTTCTTCACTGCCTTTTATAACGGCATGATCGAGAAACTTCTTCATAGAGGATACAGTTTCGATCAGTTCAGGCGTTCCTTTTCTCGCCACATGATGATGATGAGGGAAGAAGGATACCCGGAATTGGCCGATTCCTTCACTGCCGATTTCACTGCCCTAGAGTCAGAGATCCGAGAGTTGAAGGAATTGGAGACTAACGGGGCTTCTTCTTTCGTGTCCTCTCAGCTGGAGCATAGGCTGGCACAGTGGCGTGACCCTGGCTGGATTAGAGTGTTCTCGTGAACAGGCACTCGAGAGGCTAGGATCCACCCAGGAGAGACTGATGAAGCTGAAGAGTGAAGCCGCGGAGATTTTGAGCAGTTCTGAAGAATCTGCTCGAGCTGATCTGCAGGCAGAACTCGAGCAGAGTTATGTAGATAGACTTTTTAGTTTAAAGTCTCATGTTCTCAGCCGCCAACTGCCTTCGGGCTAAAGAGCTTTTTATTGTATGCTTTTGACTCGATCTATTAATAGAGACTCTGCACTTGCTTCTTTCGTGATCTTTCTGCGTTTATTTTGAATGACAAGATTTACGGGATTTTTAGCAAACCCCAGCCCTCAACGGGTTTAATATGCCTTTACCGATTACCGTTTGAATCGGGCTAGCATGCGGATTGTCTAGATCCGTTCCACATGTAACGTTGTGCTAAGAGAATTGCTTTTCTTAGACTTAATGCTATGACTTTGAATACATAGACTTCACTATTTTTTATAGGGAAAAGGTACCCCGCATCGCGTATTAGGCGATGACTTATCCCTTCTTAGGCTTCGGGATAAAATTCCCCAGACTGGATTCTGGTGTTCGCGTATTAGGCGATGACTTATCCCTTCTTAGGCTTCGGGATAAAATTCCCCAGACTGGATTCTGGTGTCTTTTTCAATCGGTGAAAGACTAAACCGGGGATAAAATTCCCCAGACTGGATTCTGGTGTCTTTTTCAATCGGTGAAAGACTAAACCGGCAGCGCGTATTAGGCGTTGACTCATCCCTACTTAGGAGTTGAGATAAAATTCCCCGTGCACAAAAGTGCACGGATTGGAAGCTGGGAATTGTGTCCTTTATCAGAATAAAGACGGATTGGGAAACGAGAGAGGAAGAATTTTATATTCTATCTCCCGATATTCTATCTACAGCTGGAAAGGAAACTCGAGGTGGGATCTCCACCCCCAGAATCCGGAAGGATGAAACTAAGAGTGGGATCTCCACTCCGAGAATCGGAAAAGTTCAAACGGCCCTAACTTTTATAGGATTGGTCATTTGAATCAAAGAATCCCTCATTTATTGAAGGGAAAGCCCAATTTCAACCCTAACTTTTATAGGTTTGGTGGAAAAAGGAGCAAAGACGGATTTTCGTTTATCGAAAAGGAATAACTCGGTCTTAGTCTTAACTATTTGTAGGCTTGACTAAGTGAGATTTGGAACAATCCTAACTTTTATAGGTTTGACTGTTCAAATTGAAAGTGGATCTTTCGTTCATGGAAGGAATCGAGAAAGGAATTTGGCTTTGGCCCTAACTTTTATAGGTTTGACCTGAAAGCCAAGAAAGTGGAATACAGGTAGCAAAGAAAGTGCCAACTCGTATTATCACTCAAAGGAAGACTTTAATGCTAGGTGGTTAGGACCTAACATGTTGAGTTTGAGAAATACCAACGACGAGCAGATGGAAATGTTGGTGGATCCACCGTCGTTTAATTTGATCAGCGGATGGTTTGGTGAGGAAAGATTAACCTATCAGAGGATTGGATCTCATCTCACAAAAATAACTCATGAGTTAGAGAATTTTGATAAAAATAAGAAGAAACATTCTGACATTCAGAGTTCGAACGTAGATATCAATTCTACAGTGACTGGGTTATCCCTAAGAATACCCCATGTAGTATTCTTCTGGGAACTTCCCGATACATTGGTTATCCTGAAGATACTAAGGATAGTATTTTTTCAGGAACTTGCCGTTTATCGGCATCATAAGCCGGTCACCATCCTTGGTGACTAAGCGATATGCGCCACTCGAATAGACTGTCTCTATTACGAATGGTCCCTCCCATTTGGGTTCAAATTTACCCTTCTTCTTGGAGTTAAGGATCATAGGCCGCCTTTCAGCTAGAACCAAATCCCCTTCTTTGAAACTCCTTTGTCGAACCTTTTTATCGAAGGCTCGAGAAATTCTAGCTTGGTAAAACTCAATATGTTGTTGAGCTTCCAGGCGCTTTTCATCTAGTCTCTCGAGTTCTTCGAGGCGTTTCTGATGTTGATCCTCGGTCGTCATCTGGGTTGCAAGAGCGATTCGAAGAGACGGGATTTGAATCTCCAATGGAAGAACAGCTTCACATCCGTATACCAGTGAATACGGGGTTGCTCCCGTCGGTGTGCGCACCGTGGTCCGATAGGCCCATAGAGCCGCGCCAAGCTTGTCATCCCAGTCTCGTTTATTAGTTTTCACGATTTTTGACAAGAGTTTTATGATAGTCTTGTTGAAGGCTTCAGCTAATCCATTTGCTGTGGGATTATAAGCCGTTGACGAGATATCCCGAATTTTAAACTTTTCGCAAAACCTTATGAAGGCGTTGCTGACAAATTGAGGACCGTTGTCATGTATGATTCGTCTTGGAACACCATACCTGTAGATGATATGGTGCTTGATGAATGCAATGACGTTACTCGTTTTAACTTCTCTGAGTGGAACTGCTTCAGCCCATTTGGAGAAGTAATCGGTAATTGCCAGGATGAACCGGTCACCTTTGACTGATGGGGGATTTATAGGGCCAACAATGTCCATTCCCCAAGTCTCGAACGGCCATGACGTAACCGAAGGATGCAGATGCTCCGGAGGTTGGTGCATATAATTCCCATGTATTTGACATGCATTACACTTTCTGGCATATGCGATTGCATCACTCATCATGGAAGGCCAAAAATACCCCATTCTTCTGATGCGATCGTAAAGCTTGGGACCAGGTTGGTGTGCGCCACACTCTCCTTCATGCGCCTCCCTAAGGACCTCTTCAGCTTCTTTGGTTGATAAGCAACGTGCTAGCAATCCATCGTACCCCCTGCGGTATAGCGTTCGATTTTCCATATTATAGTAGAATCTTGGTGCCCTTCGTCTGATTGACTCTCTTTCCTTCACATCTTCTGGCAAGATTCCATGGAAGACGTAGTCGATGATGGGGAAACGCCAATCTCGCGGTTCGAACTCGACTTGAGTAGCGTGCACCTCTTGAACCTCTTCTTCCTTGGCAAACTTCATTGTAAAGCGGTACTAGGAGTTGGTGAGTTCTTACCGTAACAAACTGCTCTGCTTCGGGAGGTTGTGCCAGAGATACGGCCAATGCTGCTAACGCGTCTGCATAGGTATTCTGTAGCCGTGGAATATGTTCGATAAAGAATCCTTCGAATGATTCTGCCATCTCCACTGCCATCTTATGGTATGGTATCAAATCTTGGCTTCGAACCTCATATTCTCCTTGGACTTGTTTAACTATCAGCTGAGAATCGCCGAAGGCTTCGAGATACTCCACCCCCAGTTCTTTAGCAAAACTGAGTCCTATGAGTAATGCATTATATTCGGCTACGTTATTTGAGCACGGTTCCGTCAACGAGTAAGCTCGAGGCATCACGTGCTTTCCTGGGGAAACTAAAACAACTCCAACTCCAGAAGAAATCTTAGAACTTCCAGGAGCACCTGTGACAATAGCTGCTCGGGAAGCGCCATCGAAGTACAAACGCCATACTTGTTGGTGCGAAGTCGCATTGACTTCGTGGGCTTCGTCGGGTAGATCGTCATATATCTCGGCGGTATCCGTAGTTGGATTGTCTGCCAGGAGATCACAGATGGCCTGTCCTTTTACTGACTTCTGTTGTTTAAAATGCAAGTCGTATTGGGACAATAGTAAGGCCCATTTTGCTAATCGCCAGCTCATGGAAGCTGGTTGAGTCATGAACACTCGAACTGGGTTAACTTTAGAGATAACATAAATGGTCTGTCCAACCAGATAATGTCGCATCTTCTGAATAGCAAACACCAAGGCGAGACATTCTCTTTCAATCATAGGATATCGAGATTCAGCGCCTACCATGGTTCGGCTTAAATAATAAACAGCCTGCTCATGACCGTTATCGTCATCTTGTGCAAGTAATGCACTTAATGAGTGGCTCGTCGCCTTGACATAAATCAAGAACGGTTTGCCCGATTTCGGTGCAACGAGTACAGGAGGTTTCGAGAGATATTCTTTAATACTCTCGAACGCCTTTTGACAAGCGTCATCCCATACAAAAGATACGCCCTTCTTTGTGAGCTTGGAGAATGGTTGGCATTTTCCTGAGAGGTTCGAGATGAACCGGCGGATATAGGCTAATCGCCCTTGCAATCCTCTGAGCTCCTTGAGGTTTCTCAGAGGTTGCAATTCATTAATTGCCTTTACCTTATCAGGGTTGATGTGAATACCTTTGGTAGTGACAACAAATCCCAAAAATTTACCACTGGACATTCCGAGGAAAGACTTGGTAGGATTCATCTTCAATTGATGGGCTCGCATCAGGTCGAACATGGTCTTCAAGTCCTTAATGTGATCTTTTTTATCACGACTTTTCACGACCAAATCATCTACGTAGCATTCGACAGTCTTTCGGAGATGCTCCTGAAAGATCTTTAACATGGCTCGCTGATATGTAGCACCTGTATTCTTTAACCCGAAGGGCATAACCGTGTAGCAGAAGACGCCGAGAGACGTTCTAAATGCGGTATGCTTTTCATCATCAGGATGCATCTTTATTTGGTTATATCCAGAGAAACCATCCATGAAAGACATCCTCTCGAACCCGCACGTATTGTCGATGATAACATCCGTGATGGGAAGGGGAAAATCATCTTTTGGGCAAGCAGCGTTGAGGTCTCGAAAGTCGATGCAAATCCTGACCTTCCCGTTCTTCTTAAGAACTGGGACAATATTGGCAAGAGTCGACAAGCTTTTTAACCTCAGCTTCGATCGCCTCCATCATTTGTGGACGAAACCGTCTTTGTTGTTGTTTGACAGGTTTGACATCCGACTTAATATTGAGGCGATGCACTGCTACGTTTGGATCGAGCCCCGGCATGTCTTCATAATTCCAGGCGAACACATCGATGTACTCCCTGATAAGAGAGATCAACTCTTCTTTCTCTTCGGGTAGGAGACTGTCGCTAATGAATATCGGCTTCGGATTTTCCTCCGTTCCCATATTCACTTGGACTACTTGATCTTCGGTAGGAGGTTCTCTTTGTTCGAACCTATCACCATACTGCATGTTTAGGTGATGAACCCACGGATCTTCCCATGTCGGCATCTGGTCGTCTTCCTCTATTGTGGTAGGATCGACCGTGACCATGTTCGACATTAACTTTTTGAACATTTCACCAAGGCTAGCGTCGGAATCCCAAGCCGAAGAGTCAGAAGAGTATCCTTTTCTAGCCTTGTTAGCAATCTGATCGATGATTTGCCAGCAACATTCGTCGTCGGATGAGGAGACATAGCCAAGACCTCTTTTATGACGATAATAATCATCGGGTTTTCCCTTCGGTACATAGGCCATTCGAGGTGGAACTCGCGGACCTCGACCAAAGCAAAGACCCTCTCCGAGTGTAAAGTCATATCCATACTTCTCCATTAGATCGCGCGCTTTTGCGTCATATCTAAATAGATGAGGGGCAGGTTTATCTTCATCGTCTTCTTCTTCTAAGAAGTGATCGGGTATCGGAGCTTCTTTTCCTTTGCCGTAGACGACTTCTTTTCCACCCCCTATTCCCGCGGGGATGACAAGTGTTGCTCCGCATGGATCTTGTACCTGCTTTTTCGTCATGCAAAATGATTGAAGAGGCATATACAAATCAGGGTTATCATAAAGCTTTTTAGTGACATTATCAAGACACATCGAGTACTCTAAATCATCGTTTATTGATAGTTCTTCGGCAAGTTGCCAATTACAACTACTTTCCGATGATTTATCATCGTCAAGATTGATTACAATGGGTACAATGTCATTAAGTACAAAACCACCATCATAATCAAACCCGGATTCGGTGTCAGCTTCATCTCCGTTGTCCGTTCCTTGGGCCGGTGATTCAGTATCGGATTCAGCGCCGTATAGAAGGGAATCGGTGAAATAGTTCTCCAATCCCTTAAACGGTTGCTTATCCGCGACCACCGTCTTGACTTCATTATTTGTGTCCACATACTTGAGGCACTGGTGAAGAGTTGACGGGACTATAAGATTGCCGTGGATCCAAGGTCGACCCAACAGTAAGTTATAGGACGTTTCTGCGTCAATCACATAGCAAGTAACTTCTGATTTTAAATCCCCAATTTGGCATTTGATTCGGATCTTCCCCAAGGGTCTGGACCCGCTGGTGTTGAATCCGTAAATCGTAGTGCCGGTGGAGGCTAGTTTGCTAGTCGGGATTCCGAGATGATGCATCAGTCGGAATGGCATGATGCTAACAGCAGAACCCGGATCAACTTGGATCCGGTTGACCATGCTGGAGCCAATGTGCCCTGTGAAATACAAAGGCCGATCATGCTTTGAGTTCTTTGTCTGCATGTCTTCTTTGGTAAAAGAGATGCATGGAAAATGATGCGCCGCGAGATTGCAGTGTTGAGCTGACGGCTCTGGTCCTTCAGGAGATGGCTTGATTCGAGTTAAGAAAGCTTCAGAGTCGCTCAAGGCCTCTTGTAATGCTTTCCTTGTATCCTTGGAAAGACGCAATAGCTCGTATAGGGTTATCCTAGCCGGGATATTGGCCAACTGCGCCATGATGTCAAAATGGGGTAGAGAGCTTGCATTTCCCGGTTTGTCTCTCCCAATCGGGTGATTGAATCGAGACTGCCTCGGGTTTTGGGCTTCCTGACGTAAAGGCTCTTTCCCCTTCTCCTTCTGCCCGACTTTCTCCGTAGCTATGGGCGTTGGGGGAATTGCTGCAATTCCCAGTTCTGCCAATGTCTTGGAAGGAGCGGTTTTGGTACCTAATTGCTCGGAAGCATGTAGTGATACTCATTCCCACTTCGGGTTGCAAAGGCCTCCTGTTCATCTTCAGAAAGCGGGAAGGCGGGAATTTCTTCGTCATCTTCTCCCGGAATAGCAGAAGCTCCATAACAAGGCTTACCTTTTCTTTTTGACTTTTTCTTGGAAGAGGTTCCAGTCCATTGTTCATCTCCGATCAAATCTGGATGAACCCAAAGAATCTCACCATTAGGGGCTGTGTGTGGCACAAGTCCTTTCTGGCGCTGCTTGTGAGGATCATCGTTCACCGTCTTCACTACTGCCTTTATTACTGGTTCAAGCTGGAACCAGTTCAAGGGAGCAGAACCGAAACCAATTGATACTGCATTTGCTCCCACTTTCTTCTCCTTCGGCTGCTTCATGGTGATGACCCCGACATCGATTAGAGCTTGGATCTTGTCCTTAAGGGCATAGCACGCCTTGGTAGGATGGTGCACCGTTCTATGAAATACGCAGTATTTTGGATCATTGATTCTCTTAGCATCTTCCTGATCCTGGACTGGAGGCAATTTAATTTTGTTATTCTCAACGAGGTACTTGAAGATACTGGGAACTTCATCCTCTTTGAACGAATAGACTTTTGGGAACTTCGGTTCCGAGGCTTTTGGCTTCTGGGTCTGCTGTTGCCACCTTGATTGTTGAGGCGCCTTTTGCTGTGGCTGTTGCGGTTGCGCTTGCACTTCGAACGTTTGATTCGCGTCCACGGCATTTGCATGTGCTTTTCCTCTACCCTTAGGGACAAAGTTTGGTTGCGGAGCATTATTCGCTATTTGACCCCTTTCCGCCTTCTTCCTTTTAAGGAATCGTTCGGCTCGTTCTCCTCGCACCTTCAGATCCTTCTAGGTCTTTGGCGGTGCCATTCCCATGGCTTCCAGGATGTCCAATGAAAGATTGTTATGACAGGTCTCGAGGATGAAATCTTCGCTGACCGGATCCCAGCAATTCATTGCCTTGTTTCGGAATCTCTTCACGAAATTTTCAACTGTCTCGCCATTCTTCTGCTTCTCCTCAAACAGAGTGCTGATTGAGACCTCAGTGTCGTCGTCGAAGAAGTTCGTCAGAAACATATCCTCCATGTCATCCCAACTGCTGATGCTCCCCGGCTTGAGGCGACGATACCAATCGAAGGCCGCTCCGCGAAGAGTGCCAACGAATGACCGTACCATCAAGGGTTCATTGCCGGAGATTATTCCTAAGTGAGACTTAAAATATATTAAGTGTTGGGTAGGGGAACCCTTTCCATCAAACGGCGTAAAGTTGATTAAATTGAACTTTGCCGGATATGGAATTGATTCCCACTCCCTTGGGTATGGACATGGTATGCCGGACCTTTTCACTTCTTGAGCATTCATCAACGCGTTGATTTTGCTCTCCAAGTCCTTCATCTTCTTGTCCTCACTCGTATCTGTCTTCGAGTGGCTTTGGGGAGAGGTAACGTGGTCCTCTTTTGCATTATCATCCACGGGACCGCTTCCATTGTCGTTGTTGACAGGAGGGATATTTATGTTGACATTATTCCCTTCCCGTTCATTCTCATCTTGATTCTGATTATGGTGTCGAGTGGGTTCTCCCTGGTGACTTGTCAGAGCCGCGATTTGCTGGTCATGCATCTCTCTCATTTGCCCCGCACTAGACGCCGTGTCATCGGATGCTATAGCCGAGTAGGAGTCTGAATCAGCATCTGACGCCTCCTCTTCCGAAGGAAGTCCTTTTTGCATCCTTTGGTAGTTCTTTCGTCTATTGATCCCTGACCGCAATCGAGTCATGCACTGGGACGCTTCGGCAAGTTGGTTTGAGCTAGAGGGTCGTGTCGATTTGCCTCTGCCAGTCATATTAACAGACACTTCTAGGAATTCGTCCTCTTGGCGAACGAACTTCTTCCCACGAAAATGCCTTGGCTTGGAAATCCTCTCGAATACCGAGACTCTCTTTGGGGTTTTAGAACAGCAGCATTCTGACAACACCGCCTTGTCTCTTTCGAGACTTACTCGCACCCCCAGCTCTATAGTACAACTCATCAGTTTGATAACTGGAGCAACCCATAGAGTGTTGGCATGTCTTCCCAGGTATAACACAATCATCATCAGACGAATGTGTTTCCCTCTGGGGATATGACGCTTTATTAGCGTTTTCAGAAGTCACTCGTTCAAGTCTACACTTTTGCGAGCGTAAAAACTTAACGGGCTCTTGAACTTCGACCCGCAACCCAAGGCGGTCGGTAACAGGGGCTTTCCCTTTGTTATCTTTCTTGGAGGAATTAACACGACCCCCAGTCTGGTTCGTCATTTGGGGACCTTTCAACGGACCCAATCGCTCCTTGACAGGTGCTTTACCTCGGTTCTCCGGTAAGGGACCGAGACGACCTTTCAACGGAACTCTGGCTCTTGAAGGATCTATGTTCTTACCTGACTCCGCCGGAGGTGCGGGGGCAAGGGGAACAGGATCTGGATTTGATGAAGGTTGGACAGCAATATCGTCCGCTCTTGTCTTAGGCGCCGGCTTTGCCTTTAGCACCCACACCTGCTTGTGTTTTGACGGATTCTTGACCGTCTCTTCTTTCTGCATCTCCTCCGCTTTCTGCAGAATGACTCGGGCATGCGCAAGCAATGCGCGGCGTTTCTTGATTCGCTCTTCGAGGGTTGAGCGAGTCCTCGTGACACGAACCCATTCGTTCGTTTCTGCCTTGGAGGAGGAATTGGTTATGTGCCGTTGTTGCTCTTGGCGCTGTCTGGACTTGAGATCTTCATTGTAGCGAATCCCGTCCATCGATTCTGTGGCATTGGCCAGTTGTCGTGCAAGGCGTTGGCGCCGTCTTTGGCGCGCCCTCTTTGACATAGCTGGAGCACCTTCGACAGTCGCCTTTGTGGCGGAAGGGAGATCTGGATCTGCAGCCTTGACCTCTTTGGATGCCGCCGGGATGTCACGGGGCACGGGCGCAGCAACGGCGACGAGATCTTGGATCTTAGAGCCGGAGGTCCCGCGAGCATTTCTGGAAGATGAAGTCTTCCTACGCCTGTTTGGAGAGGCGGATCTGGAGGAGGAGGAAGAGAGGTACTCTTCAAACTTTTGCTGATCGAACTCGTATTCGATCTCTTCATTCACCCGGATCTTGAATGCCGGTTGCGTCACGACGGCCTCGGCAGCGAGGCCGTTGGCTCCCACTATGGTCGCCAGTTTGTTTTCGGAGAAAAATGACAAAAAATAAAAATTACAACTTTCTTGAAAATAAACGCAAGGTCCGTTTATCGTCTCTTGCTTGCGTGGGTCTTTGGCCTGTGACGGGGACGTCGATATCCGTGGACTACCTGGCAATCAGATCTGATCCAAAAAAAATCGGGCAGAGATTTGTTGATCCGCGAGGAGATCTAGAAGCTTGAAGCGCCTATCTCGGCTAAAACGAGATATTTGCTCTTCTTAGGATTACCGGCGAAGGGTAATGCTAAGGAACAGACACGGGTGATGAAGACCTCTCTTGTGTTGAAGCACTCGACCACTCTTCACTGCTGCAGGGCTTCGCCAACTCTCCAAAAATCCAGATCCTCCAAAAGTGAGGCCTAAGGTTCCTATTTATAGGCATAAAGGCACACATAGGGCGTTGGGACACCCCTGGGGTGTCTAGGCTTTGCCTAGACACCCCTGGGGTGTTTCGACTTTCCCGAGACACCCCGGGTGTCCCAGTTCAGCCTGAGACGCTCCGTTGCGTATGTTTGATTGTTTTCGCCGTAAATTCTTCGTCCGAACTCGGATTTGAGTGATTCCAAGTGCGTTGGAAGCTTGACAAAGAGTTCGATCCGCTCCGATGGTTGGATTATCTGTAGAGTGATCGAGACATGAAGGTCATTGTTCTTTTCGTGAACATCGCAGGGTTCCCGATGGGCCCGTGCCTTCGCTATTCCGAAATCCTATCAGCTCACGTAGTTCGTCGATTCACTTCAATCGTTCATCGACGTCAATCGAACTCCTGTGGATCGGATAGTGACGTTCATCGTCGCTCTTTAACACTGAACTGTTCGTGGAGACCTATAGGCAATTTTCGATACCTACATTTCATACTAACAAAGTTTCTCGATATTTTCAATTCAAGAGAAATATTACATGAAGGGAAAAACAAAAACAGTCTTAGACAAACCAAACAGTTCACAGAAATTGGTGGTGATAAATTAAGGGCAATAATCACAAGGTAATTATTAAGTAAACGCAATTAAACAGGAGGAAGTAGGCCGAGGAGGAAAGATGTGATCATGGTTAATGCTCTTTTAGGCTGGAAGCTTGGCACCATGTGTCCTGCTCCTCTTACTGTTGTAAATGTCAATCCTTTGTAACCAACAGCATATCCGCCAACCTGCAATAATTATAATTGTAACATATTAACATCAACGACATATTCAAATTATTGAAAAGGAAGCTAATAAGAAACTTGAAGTTAATAGGTTATAATTCTTTTACCTCGTCATCGACATGCCATGGACGCCATGATGACTCAATGTCAAGGTCAAGTATGCTTATGAGATCCCTTGTGGATGATACTGGACATACTGAATCTTGATCACCACTGAAGCAATAAGTTATAGTATTAGCATTTAGCAATTTAACATATATAAACACAAACTTGAGTTTATGAGCATAACCTATACAACCAAACACGAAGGCCACTTGTAATTAGATCTTTTATTGTGGGCAAAACAGTTGCAGGTGAATCAATCCAAATGCTACCGAATCCTATGAAAGAACTGTTTTCAAATATGAAGTATTAAGCTAAAATATAAACTTATTATCTAAAAATATAATTGATATTAGAATGAGAAATCCATGAATATAACCCAAACCTGCATACGCTCCATGGATATGGCAACTTTGTAATATTTGCATGAAAAGCTTTCTGAACCTCTGGAAGATTGAGGTATGCGTCGACATAATAACCCGCACAAGGATCATATTCTTTCACCTAGAATAGTCATAATATATTGCTTATTATAAAAATTGACGAACAAAGATTACTTCAAGAGATAATTGTTCTTTCTTTAATTCTCACAGAACTGAAGCCAGTTGATTGAGATGGGTTGTGGCAGAGTGGAGCGTAGATGTCATAATCATCGATATGCCCAACTTCTGCAGAAGCTGATCTCAATGCATTCTTGCAATTGATGGTATAGTTTTGGTTAGCAAAGGTGCATTTCGATTGGATGTCTCCATAAGCTTCATCAGAAATCAAAGCATGAGTCCAGTAGTAATTGTACATCCCTTTTGTGTTAATATTTCCATCGATGTATGCATTTCCAATCTGTAAAATGAGTCTCCCATCAAGTATATAATCGATTAATAATCGGTTGCAATTTCATAGAAACTTGACTTACAGCCACACCCTTTAGGTTGATGACAGTATTGTTTGTGTTTTGGTTATTTGCTAGTATAGTACTAGCCAATTCTGGAATATAATGGCCACCATAACTCTCTCCACTGATGTAGAAATCTCGAGCTTTATACTGAGGAAATCTTTCAAGCCAGTTTAAAATAAAAGAATATGAATCATCAGCGCTTCTCTTATCTCCGCTCAATTTGTAATCCGATGAAGTGTTTGAGTATGAAAACCCAACTCCAGCAGGAGATTCCAAGAAGATTACATTTGCCACTGTTTTCATGAGTAAATGTTAGTAAAATGAAAAATTGGCTTATGCATAATATAGAGGGCATATTAGATTGACCATTGTTCCATGAATATTCATTTGTATATAGAGTTTTGCCATCACTGTTGACTCTGAACGGTCCCAATTCTGTCATGGCTCCAGCTCCAAGCGAAGAGCACCCAGGTCCTGCATTTCATTTTCTGTCATATATTGAGCCCAAATAGCATCTGTATTCCTAGCATTGGCTTTAATAACAACAAGACTGAGAAATATTGCGGTTTTCCTATTCATACTTGTACGTATAATATGCCCATGTGAAATCAATTAATTTAATTATTTTACCTGTCATTATCTCACCTATTCGACCCATATAACAAATTAATATGAAAAGGACAAACTGGGAGGTGCTGATGAAGAGAGCTTGAGGCAGAGTTTTGAAAATGATCAACAACGTCTTCTGGTTGCTTAATGTTTGTTATATCATTTTGTATATTGTTTGTGGAATTGGATGAGTGAAATTAGATACTCTTCCTTACAATTTTCTCTTTGATTAATGGATTTTTCTTCTTGTCTTAATTTGTTGATGTCAAACATCTTTGAATTTTTTTTCCTATTGTTTCAGGTAGTTATATATCCATTCTGCAATCACAAGAGCTAGCTTCAAATTCAAATCAAGAATCACAAATGATTACCTCCATTAAGCCACAACAGAAGAGGTTTGCTTGATGCATTTTCAGGAGACTCAACAAAGTAATAAAATAGCGCTCGTCCAGCCGAAAGATCTACTGTCACATATCCTGCATACTGATCGAATTTCACCTGAGGTTGCCCAGGCAACGAATCAATCTTATCTGCTTCCATCATTCCATCTTGTGGGCCCACATAAATCGGCGCCTTTTTTGAATTTAAAAGTTTCCATGCCTGATTTCGGATAGATTGAATCAGCGGTTGAGATTTCATCAACTCCCGGAGACGGTCTGCTTCGTTATAGGAGCAATTAGCATGTTGCAGTGCAAAGAAGAGCAATAAAGCAAGGAATACAATTTTCATCTTTGTTCCTTTGTTTTTTAAAGTAGTGAAGTTCAACAATATATATAGATGATAGCTCTATACTACAGTACAAAGTGAGTTTTGAGTTTTTTAAGTGCTCGGACTCTACAAAGTCCTTGTGTTAAAACTCTACGTGAAAGGCTGGGTGTATAGTTCGAAACCATTGATAGCTTGCCGTCCATGCTGGTTAGTTTTTGATATTAATGGAAAAACATCATGCAATATATTTACATTGTATTCATAAATGTGTAGCTTATGCTGTGTACGCATTATGCTGTGTCCTTTACTGAATTTTGTAGGTCATGTATTTGTCTTATACTCTAATACATATGATGATAGGCAGCTTTACAAGGCGAAAGAAACATAACGTGTTCAGAATAGAAAAAAGTTTTCATGTATTTTCATATTGGTTTATGATTGTAATTTGTAAAGATGGTCAATATAACATTATACCACATTTGTTTATATTAGTAAGAGTCATTATTTTTGAGTGTAGATGTAGTCTAGAAAATAAAAGATATCATCCAACCAATGTGAATGTTCAACAAGATGAGGGAACGAGGGTTTAAGTTTTGATGGAGTACTATATATGAACGGGGCAGTGGCGTAGCCAGGAATTTCTTTTACCCCGGGCGAAAAATAAAGTATGTTAATAACTGTAGAGGTTGTACATATATTTACATAAAACATTACACATGATCAATTCTTTTTTTTCCTTTTAAAACACTAGTGTGAGCTTTCAAAATTGTGCCCGTGGAGAAAGTAAATATACTAATTGACATTCTGATTCTATGTCAAGAGATCACATCTGACGACAAGTTCCTAGTTGTTGGCTTGTGAACTAATAATGTAATATCAAGATAACAAATCATTACTTGTGCACATTTTTCTTAGAATAATATATCAAACTGAACAAGCCAATGCTAATTGGTGTTTGTGATTTTTGTACAGGTGGTGGCCTTCGGCCACTTTCTTGCCCTGGGCAGCTACCCAGGGCAAGCCTACCCTGGCAACGCCAATGAATCGGGGTGGAATCAGCAAATTGTACATGATGGGCACAACACCAGGTCCATTGAAAATCATAAAATATATAAAAACCTAAAATAAATAAATGTAAATGAAAATCATAAAATATATAAAAATGTAAAATAAATAAATTAAAATAGATAATTGGATTTTAACCAAATATATGATTTTACTTGTTGTCATGCTTACACCAATAACTATCCTTTATAATATACTTTATTCTTCATGTCTTCTCTAGTACGTAAAAGAAAACTATCTTGTTCTGAATTTTTTTCCCCGAAACATAATAGCTATAATATATTGTATAAGCAACGCAAACTTTAGATAGTAGTAGATGTATAAAAGGTGAAAGTGAAACTATTATCGCTTGCTATTAATTAGTCTAACTAGATGGGTCGGATGTTAACAAATTTTAGCAATCTCCAAGGTTTGACTATTCTAAAATAGCCCGAGCGGAATAGTGAGCTCTAGCACTGTTTATTCCTCCTGCTTGGACCCGGCCCAGTTACTAACCCGAACCGGGTTTTGCCCACTCACGAATGAGTCATTGAGAACCGTCTTTATATACCGACCATACTCGGACTCATCCCAATTTTTTATATAATGACCCTTTTTTAATTATTTTGACGCAATAATCAAATTTATAGTTAAATTATCTGGAAAATATAAATGGTTTGATTCATTACATGATACTGATTGGTGAGGTTTGGATCAAAAAAGTGTACACGTGATAGATTGGGTCCGGGTCCTGATACAAGTAGGGTAAAACTTTGATCCGGATTCACCAGATAGCAGCTCTATGTAATATAATTCATAAACTTGATGAAATAAAAAGACATTTATTAATTAAGGTTATTTAAGTAACAACATGATTTATAAATGTGAAAGAACCCAATCAATCCACCAGAATACTTAAGTTGTGGTGAGACCGTAAGAGTTTAGAGTTATATTTTTATATTGTAACAAACATTTACAAGTGAAGCATCTTTTTCATGGGCTGAAAATTGGACTCACGCAACGGTATTAATTTTTATAAAATCCTTATTAATTTCATGGCCAATGTGCATGATTTTTCTGATACCATGTGTTGGGGAAATATCAGATACGCTCTGACATCCGTTCTACGGAATTTGTCCTACCGGATCTTGTGTTGAGCAATGGAAAAAAGGAATCACTACAAATCAAAAATAATTGCAAGAACAAAGAACACCGATTTTAACGAGGTTCGACAACTTGCCTACGTCCTCAGAAGCCACACAAATAATTTCCTTTATATCAAATAAGATTACAAAGCTTGTAAAAGAGTAGATCTCAACTTGAGATCTCTCAAAAAATAAGAACCAACAGAAACTATCTATTGTTCAAACAAAAGGCGCTGAGATTTTCAAAGTTGAAAATCTCCTCTCTCCTCACTAACTCTGCTACAGGAACTCTCTTTAATAACCGAGATTTTCACTTGAAATCTCGTGCTCAAAAGATTGGGGAGGAGAAGAAGACGCTCCAAAAGAACGCCGCCACCCAGCTCTCAAAGATCGCTCTGAGATTCTTCTCAGAAATCTTCTTGTGCATAATTCTCCTTTTATAGGAGAACCCTAGGGCCAGAACAGCTGTGTCCAGCTGTTTCCCAAAAGCACAGGCAAAAGAGGAAAGGGGGAGGCGAATTTCGAACTCGCCTGCAATCTTCGAGTTCGCCTGCAGCGGGCCGCTCGAGCTCGCCTTCAATCATCCAAGTCCGCCTGCTCGACTCTAATCTCGCCTGTAGCGCCTACCTCGAAATCACCCGCAACTCATCCCGCCTCGAGATTCGCCTGTTCGAGTTCATCCGCGTCTTCCTTCGCCTGAAGCTTCGCCGGAGCTCGCCTCGTCTCGTCGCTGACAAGGTATGGGCCTACACCCATTTCCAACAATCTCCCACTTGGAGACCATACCGCCATCAGCAAGCTCTCTCTTAACAAGCATCTTCTCCTGTGTGGCTCCGCCCTCATCTCTTACATATGAAGGCCAACTGAAGTTGCGCACAACTCCAGTTTCTGGATGGTGACTGCTTTAGTCAACATATCTGCAGGATTTTGGCTCCCCAAAATCTGCTTTAGTCAACATATCTGCAGGATTTTGGCTCCCCAAAATCTTTTCCAACTGTAACTTCCCGTCCTCTATCATCGAGCGTATGAAGTGGTAACGTAACTCGATGTGCTTCATTCTGGCATGAAATACTGGGTTCTTGGCAAGGTGTATAATACTTTGGCTATCACAATAAAGAACTTCGTTCCCCCGCTTCAGACCCAACTCTTCCAGGCACCCGGTTAGCCAAATCATCTTCTTGCTCGCCTCGGTCACTGCGACATACTCTGCCTCAGTTGTGGACAACATCACAATCTTCTGAGAACGTGAGACCTAGCTCACTGCCGTCGACCCTAAGGTATAAACATACCCCGTGGTGCTTCGTCTTGTATCATGATCACCGGCAAAATCTGCATCCACGTATCCCTACAGTAGCAACTCCTTTCTCCTGAAACATAGTGGCATATTCGTAGTCCCTCTCAGATATCGCAATATCCACTTCACGGCCTCCCAATGCTGCTTCCCTAGGTTACTTGCAAACCTGCTCACAACTCCCACTGCATGGGTAATATCCGGCCTCGTGCAAACCATTGCGTACATCAGACTACTAATGGCTGATGAATACGACACCTTCCTCATGTGCTCCTTCTCTGCATCAGTTTTGGATGATTGTTCACCAGACAACTTGAACTGGCTTCCAAGGGGCGTGCTAACAACCTTAGCATTATGCATGTTGAATCTCTGAAGTACTTTCTCAATGTATTTAGACTGACTCAACTTCAACGTCCCCTCAGCCGCATCTTGGCTGATCCGCATCCCAAGAATCTGCTTCGCTGCACCCAGATCCTTCATGGCAAATTCCTTTGCTAACTGCTTCTTCAGCTTGTTTATCTCTTGTAAACACGGTCCTGCAACTAACATGTCATCAACATACAGCAATAACACGATATAACTGGTCCCGAACCTCTTAAAGTAACAGCAATGATCTGAATTGCATCTGTCATAGCCATTGCTCTGCATGAAGTTATCAAACTTCTTATACCACTACCGTGGAGCCTGTTTCAATCCGTATAGGCTCTTCTTGAGCCTACACACCATCTCTTCCTTTCATTCCTCAATGAAGCCAACAGGTTGCTTCATGTAGATTTCTTCATCCAAGTCGCCATGAAGAAAGACAGTCTTTACATCTAACTGCTCAAGGTAGAGATTTTCAGCAACTACTAAGCTCAACACCACCCTGATGGTTGTGAGCTTCACAACAGGGGAAAATATCTCTGTATAATCCACTCCTTCCAGCTGTTGGACCCTTTACGACTAATCTGACCTTGTATCTCTTCTTTCCATCACTCTCCTGCTTGACTCGGTAAACCCACTTGTTATGTAAGGCCTTCTTCTTTGCAGGTAGCTGGGCTAACTCCCATGTCTCGTGCGAGCGGAGAGAATCCATCTCTTCTTGCATTGCATGCTCCCACTGCTGAGATTCGCTTAATTGCATAGCCTCCTTATAGCATTCTGGTTCTCCGTCATCTGTCAAAAGTAGGTAATCTAGTGACGAGAGATACCTGGGATTCGGTTTGGGTACTCTGGATGACCTCCTAAGCTCCTCGCCCTGGGTAGTCGGTTCTGTACCTGGAGTCTCCTCCGTTCTTCGGTTAGAATCGACGTTGTCTCCCCCATCTGGAAGTTCCTCCAAATCCATGTATTCGGATGCGTCTGCATCCATAGTGCTGCTCCCACTGCTTTGGCCCGCCTTGGCATTGTCCCTGTCCTTGTACATCACTTCCTCATTAAATATGGCGTCTCGGCTCCTGATGATTTTCCTGTTCTTGTCATCCCAAAGACGATACCCGAACTCATCAATACCGTATCCAATGAATGTACACTTCAGTGACTTAGCTTCCAGCTTGTCTCTGATATGGTCACTGATGTGGACATATGCCACGCACCCAAAGATTCTCAAGTATGATAGATTAACCTTCTTGCCACTCCAAACCTCTTCCGGAATCCCAAAGTCCAATGGAACTGATGGCCCGTGATTTATCAGCTACGCTGCTGTATGCACCGCGTCCGCCCAAAAAGTTTTTGGTAGACCTGCATGTAGACGCATGCTCCTCGCACGCTCTGTCAGCGTTCTGTTCATTCTTTCTGCTACGCCGTTCTGTTGCGGCGTCCCTGGAGTAGTCCTCTCCAAACGAATCCCGTTCAGAGCACAGAACTTCTTGAACTCCTCCAAATTATATTCTTCACCATTGTCTGATCTCAGACACTTTACTTTCAGATCTGTCTCGTTCTCCACCATGGCTTTCCACTTCTTGAAGATGTTGAACACCTCCGACTTGTGCTTCATGAAGTATACCCACACCTTCCTCGAGTGATCGTTGATAAAGATGACGTAGTACACCGAACCGCCAAGAGAAGACACGCTAGCTGGACCCCATACATCTGCATGAACAAGCTCTAGCTTGTGAGCTTTAGGTGGTCTTCCACCCTTTAGAAAACTATCTCTCTTCTGCTTCCCGAAGATGCAATCTTCACAAACACCGACTTCTACCGAATCGATGCCGGTTAGCTTCCCTTCTGAGTGTAGAATCTTCATACCCTTCTCACTCATGTGTCCCAGCCTATTATGCCACAGATCTACACTCTCCTTACCTGCGGCAATGGCGAAGGTGTCACTCGCGTGTGAAGTTAGGTAGAGGGTACCGGTTTTATTGCCACGGGCAACCACCATTGTACCGTTGGAGATTTTCCACGAATCTCCGGTGAATATTGTAACATAGCCTCCTGCTCCAAGCTGACTTACAGAAATAAGATTCTTCTTCAACTTCGGTACGTGTCTGACATTCTTCAGAGACCACTTAGAGCCCTTCAATTGTATTTGCACGTCGCCTCTTCCAATAACACTACAGGGTTCATTATCACCCAAGTATACTTTTTCAAAGTCCCCTGCTACATAGTTCTGAAATAGCCTTCTATTAGCAGTGGCGTGGAATGAGGCTCCCAAATTAATAACCCATGAATCGGAATCACTATCCATAGCGAGAATCAGCGCATCTTGCATAATATGAGCTTCCTGCTCATTTCTCTTTGGTGTTTTACAGGTAGAAGATATGTGGCCCTCTTGGCTGCAGTTTCAACATTTTCCCTTGATGGGTCTCACATTCGAGTTTGACCTCTTCTTCTTCGACTTCGATCGATTCCTATTTTGGTTCCCCCTGTTATGGCTTCTGCCTCTCTGCTCGAGACTTAGGGTTGAACCCGAACCTTCTGATTCTTCGATTTTCTTCTAACCTCCTCGGATAGAATCATAGCTACCATCTCCTTCAGCTTCAACTTCTCTTTTACCACCGAGTTGCTGATTACGGTTACGCAACCTACCCAACTATCCGGCAACTGCGATAGTATCAATAGGGCATGTACTTCGTCATCAAACTTAATGTTCACTGAGATAAGTTGATCAACAATCGTGTTGAACTCGCTGAGATGTATCGTGAAGGAACATCCTTCTGCCATCTTGTGGTTGAATAGCGTCTTGACGAGATGCACCTTATTTGCAGCTGACGGTTGCTCGTACATCGTTACGAGCGCTTCCATAAGCCCTACAGTCGCCTTCTCCTTTAATATATCGTGTGCTACAGATTTTGCGAGGGCTAATTGGACCTGCCCCAAGGCTTTTCGATCCAATATTTCCCAGTCCTCGTCGGATTCTTCTTTCTTCTTTCCTTTTGCTTTACCCATCAACGGACGGTAAAGATCCTTCTGGTACAGATAGTCTTCCATCTGTGACTTCCAGTAGGCGAAGTCTGATCCGTTAAACTTCTTAATTTTTGATTTGCCTTTTTCTACCATTTCTTACACACACAGATCTGAACAAGGGCTCTGATACCAGTTGTTGGGGGAAATATCAGATACGCTCTGACACCCGTTCTGCAGAATTTGCCCTACCGGATCTTGTGTTGAGCAATGGAAAAAAGGAATCACTACAAATCAAAAATAATTGCAAGAACAAAGAACACCAATTTTAACGAGGTTTGGCAACTTGCTTACATCCTCGGGAGCCATACAAATAATTTTTTTTATATCAAAGAAGATTACAAAGCTTGTAAAAGAGTAGATCTCAACTTGAGATCTCTCAAAAAATAAGAACCAACAAAAACTATCTGTTATTCAAACAAAAGGCGCTGAGATTTTCAAAGTTGAAAATCTCCTCTCTCCTCAACAACTCTGCTACAGGAACTCTCTTTAATAACCGAGATTTTCACTTGAAATCTCGTGCTCAAAAGATCGGGGAGGAGAAGAAGACGCTCCAAAAGAACACCGCCACCCAGCTCTCAAAGATCGCTTTGAGATTCTTCTCAGAAATCTTCTCGTGCACAGTTCTCCTTTTATAGGATAACCCTAGGGCCAGAACAGCTGTGTCCAGCTGTTTCCCAAAAGCACAGGCGAAAGAGGAAAGAGGGAGGCGAATTTCGAACTCGCTTGCAATATTTGAGTTCGCCTGCAGTGGGCCGCTCGAGCTCGCCTTCAATCATCCAAGTCCGCCTGCTCGACTCTAATCTCGCCTGTAGTGCATACCTCGAAATCGCCCGCAACTCATCCCGCCTCGAGATTCGCCTGTTCGAGTTCATCCGCGCCTGCCTTCGCCTGAAGCCTCGCCGGAGCTCGCTTCGTCTCGCCGCTGACAATGTATGGGCCTACACCCATTTCCAACAATCTCCCACTTGGAGACCATACCGCCATCAGCAAGCTCTCTCTTAACAAGCATCTTCTCCTGTGTGGCTCGGCCCTCATCTATTACATATGAAGGCCAACTGAAGTTGCGTACAACTCCAGTTTCTGGATGGTGACTGCTTTAGTCAACATATCTGCAGGATTTTGGCTCCCCAAAATCTTTTCCAACTGTAACTTCCCGTCCTCAATCATCGAGCGTATGAAGTGGTAACGTAACTCGATGTGCTTCGTTCTGGCATGAAATACTGGGTTCTTGGCAAGGTGTATAGCACTATGGCTATCACAATAAAGAACTTCGTTCCCCCGCTTCAGATCCAACTCTTCCAGGCACCCGGTTAGCCAAATCATCTCCTTGCTCGCCTTAATCACTGCGACATACTCTACCTCAGTTGTGGACAACGTCACAATCTTCTGCAAACGTGAGACCCAGCTCACTGCTGTCGACCCTAAGGTATAAACATACCCCGTGGTGCTTCGTCTTGTATCATGATCACCGGTAAAATCTGCATCCACGCATCCCTGCAGTACCAACTCCTTTCTCCCGAAACATAGTGGCATATTCGTAGTCCCTCTCAGATATCGCAATATCCACTTCATGGCCTCCCAATGCTGCTTCCCTGGGTTGCTTGCAAACATGCTCACAACTCCCACTGCATGGGTAATATCCGGCCTTGTGCAAACCATTGCGTACATCAGACTACCAATGGCTGATGAATACGACACCTTCCTCATGTGCTCCTTCTCTGCATCAGTTTTGGATGATTGTTCACCAGACAACTTGAACTAGCTTCCAAGGGGCGTGCTAACAACCTTAGCATTATGCATGTTGAATCTCTGAAGTACTTTCTCAATGTATTCAAACTGACTCAACTTCAACGTCCCCTCAGCCGCATCTCGGCTGATCCGCATCCCAAGAATCTGCTTCGCTGCACCCAGATCCTTCATGGCAATTTCATTTGCTAACTGTTTCTTCAGCTTGTTTATCTCTTGCAAATACGGTCCTGCAACTAACATGTCATCAACATACAACAATAACACGATATAACTGGTCCCGAACCTCTTGAAGTAACAGCAATGATCTGAATTGCATCTGTCATAGCCATTGCTCTGCATGAAGTTATCAAACTTCTTATACCACTGACGTGGAGCCTGTTTCAATCCGTATAGGCTCTTCTTGAGCCTACACACCATCTCTTCTTTTCCTTCCTCAATGAAGCCAACAGGTTGCTTCATGTAGATTTCTTCATCCAAGTCGCCATGAAGAAAGGCAGTCTTCACATCTAACTGCTCAAGGTAGAGATTTTCAGCAGCTACCAAGCTCAACACCACCCTGATGGTTGTGAGCTTCACAACGGGGAAAAATATCTTCGTATAATCCACTCCTTCCCGCTGTTGGAACCCCTTTACAACTAATCTGGCCTTGTATCTCTTCTTTCCATCACTCTCCTGTTTGACTCGGTAAACCCACTTGTTATGTAAGGCCTTCTTCTGTGCATGTAGCTGGGCTAACTCCCATGTCTCATTCGAGCGGAGAGAATCCATCTCTTCTTGCATTACATGCTCCCACTGCTGAGATTCGCTTAATTGCATAGCCTCCTTATAGCATTCTGGTTCTCCGTCATCTGTCAAAAGTAGGTAATCTAGTGATGAGAGATACCTGGGATTCGGTTTGGAAACTCTGGATGACCTCCTAAGCTCCTCGCCCTGGGTAGTCGGTTCTGCACCTGGAGTCTCCTCCGTTCTTTGGTCAGAATTGACGTTGTCTCCCCCATCTGGAAGTTCCTCCAAATCCATGTATTCGGATGCGTCTGCATCCGTAGTGCTGCTTCCACTGCTTTGGCCCGCCTTGGCATTGTCCCTGTCCTTGTACATCACTTCCTCATTGAATATGACGTCTCGGCTCCTAATGATTTTCCTATTCTTCTCATCCCAAAGACGATACCCGAACTCATCAATACCGTATCCAATGAATGTACACTTCGGTGACTTAGCTTCCAGCTTATCTCTGATATGGTCACTGATGTGGACATATGCCACGCACCCAAAGATTCTCAAGTGTGAGAGATTAACCTTCTTGCCACGCCAAACCTCTTCCAGAATCCCAAAGTCCAATGGAACTGATGGCCCGTGATTTATCAGCTACGCTGCTGTATGCACCGCGTCCGCCCAAAAAGTTTTTGGTAGACCTGCATGTAGACGCATGCTCCTCGCACGTTCTGTCAGCGTTCTGTTCATTCTTTCTGCTACGCCGTTCTGTTGCGGCGTCCCTGGAGTAGTCCTCTCCAAACGAATCCCGTTCAGAGCACAGAACTTCTTGAACTCCTCCAAATTATATTCTTCACCATTGTCTGATCTCAGACACTTTACTTTCAGATCTGTCTCGTTCTCCACCATGGCTTTCCACTTCTTGAAGATGCTGAACACCTCCGACTTGTGCTTCATGAAGTATACCCACACCTTCCTCGAGTGATCGTTGATAAAGATGACGTAGTACACCGAACCGCTAAGAGAAGACACGCTAGCTGGACCCCATACATCTGCATGAACAAGCTCTAGCTTGTGAGCTTTAGGTGGTCTTCCACCCTTTAGAAAACTATCTCTCTTCTGCTTCCCGAATATGCAATCTTCACAAACACCGACTTCTACCGAATCGATGCCGGTTAGCTTCCCTTCTGAGTGTAGAATCTTCATACCCTTCTCACTCATGTGTCCTAGCCTATTATGCCACAGATCTGCACTCTCCTTGCCTGCGGCAATCGCGAGGGTGTCACTCGCGTGTGAAGTTAGGTAGAGGGTACCGGTTTTGTTGCCACGGGCAACCACCATTTTACCGTTGGAGATTCCACGAATCTCCGGTGAATGTTGTAACATAGCCTTCTGCTCCAAGCTGACCTATAGAAATAAGATTCATCTTCAACTTCGGTACGTGTCTGACATTCTTCAGAGACCACTTAGAGCCCTTCAACTGTATTTGCACGTCGCCTCTTCCAATAACACTACAGGTTTCATTATCACCCAAATATACTTTTCCAAAGTCCTCTGCTACATAGTTCTGAAATAGCCTTCTATTGGCAGTGGCATGGAATGAGGCTCCCGAATCAATAACCCATGAATTGGAATCACTATCCATAGAGAGAATCAGCGCATCTTGCACAATATGAGCTTCCTGCTCATTTCTCTTTGGTGCTTTACAGGTAGAAGACATGTGGCCCTCCTGGCTGCAGTTCTAACCTTTTCCCTTGATGGGTCTCACCTTCGAGTTTGACCTCTTCTTCTTCGACTTCGATCGATTCCTATTTTGGTTCCCCCTGTTATGGCTTTTTCCTCTCTGCTCAAGACTTAGGGCTGAACCCGAACCTTCTGATTCATTCGATTTTCTTCTAACCTCCTCGGATAGAATCATAGCTACCATCTCCTTCAGCTTCAACTTCTCTTTTCCCGCCGAGTTGCTGATTGCGGTTACGCAACCTACCCAACTATCCGGTAACTGCGATAGTATCAATAGGGCATGCACTTGGTCATCAAACTTAATGTTGACTGAGATAAGTTGATCAACAATCGTGTTGAACTCGCTGAGATGTATCGCGAAGGAACATCCTTCTGCCATCTAGAGGTGGAATAGCATCTTGACGAGATGCACCTTATTTGTAGCTGACGGTTGCTCGTACATCGTTGCGAGCGCTTCCATAAGCCCTACCGTCGTCTTCTCCTTTAATATATTTTGTGCTACAGATTTTGCGAGGGCTAATCGGACCTGCCCCAAAGCTTTTCGATCTAATATTTCCCAGTCCTCGTCGGATTCTTCTTTCTTCTTTCCTTTTGCTTTACCCATCAACGGATGGTAAAGATCCTTCTGGTACAGATAGTCTTCCATCTGTGACTTCCAGTAGGCAAAGTCTGATCCGTTAAACTTCTCAATTTTTGATTTGCCTTCTTCGGCCATTTCTTACGCACACAGATTTGAACAAGGGTTCTGATACCAGTTGTTGGGGGAAATATCAGATACGCTCTGATACCCGTTCTGCAGAATTTGCCCTACCGGATCTTGTGTTGAGCAATGGAAAAAAGGAATCACTACAAATCAAAAATAATTGCAAGAACAAAGAACAACGATTTTAATGAGGTTCGGCAACTTGCCTACATCCTCGGGAGCCACACAAATAATTTCCTTTATATCAAAGAAGATTACAAAGCTTGTAAAAGAGTAGATCTCAACTTGAGATCTCTCAAAAAATAAGAACTAATAGAAACTATCTGTTGTTCAAACAAAAGGTGCTGAGATTTTCAAAGTTGAAAATCTCCTCTCTCCTCAATAACTCTGCTACAGGAACTCTCTTTAATAACCGAGATTTTCACTTGAAATCTCGTGCTCAAAAGATCGGGGAGGAGAAGAAGACGCTCCAAAAGAACACCGCCACCCAGCTCTCAAAGATCACTCTGAGATTCTTCTCAGAAATCTTCTCATGCACAGTTCTCCTTTTATAGGAGAACCCTAGGGCCAGAACAGCTGTTTCCAGCTGTTTCCCAAAAGCACAGGTGAAAGAGGAAAGGGGGAGGCAAATTTCGAACTCGCCTGCAATCTTCGAGTTCGCCTGCAGCGGGCCGCTCGAGCTCGCCTTCAATCATCCAAGTCCACCTGCTCGACTCTAATCTCGCCTGTAGCGCCTACCTCGAAATCGCCCGCAACTCATCCCGCCTCGAGATTCGCCTGTTCGAGTTCATCCGCGCCTGTCTTCGCCTGAAGCCTCGCCAGAGCTCGCCTCATTTTGCTGCTGACAAGGTATGGGCCTACACCCATTTCCAACAATCTTCCACTTGGAGACCATACCGCCATCAGCAAGCTCTCTCTTAACAAGCATCTTCTCCTGTGTGGCTACGCCCTCATCTCTTACATATGAAGTCCAACTGAAGTTGTGCACAACTTCAGTTTCTGGATGGTGACTGCTTTAGTTAACATATCTGCAGGATTTTGGCTCCCCAAAATCTTTTCCAACTGTAACTTCCCGTCCTCAATCATCGAGCAGGATTTTGGCTCCCCAAAATCTTTTCCAACTGTAACTTCCCGTCCTCAATCATCGAGCGTATGAAGTGGTAACGTAACTCGATGTGCTTCGTTCTGGCATGAAATACTGGGTTCTTGGCAAGGTGTATAGTACTCTGGCTATCACAATAAAGCACTTCGTTCCCCCACTTCAGACCCAACTCTTCCAGGCACCCGGTTAGCCAAATCCTCTCCTTGCTCGCCTCGGTCACTGCGACATACTCTGCCTCATTTTCGGACAACGTCACAATCTTCTGCAAACGTGAGACCCAACTCACTGCTGTCGACCCTAATGTATAAACATACCCCGTGGTGCTTCGTCTTGTATCATGATCACCGACAAAATCTGCATCCACGTATCCCTGCAGTACCAACTCCTTTCGAGCCATGTAAAAAGTTTTATTCATTCGAAACCGTTAAAATTAGTATGAGTAGATGAAGGGTCAAACCACGACGGGTTCACCCCAAATTTGGTGTGTTGGGGTTTTAGAATATATAGATTAAGTTCAACGGAGCGGATCATCTACAATGTAGCTCAATCAAGTAATCATCAATGGATAAGAAACTTAGTGGACGTTCACTTAAGTTGACATAAGTCTCTCTCTCTCTCTCTCTCTCTCTCTCTCTATATATATATATATATATATATATATATAATGGGTATGCTTGGTAACAAGCACAAATTTTGTATCCGTGATTGATATAAAAAATCTTTTAAGATTTGTGCATCTTTTGATGTCACAAATCTTGAGACAAGATGAGTGGATAAAAAGTTTGGTGGACAAGGCCTCCTATCCACTTAAGTGGATAGGAGTTTTACTATATATATATATATATATGTTTGTGGAAAATTTGCAGTAAAAGAAATAATGAAAGAATTGTGTTGAATTTTATTCTCTCTAACTACTTAGAAAAAGAATGTTTACAACTCTTTCAACTCTCGATTACAATTGGATTTCCTGATTATAAAAGAGAAGAGAATGAATTTGATTCTCCTCTTTGTTTAATTCTGGGTTCTTCACGGTGGCGATGGAGTACTTCCTTCGAATGCTTACGTCGAACTTGCCTTGTCTGGTTGATAACTCTTGACGAGTATTGTAGCTCAGAATGAGTAACAAACTCTAATAAGAAAAGATTTGTTTGAACCGAAAATAATTCGGTTAATAAGCCAAGTATCGATTGTCTGGAACTCTTCTGTTGCAGATGGTTTCCCCCCTTTTGATAGTGTAAAGATCCGATTTTGGAAAATCCGCCCTTTCAATTCTAGAAAATCCGATCCTCCAAATCTCGACCTCCCTGAACTCTGTTGAGTTTGTTGATATTTATAGGGATATTAGAGGTGTAACTGCCCCTATAATCCGCGCCTAAATGAGGGTTTAGTCGCCCCATTAATCGGGTGTAACAACCCACGTAAACCACTCCTCAGATCATGGGTGAGAAACGGTTTCCGAAACTGTATAGATCATGTTTGAATAAGTCAAAACCATGACTTGCGTTCTGGCTTGAACGCAATATTTGGGAGTGCGTTCTACAGTGATTTGGAGCTGTGTTTGCAGCAGATGAAGCTGCGTTCTGCAGCGGTTGGAGCTGCGTTCTGCAGTGGTTGGAGCTGCGTTCTGCAGCGGACGAGGCTGCGTTCTGCAGCGGTTTGAGGCTGCGTTCTGCAGCGGTTTGAGGCTGCGTTTGCCCTTCTTTTTGTCTTTATATATGGATGACACCAATGACCATTCGAGAAGGCCCTATTCAGGCCATTTGTAACAATTGAGGCATCTTAATAATGCTTTATCAACTGCAGGTCACGATCTCCACTAAGGTCTCTTTGCATGGCTTTAACCATACGCTTCTCAGTATGTTGAATATTTGCCCACAGCTCTCTAGATCTTCCCGCTTTTCTAAAATCATTACACTGCTCATCAGCGCCTCTAATAGTTGCTAATATAATATTAGTCATGTTGTTGTCGCAGCCATCAAGACCAATCATCTCAAATATGGGGCTGTGTTGATAGCTGAGGATGCAATGATTGTGTTGCTTTGACTTTTGGAACGCAGCCACTTGTGTTTTGACTATAGGGGTGAATTCTTCCTCTTGATGTGAAGAAATCGTTGACTTGTAATTTCTTCTTAATCCATAGGGAAATCCTTTGATTGCAGCTTTCCTTTGGTAACAAGAAAGTCGTCTGATTATAACTTTTATTGTTGGAGCTTGATGGGGATCAGCTATCCATTGTGATTTTTAGACAGCCTACAGAACCCCCTCCAAAGTTTTTGAAAGTTCGCGGTTGACTGGGACGAATTTTCGGAATACTTTGGATCCCAAAATTTTGTAGATTGAATGCACCTCATCGCAGACTGAATGGAGCATCTCAGGGTCTTAGACAAATTCGTTGACATCCTCTTTTTAGTTCGTCAATAATGACTTGAGCTTTAGCTTGTTTGACCAAGTTCGTCATCTTCAGGGAGGTTGAGCACTTCCTGGCTTAAGACAAATCTATTGTCATAGACGGAGAGAACCACAAGCCTGTATGAAAAGGACTTCATCCCCAGCTTAGTCAGGAGGACAGCCTCGGAGGAACCCACTATATCGTCATCACTTGGAATATTAACCTCTTTGAAAGGGTTAGTTGTGTGATCGGCTGAGGTCGGTTACTAAAACGTCTGGTTAAATCATGCGTTCAACCAGCTGAGTGCGGTGATGCGTTTGGGAGTTAAGGCCCCTTACTTGAAAATGCGAAAATCGCGTTTCAGGTGGGATTTTTTGCCTAAAATCTCGTGCTGATTTGACGACTACAGCCATATATAAATAGACCACTGAGGTCAAATCAAAAAGTCGTTCGACTTTTCTCTTTCTTGCCTTCCTATCAACCGCTTAACAGGGTTCCTGTTCATCTTCTTCAGTGTTTCAACGAAGGAGAAATTCATCCCTAAATCTTTCGTTAATCCATTCTACCTCTTCTTCGTCACTATTAGAATGGCTCCTAAGAAGAGAATGACCTCCAAATCCAAGATCGCCCAAACTCAGGGTGCTCCTTCGGCTAAAACCCCCAGAGATGTCCACGCCGCCGCTCCGTCGTCTCCAACTTCCTTAATTAACGGTAAGTCTGGACGATTGAAAGTTATCTTAACAGATTCCCTCCCTTTAATTTTTGATTAGGGGTTTGCCTTCCCCTATTAGAACATATAGATCGTACTTAGTGTTTCTCGGTCTTAAAACGCATGGTTAGCTCCATCGTTCATGATATCTCAACGCAGGTTCAGACCTTGCGTTTCAAATTTTGAATACGGGTTGAGACCCTGCGTTTGAAACTTCAAATGCGGGTCGAAACCCTACGTTTTGGGACCTGGACGCGAGTCTGGGCCTTGCGTTTAAAATCTTGGATGGGACGTAGATCCAGAATTTTTCTTCTTGAGTTAGACTCCTGAGTTTAATTGACTGACTTTTCTATTTGCAGTGTGCTACTCCAATGAGCCTCTTTCTTTCAACCATTACTTCGGTCATGCGGGAGGTGCGGAGAAAAATACGATTTTCAGCTTTGCCTTCGAATATCTGATATTCCAGGATACCAACAAAGAGCGGGCGAAGTTCATCACTCAAGCCTTCCCCGAGACTCTTAGATCCTTAGTCACGGATGCTAAATTTGAGACCGCCGAACGTGAGATTTTAAAGAAACCATCCTTCCTCTTCGGGGATTCTGTTAAAATGGACCCCAAGCGGATGTCGGAGGGAAACTACAAATGGCTGAAGGCTGTCAACAATCGTCGTCTTTTCCTTCCCAACCTAGAGCGAATGTGGCCGATTTCTTATTATCAGTGCGGTTCCATCCCACGGTCAATGAATTGGGAACTTGTTCAGGACCAGGGAGGTGTTGCCACTGGGCATATTACTCCTCGGGGTACTCATCCGGCTGGTTTTAATCAATTTGTGGCCTTGAAACCAGGCTTATTCAAGAAGGAACATCCCGTCGGTGAACCTGCTAAGCTGGCGGAAGTCTTCATTAGAAAATTTATCTCTGTCAAAGGAGAGTTCCCTGCTCAAGATTTTAGAGCTCCAACGTGGGTACATTCGAGTGAGACAGAGTGGTGGGCTCGGATGATAAATTTTGTCTTGGAGGAGCTGGAAGAACCTTTGAGGATTTCAGAGCTGAGGACTCCAATAATGGCCACTCGATATGGAATTTCTCCAAATTACAGCGGGCTTTTTGCTATGCTAGAATTTTATAATCCTCACACCGGTACCTTTTTCACTCCTGCTGGTGAATTAGGCTTCGCTCTTCATGAGATGTTTAAAATTTCTGGATTATCTTTTGAAGAGCTGCCTTACGAGGAGTTCGTCCCCGGAAATAGGGAATTGGAGATTCTGAAGCATGATGCCCCCGACATCTATGACACTTATTGGGAATTGATGTGCTATTTCCAGATCTGTGCACAAATTACTGGGAAAAGGGCCAGTGGTGTGAAACAAGGACAATGGGCAGAATATCTTTTTCGAAATCTGTGGGACAAGGATGCTGAGGTGACTCGTTTAGCCGCAAGTACTCTTGAAGAAATCAACGAGCGTATCAACGATGCGACCTCCCACTACACTTGCGAGGTAGAGGAGGATGTCTTCCCAGCTTTTACCACCTTCGAAAGCTTCTATTATCAGGCAGAAGTTCTAATCTCCGATATGGCCTTGTTCGCGGGTTTTCTTACTCTTTGGTTGAAGCGTTGTGTAGTACCCACCAGGCCAGTGGACGCTATTATGGTAGAGGTGTTATACCCTGCTGTACTTCTAGCTCATGGACGACCCTTAAATCTTCTTTCAGCCATGGTGTGCTGCTTGCAGAGTGGTTTGCGGGAACTCACTTCTGAATTTGTCGCCGTCAATAAGTTGGACTCAGATGGGAAGACTATCATTCAAACTCCGACCCCTCGAGTGCCAATGCCATATATTTATTTGGTATCTTGGTTTGTGTTGCACTGCCCTTCGATAATGTCGACTCCTGAATCAAGTGACACCTCGGCTCCTCTTGTTCAGCAATTAGAAACCGCTCAATGGGTTGGTTGGTATCAAGTTAAATTCCGTGAGATATTGAGGCGGGACTATAATTACGAGATCGCTTGCAAGTTTCCCGTTTTCGAGGGCGGTGCGTATGGAGAGATCCATCAAGACACTCTGGGACGAAATTCTTTTACCATACTCAGTAGAGGTGCCTTTTGGTGGCTCATAAATATTCGCCCAGGCTATCTTATTTTTCGGCAATTGAGGAAGTGCTTTATTGAACCATATCAGCCTTATCACTTTTCTCAGCAATTTGGCTATGATCAGATTTACGTCGGGAATCCAAACCCTACTCTTGCGTACACAGGTAATGTGTATGAAGGAGCAAGAGCTTGGTATTACTCGGTAGCAGGATGTACGGGAGCGAAATTCTGACTGCCGCATAAGATGCCCAACGTTCGTACTTCTTTAAGCTTTTGCACGTGGTACCAAGCTGCCTCTCAAATTTCAGCTTACAACATGAATACCTCTTGCTTGAGAGTCATTCGCAAATGGTATGCTTCAAAGAGAAGTGCTAAAAGGTTCCGTGCCCGGGGTGCTAACGAATATTTATCATATGAAAAGGCAATTACAGAGGACGAACGGCGACAATCACCAGAGGGAGTTCAGGAAGAGGTCAGGATGCTGGACACCTACGAGGTGGAACCTTCAAGAGTCCAGACTCGGAGTAAGAGTGCCACTGGAAAAAGAGCACTAGACCCGGCTGAAGAAGCCAAGTATGACAAACGAGCTCGTCGAAAATTAGCGCTCGAGCCCCCTGCTTCTAAACTTATGTCAGATGTTCAGAAAGCATGGCATGCCGAAGAGGAAGAACGAGAGTCAACTGCTATGGGACTCTCGCCTCAGCCTGGTCTCCCCAGCGTTGGTCCCACTTTAGGAGGTCCTGCCTCTTCTGCCCATTCATTGAATGAAGAAGAATGTGGAGATGAATCATTCGCAGGGGGTATGGACCTTGCCTCTTCTGCCCATTCATTGAATGAAGAAGAATGTGGAGATGAATCATTCGCAGGGGGTATGGACCTTGCCCCTGAAGACACGCTCCGTGATACTGCCTCCACTGCCCCACATGTTGAAGAAGATACACCTCCTGTCCAAGAACCTACTGTGACTACCCAGCAAGATTCAGTAGCGGACAAGTCTCCCTCTGCTTTTGTGTTACTACCCCCCGTAGGAGATACACAGCCAAGTCCTACGACTGGAGTCATATCAAAACCTACTATCATCGAGGATCCACCAGCATTTCCTCCCGTAGACGAAGATGAGCCTATGGACCATAGCGATGGTGAGAATGGTATGGATGATGATGGTGACCAAAGTGAGAGTAATGAAAATGATAACAACTTGGGTGATGATAATGATGACCCTGGTGAATGGGATATTCCACCGTCACGGTCTTCAGACAAGGCGTCAGCCTACATTCCCCTGCCTCTCACTGGTAAGCGTCGTTTGTTCTGACTCACGACTAATCTTTGTTCTATATTTAAACAATTTTCTCGTACAGATCCTATGATACATGAGGCAAGCACTGTCATCCCTGCTTCAACGCAACAACTTATGCTACCCCCAACTCAGGTATCAGAACCACCTTGCTTGGAGCTCTCAACGACAACTCTCCCACCGACGACCTTATTGACAATTTCTTTAGCTTCTACAGAAGTCGTAGACGTTCCCAGATCATCTGGAGCGGGGGAACTTATGATTCTTCAATCGAGTCCATCTCAGCTGGATGTCGACGTTCCCTCCCAAGCTACTACGCCAAAATTTCCTGCTGGTCTTTTACTTGGCTCTGTATCTTCAGAAGTTTCCGTACCATCTCCCATCGCTGCTTCGAGTCCCACGGATGTGCCAGATTTCCTTAAGATTTCTCTTAGTTATCTAGAGAGTCTGACAAAGAAAGTGATTGAGGTAGTATTGGCTGGCAGAGATACTTTTGAAACCTTCAAGCCTATGCTCACAAATAGTTTAAATAACCTCAAGTTTGTGGGTGATGTCGACGTCGTTCGTCGTTGCTCAGAAGCTATCTCACGCCTGGAGGCACAATTAAGGTTCTTGGAGGCCTTAGGTCATGCTGATATCCAAGCGCAGATTGCGTCGACTTTCGAAGACATCCGGGCTGAAGAATTTAACAAGTATGAAGCAGCTCAGCGTCATATAGCCGAGGAGGAAGTCCAGGTGGAACATTTGCAAAAGCTGCATGCTCAAAAGCAAGCTGAGCTAGCGCTCTCCAACACTTCTCTAGAGAATTTACGGGAGAAGATTGTCGCTACTGAAGTAGAGTTGACCAGGTTGAAAGCTCAATTCAAACGAGAAGAAGCTATTGTCATTGAGCTCAACGTCAAGAGCGCAACCTCTCTAGTAGATTACCGCACAGGAGCTAATGCTCTTGCGGAGGCCAGACAGAAGATTGCTGTCATGTTACCCAACGAGGACGAGCTTCGGAAACGAGCTGAAATGCTAGTGCGAACCGATCATGAAGAGAAACTTTCTGACCTTAAATCTCAGCTTGTTTCCTTTAGTTTGATGAATTGATGCGTCAGTTCTTGTATTGCTCTTTTGGTAGTGGCAACACTTAGCTTCTTGTTGCTTTGCTTTCCTTTGAATAAACGTAGCGCTGTTTTGGTTTTTCATCGTTTCTTTTGCATATCATTTTATGACATGGAACCATGAAATTATGCTTTAATATCAAAGGATAGATTGTTTATATGCTTTTTGTTTTAAGCACTAGAAGAAATTTGTAAATCTCAGAGGTGCCATGTTAACATGGTGTGTGTTACGATCAGAGCAACTTTGAGGACCTATCGCTCTATTGGTGAGAGTCGATAAGTTAGAAGTGTTGCGATCGGAGCAACTTTGAGGACCTATCGCTCTATTGGTGAGAGTCGATAAGTTGGAAGTGTTGCGATCGGAGCAACTTTGAGGACCTATCGTTCTATTGGTGAGAGTCGATAAGTTAGAAGTGTTGTGATCGGAGCAACTTTGAGGACCTATCGCTCTATTGGTGAGAGTCGATAAGTTAAAAGTGTTGCGATCGGAGCAACTTTGAGGACCTATCACTCTATTGGTGAGAGTCGATAAGTTGGAAGTGTTGTGATCGGAGCAACTTTGAGGACCTATCGCTCTATTGGTGAGAGTCGATAAGTTAGAAGTGTTGCGATCGGAGCAACTTTGAGGACCTATCGTTCTATTGGTGAGAGTCGATAAGTTAGAAGTGTTGTGATCGGAGCAACTTTGAGGACCTATCGCTCTATTGGTGAGAGTCGATAAGTTAAAAGTGTTGCGATCGGAGCAACTTTGAGGACCTATCACTCTATTGGTGAGAGTCGATAAGTTGGAAGTGTTGTGATCGGAGCAACTTTGGGGACCTATCGCTCTATTGATGGGAGTCGATAAGTTGAAAGTGTTACGAACGGAGCAACTTTGAGGACCTATCGCTCTATTAGTGAGAGTCGATAAGTTAGAAGTGTTGCGATCGGAGCAACTTTGAGGACCTATCACTCTATTGGTGAGAGTCGATAAGTTAGAAGTGTTGCGATCGGAGCAACTTTTGGGACCTATCGCTCTATTGATGGGAGTCGATAAGTTGGAAGTGTTGTGATTGGAATAACTTTGGGGACCTATTGCTCTATTGATGGGAGTCGATAAGTTGGAAGTGTTGCGTTCGGAGCAACTTTGAGGACCTAAGTTGACCTATCGCTCTATTGATGAGAGTCGATAAGTTAGAAGTGTTGCGTTCGGAGCAACTTTGAGGACCTATCGCTCTATTGATGAGAGTCGATAAGTTAGAAGTGTTGCGTTCGGAGCAACTTTGAGGAACGTAGAGTTCAAACTCTGTAGAAATGAAACCCATCATAGGTTTAATGTTGGCAATGGAAAGACTTTGTCCACTATTTTGTTTTGAATTCTGTAGAAGTTTTAAACTCAAGCAGCATATTTTCCAAAAATCTGATTCTAGAAACAGGGGTACCCCCTGCGTTCATGCTCTTGAGCTGCGTACGTTTGGAAGAACGCATCTCCAGATTATTGCGTTTAGTCTGGCCTGCCTATCTTATGGACGAAGGGTCTTGTCCCGCGTCTTATCGGAAGTCCAAGCGACTACAATGATGACGAAGAGACCACACCCGTCGGGAGTCTTGGAACTCTATATCATTTAATTATTTATAAATAGGCCTGATTAGTCTTGTCAAAAGCCTCAACGCTTAAACTTCTTTCTTGAACTCAGAAACGAGTTTCTTCTCGTTAATTCTAAAAATCTTCGACTGTTTCGCTTCATCTGCTGGCCATGGCTTCCAAGAAATCTTGCTCGAGCAGAGGTGAAAAGACGGTGCACCCCACATCGTCGTCGGAGAGTGCTTTCGGGTCCCCCTTTGCACCGGCGTCGACGCCTCCGGCGCCTGGCTATCAAGGTAAGCCTCGCTGTCTTCTTCGTTTAAGCATTCTTTTTCAATAGGTTTTCTTGAAATTCCTTAGATGGATTCTAGTTGATGATGACGAATATGATTCGTCTCTTCAATCTTAAATGTAAAAAGAAACTTGTGTGTCTTTTGACGAAAACTGTTCGTCTCCTTGATTTTGGATGCCGAAAGAACTTCCTGTGTTCATTGTCGTAACGAAGGGTCAAACCTTTAATTTTGAGTGCATGAAGAAGCTCCTGCATTCATTGACAAAACGAAGGGTTGATCTCTTCGTTTCGACACACCGCAGTATCAAATCTTTTCGTCTTGGCAGCTTACAACGCAACCTTATTTTGCTGCGTTCATAATGATTCAACGCGGGTCTAGATCCATTGCGTTCAAGTTGATCTTCGACGCATATCTAAACCACTGTGTTTGCATTTTATTGATTTTGCTTTTATTTGTTTTCAAGGTGGGGCTTCTACTGCTGCTCCCCTTATTATTTCCGAAGATGCTCCTCTCATTCCACCCATCTCCACGATCTTCCCGCACGAGGGCTTCGAGTGGGTGACTGATGAGGATGTTTATCTGTCGCCCAATTGCACTCTTTTCCTCTCTAGGCGTTTAGAGAATCAGGTGAAGCAAGCCTTCTCCATTGTGATGCACAGGTGGGGCTCTTTCCTTGAGTTTCAAGCTTCTATCGAGGAAGGGTTGAATGCTCTTGCGGAAGTCAACCCCCTCTACGCTCGACGTTTTGAGGAGACGATCTACCGCTACTCGGGGGCCGCACGTTACCTAGAGGAGCTGCAGCAGACAGACCTAGGGCCTAAGATCCAATGGGCCATCAGTAATGCTAGGCTGAAAGAGAGAGTTGCTGCCAGGGCCCGAGCTTTTGATATTTCGGAAAGGAAGGCTCGCATCTGGAGCTTGCAGAAGCAACGCTGCCAAGCCAGGGCCAGACTCAATGCAGGGGAGCTAACCCAGGAAGAATTCAACCTCGGGGATGCCACCCTCGAAGTGAGGGTCCAGGCTGAAAAGGAAGCCATCCAAGTGCTGCAACAAGAGGCTTCTGCTGCTGCTGCGACTTCTGATGTCGAGCTTCATAAGAGAGTTGAAGAAGAAGTGCTGGCGAAGCACGAAAAGGCTATATCTAATACAAAAGCTCATCTTCTGAGCTTCTGCTGCTGCTGCGACTTTTGTTTAATTTTGTAATAACTCTATGTTATTTCTTCAAACACTTATTATCTGTATGAGATGAACTGCTGCTACTTTTCTTGCATTTTCTGTGTTTGTCTGGAATGCTGCAGCCTCGTTGTGATGTTGGAGTTTCTGAAAATTACCCCCTTGCGTTTGAATGATTTGAACGCAGGCTTATCGAGGACGCATGGTTTTGTCTTTGCGTCCAAAACAGGTTTGAACGCAACTCTGAGACTTGGGTTGTAGTTATAAGACTTGCGTTCAGGGAGATCTGATGCATTCCAATTTGTTGAGGATCCCCTTTGCTGTTGTTAGGGTAATCTATGGAAGTTTCTTTGTTGTAGTTGAAATTCTGTGTTTGAATGCACTCAACGTGGGTCTGCCCCCTTATAGGAACCGAAAACGCAGGGTTGGAACTTGCGTTCGAGAGATTTGAAACGCAGTTATAGGACTTGCGTTCAGGGAAGCTAGACGCTCTTTCTTCCAACCTTGGGTGCGCATCTTAGGTTGCTAAGACTTTTCCACTGAACCAAATTAATCCAACAACTTAGGAAATTTTCTTTATTATAATATTTCTCGACAACTTAAATCGTCAGAGGTGTAATGTTAACTTGACGACATACAAAGTAGGAGAACTATTCGTTCAAACAAACATTTAATAAGCAACCCCCAGCTAAGCTCAAGAGACTTGCAACTTACGGGTAATATTTCTTGAGAAATTTCCCATTAATTGACATCATAAGTCTGTCGTCTTTTTTATTGATGAGACGGTAAGCTCCGTTGGAATAGACTGTCTCTACCACAAAAGGTCCTTCCCATTTGGGATTAAACTTCCCTTTGGTTTTATGGGCCATCACCATAGGTCGTCGATTAGCCAAAACCAAATCGTCTTTCTTGAAAATCCGTTCCTTCACCTTTTTGTTGTAGGCTTTAGAAATACAGGCTTGATATAGTTCAATCTGTTGCTGAGCTTGAAGTCGCTTGTCGTCTAAAGCTTCAAGTTCCTGCAGACGTCGTTGGTGTTTCTCTTCCTCTGTCAGTCCGGTTGTGATAGCGACTCTTAAGGAAGGGATTTGGATTTCTAATGGCAATACGGCTTCGCAGCCATATACTAAAGAGAACGACGTCGCTCTTGTAGGGGTCCTCACTGTTGTACGGTAGGCCCACAAAAATTCGCCGAGTCTTTCGTCCCAATCTCGTCGGCTCTTGGAGACGAACTTTTTGAGGAGCTTCACGATAGTTTTGTTAAAAGCTTCCGCAAGACCATTCGCTGGCGGATAATACGCCGTAGATGCGACGCTTTGGATTCTAAACTTATCACAAAATCTCTGAAATCCAAAGCTAACAAATTGTGTCCCGTTGTCGTGAACTATTCGTCCCGGGACTCCAAAGTGGTAGATGACGTGATGTTTAATGAACTTAACCACATTCTTCGTCTTGACTTCTTTTAGCGGGATTGCCTCTGCCCACTTGGAGAAATAATCAGTTACGGCCAAAATGAACCGGTGTCCTTTGGAAGTTGGAGGAGAAATTGGACCCACGATATCCATACCCCACATTTCAAATAGCCAAGAAGCAGATGTGGGATGTAAGTTTCCTGGTGCTTGATGGATAAAGTCACCATGAATTTGGCATGCGTGACAACGTTTGGCGTAGTCCACTGCGTCTGTGAACATCTTTGGCCAATAATAACCAATTCGTCGGAGACGATCGCCTAACTTAGCTCCAGGCTGATGAGCTCCACATATTCCGTCGTGGGCTTCCTTGTGGGCCTCTTTCGCTTCCTTCCGAGAGAGGCATCTAAGCAGAACTCCATCATGTGATTTACGGTATAGGGTTTGAGAAATTACATCATAATAGAATTGGAGGGCCTTTCGTTTGATAGTGGCCGCTTCCTTAGGGTCATCAGGTAAAATTCCGTATATGGCATAGTCAATATACGGAAACCGCCAATCTCTAGCTTCAAATTCCATCGAGGTCGTGCAGACTTCTCCTGTCGGTGTCTTATCGGAGCTTTCCTCCATAGGAATCTTGGGACAGTATAACTCGCGTCCTGTAACAGGGATTGTAGTTTCATCCCCTAGAGGCAATGCTAATGAGGTTGCCAACGAAGCTAAAGCGTCCGCGTAAGCGTTCTGAGCTCGTGGAATGTATTCGATAAAGAAACCTTCGAACTTCTCAGCTTGCTTTAGCACTGCGAAGTAATACGGGATAAGATCCTCATGACGCACTTCGTATTCCCCTCGGACTTGATTTACGATTAGCTGAGAGTCACCGTAAGCTTAAAGATGTTGAATATTGAGTTTCTCAGCAATTTGCATTCCTAGTAGCAGCGCATTATACTCGGCTACATTGTTGGTACACGGTTCGATCAATGAAAACCCTCTTGGGATCACATGGCCGTTCGGGGAAACGAGTACAACCCCTACTCCTGCGGTAATTGTTCCATGAGGATTTGCTCTAGATGCACCGTCGAAGAATAATTTCCACACTTGCGTAGCTTCTTGAGTAACGCAAGCCTCAGCGACTTCATCGGGTAGTTCTTCGTACAATTTAGATGTCCCTGGTACCGGATGACCGGCTAAGAAGTCTACCAATGCTTGACCCTTGACCGCCTTTTGGGGTATGAATTGCATATCATATTGTGACAAGAGAATGGCCCATTTTGCGAGCCGGCAATTTAGAGAGGATGGCTTTGTCATCATAACTCTCAAGGGATTCACCTTGGAGATGACGTGAATTGTTTGTCCAACTAAGTAATGTCGCATCTTTTGAACTGCGAATACCAAGGCGAGACATTCTTTTTGAACTGGGTTGTATCAGTGTTCGGCTCCCATCATAGTCCTGCTTAGGTAATAGATGGCTTGCTCTTGACCCTGATCGTTATTCTGGGCCAACAAAGCTCCAAGAGAATGTTCCATGGCTCTCACATACAACAGGAATGGCTTTCCTGATTTTGGGGCTACAAGAACCGGCGGTTGAGTAAGATACTCCTTAATCTCTTCAAATGCTCTTTGGCAATCCTTATCCCAAACAAAGGATAATCCTTTCTTCATGAGCTTAGAGAAGGGTTGACAGCGTCCTGAGAGATTTGATATAAATCTACGAATATAGGCCAATCTCCCTTGCAAACCCCTGAGCTCTTTGAGATTCTTTGGAGGTGGCATATCTTGGATAGCGCGGATTTTCTCTGGAGATTCTTTGGAGGTGGCATATCTTGGATAGCGCGGATTTTCTCTGGGTCAAGATAAATCCCCTTAGAAGTAACAATAAATCCTAAGAATTTTCTGCTTGACACCCCAAGGAATGATTTTGTCGGTTTCATCTTCAATTGATGTGCTCGCATGATATCGAACATTGTCTTCAAGTCTGTAAGATGATCACCCTTATGTTGACTTTTTACTACTATATCGTCAACGTAGCACTCGATCTTCTTACGTAGGTGTTCATGAAAGATGGCGTTCATTGCACGTTGATAAGTTGTACCTGCGTTTTTTAGGCCGAAGGGCATTACTGTATAGCAATACACCCCCAGTAGTGTTCTAAAAGCGGTATGTTTTTCGTCTTCCGGATGCATCTTGATCTGATTATACCCGAAGAACCCGTCCATGAAAGACATCCTTTCATATCCGCAGGTGTTATCGATCATGACGTCGGTGATAGGAAGAGGGAATTCGTCTTTTGGACAAGCTGTGTTAAGGTCACGGAAGTCGATGCATATCCGGACCTTACCGTTCTTCTTTGGAACTGGCACAATGTTGGCCACCCAGTCCGGGTGTTGTTCCTCCCTAAAAAAACCCGAGTCTATAAGCTTTTTAACTTCAGACTCAATTGCTTCCATGATCTCTGGACGAAACCGGCGTTGTTGCTGTTTAACGGGTTTTACATCCGGATCGATGTTGAGACGATGCGTGGCTACTCTTGGGTCCAAGCCAGGCATACTTCATAATTCCAAGCAAAGACATCTATATATTCTAGAATGAGAGCTATAAGATCTTCTTTTTCGGACGATGACAAGTCTTTCGCTATAAAGATAGGCTTAGGGTCAGATTCATCTCCCATGTTGACCTGGATCACTTTATCTTCAGTGGGTGGTTCGCGTTGCTCGAAACGCATATCCCACAAGATGTTGAGATGTTTGATCCAAGGATCGTCAGTTGATTCGATTAACTCTTTGTCACCCCCTGCGTCTTCATCTGGGTGACTAGTTGAAACCATGTTCATAGCCAGGCTTTTAAAGAAAGGTCCGACACTGACGTCAGATTCCCAGGAAGACGTTCTAGATGAATGGTCCTGACGCAGATAATTACTGATTTCTGTTTCTGATACAGAGGGAGTTGTGACATAACCCACACCCCCTTCCGGTTTTTTGATAGTAGTCCGGAGGTTTTCCTTCGGGAGTGAGAGACGTTTGAATCGGTGTTCGCCTTCCTTTCCTGAAGTTTAAACCCTGTTTTTCATTAAAGTTATACCCCATTCGTTTCATTAGGTGTATAGAATTGGGTTCATGGTAGTGGAACTGAGGAACTCCGTCATCTTCCTCTGAACTTCCTCGTTTGAGTTGTTCGGGTTTGACTTTACCGAGACGGATTGGCTTTTGCCCTTTCTTTTTGGGCGGGACTTCGAAGAAAGCCTTTTGTGCATCTTCTACTTCTTTACCTGAAGTGAAGGATGACTTAATTAGCAATGTGAGGCATGCTTCTGCAGACAATGTGTGCCACGAGTTGGTACCTGCATTATGATCATTCTCTATTTGTTCAGCTTTAAAAGATTCATCAGACAAGTACGCCAAAATAAAATCTTCATTAATGCACCACTCGCCCTCACTCGGTACATTATTATTGTTCTCGACTGGACCAATTACATTGAAGTTCAACTCCCATGGATAATTCCCTTCCGGGTCTGGTTCGACGTCTGCCTCATTACCACTGTCAATATCTTCTTTCTCTTGTGATTCCGAGTAGAAGATCGAATCTGTATGGAAGTTTTCCACTCCTCTGAAGGGGTATTTCTTCGCAATCAGGGTTCGAACTTCGCCTTCATCATTGACATACTTCATGACCTGATGTAGGGTGGATGGGACAATGCGATTTGCATGAATCCATGGTCGTCCTAATAACAGATTGTAGGATGTGTCCGCATCTATGATGTAGCAAGTCACTTTGGACCTGAGATCTCTGATCTGACATCTGAGTTTGATCTTTCCCAGGGGCCGAGTGCTGTTAGCATTGAATCCGAAGATGGTAGTTTGAGTAGCATTCAACCGATGCATGAGAATCCCTAAAACTTGCATAACTCTGTATGGCATGATGCTGAGTGCCGAGCCTGGGTCGACCTGAACACGGCTGATTTCTGATGACCCGATGTACCCTGTGTAGTACAGGGGCCTATCATGTTTATGTTTCACTTGCATATCCTCCTGAGTGAATGATATGCAGGGTAGACTTCTTGCTGCTTGTAAACATTGCAAGCAAGACTGATCTTCAGACACTTCAGGAATTGGAGTAACTTGAGTGATAAAGCTCTCCGTGTTCTTCAAAGCTTCAATCAAAGCTTCTTTAGTGGTTTTGGACAACTTCAAGAGCTCATATAGGGTAATCCTAGCAGATATATTGGCTAGCTGCGCCATTACATTAAATTGGAAAGGGGCGCTCGTTTCGCCAAGATCTTGGTGAAGATTTTTGTTGAACCAGAGTTCTTTATGTTTCCCTTTATCGACCGGCTTCTTTGGTACAGAACCCCCAGTGTCTTGGGGCTGTTCTTCGGCTTCTTGAGCATTCTGCTCATAGTTTCTCAAATAAGCTTTCCCCGACCGAGTATCGGGGTTGCCTTCTGGGTATGCTGATAGGACGATTCTCTCTTCTTCTGAGTCGGTGAGAGGTTTGAGATGGTCATTATTCTCACTAACAGAGGGGCTAATCATATTGGATGACTTAGCCTTGCCTCTTTTCTGCTTGGGAGAAGTGTTTGTCCACTGCTGATCTTCAATTAGGTCGGGATGAACCCACATGATCTCTCCTTTTGAGATAGTGAGGGGTACCAACCCCCTGCTCTTTTGATTGTGTAAATCGGTGTTTTTCAAGTGCATTTCCCCTTTATGGATGGGAATGACACCATCTGTAGCAGCTACGGGGAGGAAGTCACCGAACTGGACCGCAATCAAGTTAGTAGATACAGTCTTCTACTCCGGCTTCAGGGTAAGTACATTAGCATTTACCAAATTTTGCAAGATGTCTTTGAACACATAGCATTTCCTGGTAGGATGTCCCAAAAATCTGTGATAGCGACAGTAGTTAGGGTCGTCTACCTTCCCAGCTTCATCTGGTTTTCTGATTTTGGGGAGCTGCAATTTATTGTTCTTCCGAAGTAGTTGGAACAGAGTGTCCACATGCTCTTCTTTGAACGAGTATTGCTTAGGCGCTCTTTGCTGGTTTGGTGCTTTGCCTTGTTTCCCTGGTTGCGCTGTTGTTGTGGCTTGGGTTGAGTAACTTCTTTAGCCTTGACCCGAGCAACAATCTCTTCGGCTTGTTCTCCTTGCGAAACTAATTGTCTCCAGGAGCGACATTCTGCCACTCCCATCTGAGCGAGGAGCTGAGTCTGCAAGTTGTGCCTGCAAGTTTCAACTAAGGTTGATTGAGTCATACCTGACGGACATCGCAATGCCATTCTGCGGAATCTTTCCACATAAGTCTTGATGGACTCTCCTTTCTTTTGCTTGGTGGCGAGAAGGGTAGGGACTGAGAGTTCCGTGTCATCTTCGAAGAACCTGGCTAAGAAAAGCCTTTCCAGATCTACCCATTTCTGAATAGATCCAGCAGGCAGTTTCATAAACCATTCAAAGGTAACTCCTTTAAGAGTACCGCTGAACAAACGGGTTAGGATGGCGTCGTTGGCTACCACATCTCCGGTCTGTGACTTGAAGTAGTAGATGTGTTGGTTCGGCGACCCTGTACCATCGAAAGGTTGTAGAGTTGGGGCCTTAAACTTCGGCGGATAGGGAGCTGTATCCCATTCTGCGGGGTAAGGCCGTATCACTCCTTCCTCGCGAAGCTCGCTTCTGTTGGTTATTGCGTTAAGGCGGGCTTCTAGCTCATCCACTTTAGTTGATTGAGGATTCTGTTCTCTCTCCACCTCCTTCTCGTTTTCGGAAGAAGACTCCAAGTTGTGAGTCTCCTGTTCCAAATTTTCAAGTACTTTCTGCTTTCCTTTGGAGGTTATCCTTCGGGAAGATTCAGGTTTTTAGCCTTTTTCGGCGAGGAGTTGGGCCAACATATCCTTCATTTGGAGAAGTGTCTCTTGTTGTGCATGGAGCATAATGTGGTGTTCGTCAACTTTCTTAGCTAAATCCTCGGGGTCTCCAGTCATGTAAGCGGAAATTTCTCGTGCCACGACGGAGCTTGAAGATTGGGATTCGACGATTGCCGAATGTTCATCATCAGAAGTAATGCCTTTGGCCAACTTTCTATAGTCAACTGAACGGATAGCTCTTGTCCGCGTCCGGGTGTGTCGATATACTCCTTCGAACTCGTCGCAAATTTCCTGAACGGTCGGTAATGACTTCTTTCTGATTCATCAGAATTGGGATTGGAAGCTTTCCCTCTGCCAATCATATTAATAGTGACTTGAGGATATTCAGCTTTAGAAACCTTCTTTTTCTGATGACGTTGTCGCTTGATAGGTCTTGCGATGTCAGACAGTCTATCGAATACAGACCTGCGAGGCTCAGGTGTACAACAGTGGTATTCGGAAAGGACTGTTGAAATAAGCCGCTCACAATGACATGAATGAGCTGCTCGTTGCGTTGGTTTTTCCCTAGAGATTAATTCTCGCAGATCAGGGATTTGAGAGTAATTCTTCGCCGGAGATAAGACCTTCTGTCTTTGAGTGGGTGAGACTTGTTCTTGTTGGACATGAATCTTAAGCCCGTGTTGACTCCTTTGTACTTGGTGGACCACATCGCGTTCTGGAGTCGAAACGCAAGGGTCGCGTTGTGATTTATAAACACCAGGCTTTGGCTTGCGTTTAATTGATGAAACAGACCCCTTGGGACCATGTTTTGTTTAGACGCATTCATGGGGCGCGTTTTTGTGTTTTGGATGTACAACGCACCGTTGAGGGTCGCGTTTAAGCTGTATCACTCGGGGCTCATAGTTAGGCTCATTGCCGCGAAGTATGCGTTCTGGCGTAGGGACGCAATCTTTGTCTGGGGCTTCGAAAACGAAATCCTCGCGTTGAACCAGGGATCGGTTTTCTCGAAGATGCGCTCGTCGGATGGATCTTCTCCGTCTCCGAGCGACATTCTTCTTGGCTTGTTTCAGAGTCTTGGCCGCAACGTCATCGGCATTGATGGAATTTTCCTCCATCATAGGTCTTTTACCACTCATTACATGTCGTGTTGATATGGGTGTGGAATCTTCAACTTGCAGAGCGAGTTTGAGATCTTGGCCAAAGGAGAGGGTTTTCTTCGGCTTCTCAACAATAGGTTGGATCTCTTTAGAGGCTTTTTGGATGTTGTGCCTGGCCTTAGGGCTAAGCGATCCAGAGGAGAGAGCTTCCTCGTACTTGGCTTGATCAAACTCTACAACAAGAGTTTCAACGGTCGTTCCAGCGAGATGGACGTCGGATTGCGGCACCACTTCTTCGTCAGAGAAGCTAGTCCCAAGCGGAGTCGCCATCTTTTGTTTGTGGAAAATTTGCAGTAAAAGAAATAATGAAAGAATTGTGTTGAATTTTATTCTCTCTAACTACTTAGAAAAAGAATGTTTACAACTCTTTCAACTCTCGATTACAATTGGATTTCCTGATTATAAAAGAGAAGAGAATGAATTTGATTCTCCTCTTTGTTTAATTCTGGGTTCTTCACGGTGGCGATGGAGTCCTTCCTTCGAATGCTTACGTCGAACTTGCTCTTCGTTGACGATCCGAAAATCTCAATTCGCTGGAACAAATGACTTGTCTGGTTGATAACTCTTGACGAGTATTGTAGCTCAGAATGAGTAACAAACTCTAATAAGAAAAGAGTTGTTTGAACCGAAAATAATTCGGTTAATAAGCCAAGTATCGATTGTCTGGAACTCTTCTGTTGCAGATGGTTGCCCCCCCTTTTGATAGTGTAAAGATCCGATTCTGGAAAATCCGCCCTTTCAATTCTAGAAAATCCGATCCTCCAAATCTCGACCTCCCTGAACTCTGTTGAGTTTGTTGATATTTATAGGGAGATTAGGGGTGTAACTGCCCCCATAATCCGTGCCCAAATGAGGGTTTAGTCGCCCCATTAATCGGGTGTAACAACCCACGTAAACCACTCCTCAGATCATGGGTGAGAAACGGTTTTCGAAACTGTATAGATCATGTTTGAATAAGTCAGAACCATGACTTGCGTTCTGGCTTGAACGCAGTATTTGGGAGTGCGTTCCACAGTGATTTGGAGTTGTGTTTGCAGCGGATGAAGCTGCGTTCTGCAGCGGTTGGAGCTGTGTTCTGTAGTGGTTGGAGCTGCGTTCTGCAGTGGTTGGAGCTGCGTTCTGCAGCGGGCGAGGCTGCGTTCTGCAGTGGTTTGAGGCTGCGTTCTGCAGCGGTTTGAGGCTGCGTTTGCCCTTCTTTTTGTCTTTATATATGGATGACACCAATGACCATTCGAGAAGGCCCTATTCAGGCCATTTGTGACAATTGAGGCATCTTAATAATGCTTTATCAACTGTAGGTCACGATCTCCACTAAGGTCTCTTTGCATGGCTTTAACCATGCGCTTCTCAGTATGTCGAATATTTGCCCACAGCTCTCTAGATCTTCCCGCTTTTCTAAAATCATTACACTGCTCATCAGCACCTCTAATAGTTGCTAATATAATATTAGTCATGTTGTTGTCACAGCCATCAAGACCAATCATCTCAAATATGGGGCTGTGTTGATAGCTGAGGATGCAATGATTGCGTTGCTTTGACTTTTGGAACGCAGCCACTTGTGTTTTGACTATAGGGGTGAATTCTTCCTCTTGATGTGAAGAAATCGTTGACTTGTAATTTCTTCTTAATCCATAGGGAAATCCTTTGATTACAGCTTTCCTTTGGTAACAAGAAAGTCGTCTGATTGTAACTTTCATTGTTGGAGCTTGATGGGGATCAGCTATCCATTGTGATTTTTAGACAGCCTACATATATATAAAGGAATAAATTTTGTTTATAAATTTAGATATTATTTGAAAATCAAATTCTTTAGCGAAATACATATATCTTGGAATTGCTTAACTATTCGTGAATATTCATGAATATTTATCAATTACCAAGTATTTGAGTTCGAATTCAACAAAATCCAGATGTGGATATTCAAACATGAGTTTGGATTCGATAATTTTAAATAAATACAACTAAGAACACCTTGATATTCAATTCGATCCGATTGTTTACCACCTAGTTAAGTATCTTCAAATGCCTAATAGAAATGAACTAAGTTTATTGATTGCACATATGATAGTCTAAAAATAAGAAAATCCTTAAAATCAATACATTTATTTCTAAATTAATTCTAAATTAGTTCTCATATCTTTTAGCACTATTTTGTCCGTGATTTCATTTGATACTTTGGTAACCTTGACGGTCGATGATTCAGTATTGAGAGAAGTACATACGTGCTGTGTAGAACAATGTCATATATTAAGGTTAGATTCTAGGGAAAAATGGAGGCCCCAAAATAAGGTAAAATGTAATCAAGCTCAAGTCACATTTGTCATGTACGTAGGTCCCAAATTGGCCCACTATTTATTCTTAACCCTAATAGCCCATTCATATACTTACTGCATACTGTATTTTGTGTAAAACTAAAAAATACCCATATTTCTCATCATGCCAAACGCGTAAAAAAATAAATAAAAAAAAAATAAAAAAAGAAAAGAAAAGAAGGGGAGCCGAAGAATCACCCTGTCTTCCTCCATAATGATAGGTAAGCATTTAATGATGTTTAGATTTGTGTTTTGGAGGGCAAAAATCATTTCTTTCTTTCCTTAAGTCTTAACTACCTTATCAAGTGCTATGGATCTATCTTCTTCAACCCCCTTCAAGTCTTCGATCTAATTTCTCTTGGCGATCATAACTCCTCTTTATTTCGTCCTCTTCTCCTACACATCCTTTATAACATCAGAAAGTTATATACTTTGCATGATTACCAACACATCAACTGCTGAGGGGATATTCCTATATAATAATTCCTCAGCCTAGTTAGTGAGCCTTAAATTTGAAGTTTCAAAGAAATTAAAAATCTCGTTTGATTGTCTATCTCTAAAATTTAAATTTGAAAGGAACACCAACTTCACCTTTGCCATTAAAAATGAAGAGGACCTGAATAATATGATCAAGTACAATCTACAAAATAGATATACAAATATCAACTTGTGTGCCATTGTAATAGAAGCGGCTTCAAGTTCTCGAAAGACACATATTGCTCTAGAAAATTTGTAAGTTTACACTACATATTTACTGTTAAATGTAAGTTGTTAACTTTACGTCTTGGTTGTGAAAGTATAAGCAGTAAATGTGAAATATATGATGTTTTTACCTGAAAAAATGTTAATTGTTAAACTTATATGTCAGTTGACCAAAGATATGAGTCAGTCATTAATAATAATTGCGTAGTTAGTTATCCCAAGCAATTGTTAAACATATGTACTGGTCGTTATACATATTGAACAACTGTTAATCTTATGAGTTAGTTTTTAGGGTTATGTGTTAGTTGTGAAGAATAACTTGTTTTTCAGACATCTAATTCCTTGTTTTGATATCAACAGCTAATGTTGCTATCCCAATTTAAATAGAATAGGGCAACTAATCCTTGTCTGAGAAAATTCTCAATGATAATCCATCTGAGGAAAATGTTATGATAGTTGATGACATGATTAAAAAGACAATTAAGATTCTTATAGAGTGGCACATGGTTACAAGTGAGGAGAGACAAAATTTTAAAAGTGTAGTAGAAGTTAGATTAGCATTAATTTACTATTCTAAAGAAAAAAGTTTGAATATAAGTTTGAGAAGAATGAACCAAGACGTATAAGAATTTATTACTAATATAAATCACATATAAATTCCCATGGATTTTATTTGCCTCTCATATTAAAAAAGGAACAACTTTCGCTATAAAGAAATTCGAAATTACTCAGCCTTGTGATCAACATGGCGCTAATGCAGGGTAAACAAGGGCATCTCGCATATTTATTGCCACCCAAATACAAGTTGTTCTGAAAGTTCATCCAGACATTCGCCCTATTGATTTCAGGAACAACTTTCTCACTCAATACAACATCAAGATTGATTACAGTAAGGACATGGCATGGTAAAGAAATTGCACAACAGGAGCTGTTTGGTGATTATGACGAAGCTTATGATTCACTACATTGGTAATATTTTACTTCTATGTTATTGTACAAAATGATTAGTTGTTAAATATATTACTTAATTGTTAAACATAGAGAATAGTTGTTAAGTTTTGTATACAGTTGTTATAAGTATGCATTAGTCGTTAACTCTGTAAGCTGATGGTTAATTGTAGAGGTTGTTTGTTAAGTTTTGTCAACTTTTGTTAAGTTTCTTCTATTTATACATGTATCAAGAAATGATTAATTTTACCAATTCAGGTAGATGTATTGTCATTGATGAGCTTCATGGCCATTTTAGGCGATTGTTCATAAGTTATAATGCTTACATTAAAAGGTTTATCACTAGTTGTGTGCCTCTTTTTTTCTTGGATGAGAAATTCCTTAAAGATTGCTACAAAGGTATATTGCAAAGTTCCACGACTTACGAAGGCAATCAAGGGATATTTTCTCTTGGTTATTGCATATGCGATCAAGAGAATAAAGATAACTGGAAGTGGCTCTTACAAGGATTATTGTGACGCCCCTGGTTCACACATGGTTGCAGGACAAGGTGAACCCAAAGATGTCAAACCTGTCACACACCCAATACTGTGCATAAACATGTTTCACCATCACATTAATATCACTCTAGCAAATGTTAAATGAAAACAAGTGAGGGTACAAGCAAATATAATAAAGATGAAAGTACAAGGAACACAATAAAAGAAGATATATCTAATAATAATTATAATTATGTCCCAACAGAAGAAAAGAAAATACATCTGATAAATTGGAAAAGAAAAATGAATCTCTAACACATAAGAGTCAACTGAAAGGTACATAGGCACTCAGCCTCCAAAACGAAATACATCTCTAAAAATCTTAAAACAATAAATGATCCACCGTGGAGCATCGACTAACTACCTATGAATGACGGTAACTATAATGAATCTCCGTCAATCTGCGACTCTTCGAATCCCTGACCCGCTACCTAAAAAAGATGGAATCAACGAGCGTCAGAGCGGTAGCAAGAACATGTCCATCGTCCCTAGAGGGAAGGGGTAATGCCAACACTAGAAAATTACTACACATAGTATATATGTATACTTATCAAAAACTCTGTGCTAAGAGGAGTTAAGACTTAGAAACCCATAACATGAGATGAGTACGTCGAGGGAGTAATCCAATCAAAGAAACTCTCATATATACCATATATCTCAAATTGTGAATCACTAAATATCAACTCCCAAAATTTGGGAAAACAAGTAGGAAAAGAAATACATCATCAATACCTAGTCTAAAAACGTCGTGCATGTCAAAACATAGTATTACACACTACCCTCGGGGTAGGTGACAAGGGAGCAAATACACAATCTTGTGTAATTCTCTTCAACAATAATGGTGTGGAGTATAGGTGCTCACAATATCCTGTGGCTCATCGTAATATCATGCGGCTCACTACCTAACTCGGACACCAAGCGGAGTATAGATATATCAGCCTAATCTAAAACATAATGCAAATAAAAGAGATGTGGTGTCTCGGTGCTCACAGTATCCTGTGGCTCATCACAATACCAAGAGCCTCACAACCTAACTCGGACATCTATGCAGAAGTATGATGCGGAGCATAGGTACTCGCAGTATTCCATGGTGCATCGTAATCTCATGCGACTCACAACCTATCTAGGCCATCTATGCAGACATTTGATGTTGACTTATGCAACCCGATAGTTGTCACCCCTACGTCACGACAGTTTGACACATGGCCATGCACTCTCGAGGATCCGTGCGTGCCTAAACCTAACACGTACACTACCATGACCACGTACGTATCTACGTACGGTCCCATCCTTTGTGTTCATAACCAAATGTGCACGGAAGATCATTACTTGCAAACAACTCCAGATCAGTTGACTAATATCCCATCAGTCGACCGGATGCGAACATGCACAAACATGCACAAGATCAAGCTTCGATCAGTGGATCGATAATTTATTAGTCGTCTGTCCCGAGGAAAATTATACAATCCTTAGGGTTAAATCAGCCGACTGATTCACGTGGTCAGTCGACCAATCAGAGTATAGAAACATGATCATCAGTTTTCATGAAGTTAATCGACTTTCTCAAAAAGGATTCGTGAAACATCATCATGGGATATAAAAACATGTTTAATCTTGTATATTAAACGAAGTGGGGGTTTGGCCAAACAAGTATGCATCAACAAAACATGGATTTTTGGGATTTAAACTCCTTGAACATCACTAAACAGGTTTTTGGTTGATTAATTAAGGTTCTAATCCTAACCAGTTCATCGATTATCAATTAATTATGGTTCTAATCATCAAGATTTTGTCTTTTCTTCCTTTAGTGTTTGGATCTACAGATCTATTCATCAAATTTAGGGTTTAAACAAACAAAAAGGAAAAACTAAGGGGATGTGTTTGCAAAAGATAAACTTGCCTTAGATTTTCGTTTGGATCTCAAAACGTGGAAGAAGCTCAATCCTCCTTCACGAAAGTTGTAGATCTGGCCCTCCTCTATGGGTTTGCTTCACAAAAATTCTCCAAAGGAATGAGATTTGAAAATTAGGGTTTGAGAGGAGGTGGGTACTGATCAGAACGTGAGAGATGAAGAAGAAGAAAGAGAAAATTTCAGGTTTTAATAAATAAATAAATATATAAATGTATATATATATATATATAGTATATATATATATATACATACATACATGCATACAATACATACAAGCACACAACACCATACATCATACAGCAACACACACACACACACACATATATATGTGTGGTGTGTGTGTGTGTGAAATGTATATATATTATATACTATATTATATAATAATATATATATATATAGAGAGAGAGAGAGAGAGAGAGGAGAGAGAGAGAGAGGAGAGATTAATGGTATCTTGTCATATGGAGGAGATTTCTCGCTTGATGCCTAATGTGAACAAGTCCCCACCATGCCTCATAAAGAGAAGAAGAGAGTGTGAATTGGTGGGGATTTTGCGCTACTTATGAGGATGGTTGGGGAATTGGTACCACAATAGGCGACAAGAGGAAATCCCCCTAATGATAGAGGATCCCATTTATCCTCATGATATATATATATATATACTATATATATATATAATATATATTATAATATATATATATATAATATAGTATATATATATATATATATATATATATATTATATATATAATTAACATATGTTTAGACCCTAAGGATGCTATGAAAGAACCCTAGACTAGGGGAGTGATTAGGGTCTTAAGCTAATCTAATCCGATTTTATGCTAATTAAAACTAATTAACAAATATATCCTAGCAAGTATGATATGCTACAAGATATGTGTAAGGATATACAATATAAACAAGGGTAAACAATATGATCATGCAACAATGGCGATATAACAATATGCAATAATAAATGCGCCAATGCCAAACCCAAACACAAGGAAATGATCACGGAGTACGGACCTTCATCCTACGTCTCCGCTCCCCACTCCCGGGGAGAATCCACTACACAACCTGGTTTGGAAGCCGGAACTTCTCTACACACTCGGTTTTCTAGCTAACCGAAAACTCTACACACTCGGTTATCAAGCCAACCGACAACTCTCACAAATCCTCACAAAGTACATACACAAGCTACAACCTCAAGTGTTGGTCCTCACGTATCGACTCCCTCAAGTGCTCGGAATTATCACCTCTCACTAGGCCACCGACGCCACTCCTCTCGGTATCGACTATGTCCTCACCACACACTCCTCTCGGTGTACAAGTGTATTACAAAGTGAACTTCACAAATAAAGCACAAAAAATGATTGTTCTCTAAATAAGAGGAGAACTCAATTAGGCTCAACTCAATGTTACTATCTCTCACAACCCCAAATATATTATGAATGAAGCTCAAGTGGGTGTGTGTAACAATGAGATTAATCAAATCTAAACTCAATATAAAACTAGCTTTAATAAGATGATAATCAAACAAATAAATATAAAGCTAGAAAAGAGTTTAGAAAACTTCTTAATAGATGACAAGAGATGGAGGGAGAATAGTTAATTGCTCAAACTCCAATAGATTATCTCCTCAAGCTCTTGTGGAATTGAAATCACAAACTCAAACTCGAAAATGCTTAAGAGATTTTAAACACACTTAAACAAAACTCAAACCCTTGTTAACTTGATTAAACATTTTCTTAGTTATTATGAAAGATGAGAGCAAGGGGGTATTTATAGGAACCCAAAACATCAGCAAAAACCCCAAGGAAAAGACCAAAAACCCATAAACAAACAAAACAGAAAACTAGCCGTTACTGTGTAACGACTCTCTGATAAGTCGACTTATGAGTCGACTCATTCAGTCGACTTATGAGTCGACTAATGAGTCGGCTTATATGAGTCGACTCAGCAGAAGAAAAATCATAACTGCAAATCACTTATGAGTCGACTAAACATGCACAGACCTGAAGTGCACAGAAAAACTTAACTTTAAACTGGGTTTAAAAATATCAAATAAACTCAGAAAAATATAAAACTTTAGAAAATGATTGTAGACATGATAATAAGCATGCTACAAAAACTAGTTTTTAAAAATGACCTCCCAAATGAGAAATTTTATCATTTTGCAAAATAGTCCAAAACATAAAAATGTGAACACATGAATTTTTACATTTTTACTAAACCATGTTTTAAAACTTTACAAAATGATTTTGTGGACTTAATGAATGATTGTTAAGTCCATAAACCATGAAAATAATATTTTCTCAAAATTGCATATTCTATGCAATATATTCTCAAACAAAATGGAGTATGAAACATATGATTATATATATGAATGTAAATTTGTTTCATATCTATATAGCTAATCCAAAACAGAATAATAAATATGAAATATGTAATCTCATATTTATAAACATGAAAACTCAAACTATGTATGTATATATATAACTATATATATACATAGAAACCAAACATATATGTATTATGTATATATGAAACTATATATACATGGAGACCAAAACTAAAATATATATATATATATATATATATATATTTATATATATATATCACTTAAAATGATCATGTTTAGGATAATCAATTTGAGAACTAATTAAGAGAAGAAGAATTTGGTAATCTATGCTTATCTTAAATGGTTTGATAGGTTATGCTTATGAATTCTAGGATTACTATCTTGTTGTTGTTCTTATCATGAATAGTAATTTTGACTTAGATGATAATTTGATAGGTTATACTTTCCTTAAATGGTTTGATAGTCTATGCTTAATAAATCTAAGTTGAAATCTATACTACTTATAAAAGAGAAAACCTTTGTCAAAACTTTTCCATACCAACTTTACCCTCATCAAATTTTATATTTCTAATTTTATCCTATATGAATATACATTACCCCTTTATTTTCCCCGTCCTCTTTACTCATCCCCTTCCTTATCGGACCCCTCCCCTGCCCCTCTCCCTCTCTCTTTGATAACGCCCAAATCACTCCGTCCTCTCCCCTTCCCCTCTCCCTCTCTCTTTGATAACGCCCAAATCACGCCGAACTCTCGCCTTCCCCTCTCCCTCTATCTTTGATTAACTGCCAAAACCCCGATCTCTCCCCTTCCCCTCACCCTCTATCTTTGATTAACGCCCAAAACTATTTATTACCTTCTTTATCTGTGCTTTCCCCCGCCCGTCGACGTTCCGACTCCTCGTCTGTTTCCCTCTACCGCACACCTGCTCTTCCCTTCCGTTTTATGCTTCTATAAATACCTTCTGTCTCAATTTTGATGGAACAACGAAAGTTTTTTTTTCCAATTGTAAGTATGAATTACTCTTATTACCTTCTTGTAATTTCTTATTCATAATAATCTCTGTATGATTGTTTGATGGATTTGCTTTATTTTTGATATTGATTGATTGTTGATTATTGATGTTAGGTGTCAGATTTTTATTTGCGGAGTAGAAAATTCTCAAGGTAAATGTTTTTTTATTTTATCTCTATCTCTATGATTTTTCGATTGCAATTCTAGCATTTTTAACGTATTATTTGGGATATCTCTTGAATAATATTAAACTGCTATTGTTTATGGGTTAACTTTATTTTTTTGTGTTGGATAATTTGATAGCACTGCGCTTAACCCCCTCCTATTTTCTGTTAAGTGTTTCCTGCAATTAGCGTGTAAGGAGAAATTTTCTCAGCCTGCATAAAAGTCTAATTATTACTTTGATTTTTTTTATTTAGATCACAACTGGGATGAATGCAAAAAAATTTAGTTTAGGAATATTTTCACATTTTGTTGTTTTAACGTAATATGGTGTTGTTATTTGTTGATATTTAATTTTTAATTTGTTCATGTAGTTCTATATCATATTGGAACTATATTTCTTATAATATGTTGCTTGTAGTATGACTTTTATAGCATCATCTCCAATTTTGATTGGAATGAGTCTGTTTTTCTACACTTTGCAGCTTTAGAGCATTGAGATTCTATTTTTTAAAGGTTTAATATAATGTCTATTGTATCACTATGCTGTATCATATCCATGTCCATCCTCTCTTGATGCAGCCTTTTGAAACTTTTTTAAAATTAATAGTACTTGCTGAAATCTTCCTGAAGGAACATATGAAAGTTTCAGAGGAAGTACTTGATAAAGGCTATGTGCTATGTTAAAAATACGCAAGGCATTTTTCTTCCTTAATCATGAATGCATTGTTCATATTATATGAACAATAATCATATTTAACTGGGGAGGCATAGATCAGATATAGGAGTTTAAGAGATTCCATCCAAAATGGAACAATTGGAGTTGTATGTCTGCAAGAGTTTTAACTGAGCATAATGAACAAAAAAATATTCAACCATGTAAAAATTAAGTAGGAGGAACAAAATCATAGAGGTTCATACGAGTTTAAATTGAAAGCATAGACAAGTCCAAACCTTATATACATAGTTGAATATGAGTATGTTTGAAAGTGATAACCAGATGCATCTTAAACTTGCATTTCCAACCTTATTATATACATTGTTTATACAATTTTGTATCTTCCTTTGGCAGAGGAGATTTTCTAACTGAAATAATTTTTGTCTCATGTCATAACTGATGTTTATACAAAACAAAACCTGTTGTATTGCATGCTTTGCTTGCAATTCTCTATGTTTTAAGATGTGTATTGTGTGTATCTGCTGCAGATACACAGCAGATACACATACGTATTGTGTATTCTGTGTATTGTGTGTATTGTGTCTGCAAATACACATACGTATTGTGTGTATTGTGTCTGCAGATACACACAATATATTGTGTGTATTGTGTCTATGTGTCTGCAGATACACATACGTATTGTGTGTATTATGTCTGCAGATACACATACGTATTGTGTGTGTGTCTGCAGATACACATACGTAATGTGTGTATTGTGTGTTTTAAGATGTGTATTGTGTGTATTGAGTCTGCAGATACAAAACAAAACCTGTTGTGTGTATTGTGTGTATCTGCTGCAACTTTTGTAAATATATACGTGCTTTGCACATGGACATACTATTTTTTGTCTTCAATTTTTTTATTTGTTGTAGGGAACAATTTTTTTATTTGTTACAATCAAATTTAACAATGTCCTGCAACATGATATAACAATATGAAGAAACTGTCATTGCTCTTATTTTAGACCTTATGTAGTTGTAAGCGCTATTGGACTAGCAATTGCAAATATATTGATCATCTTTCTCATATGGTGTAAAAACTGGGATTGATAATATAGCAATTGCAAATATATTGAGTAATTTATCTTAAAAATGAAAAAAATCTATACTGATCTGTTTAAATAATAATACTGTTTTACTTAGCAGCATGAGTAATTTATCTATAATGTATTGTATATGGCTATGGATTTTTCCTACTGTCTGTTTTTCTACACTTAAGCTGGAAGGTCTATATATAATAGTATATCATGTTATAACTTTGATTGGAATGAGTCTGGCAACAATCAGGCGAGAGTACTTATGAACAGTAACTGTAATACTATCAGACATATGTCCAGTTTGTAGTACTTATGAACAGTAACTGTTTACACATGATCTATATAGTATGTCTCTCAGACACCATTATGAGGAGCTTGAAATTTATGCTCATAAACTATAGGATTTTTGTAGGAATATTTATGCTCATAAACCAAATTTTGCTAAATTCATGAATATGATATCTTCCCAATGGTTATTAGTTCCATGCATCCCATAAACTAGGACCAAGCATATCCATAACCTGTAGATAATAAAATTACAGGACAATTATCAAAACCGACCTCAATATTAGCATCTCAAAAGGCTCAATAATAATGTTCAAAAAATAAGAAAAATAGATTGCTAGGATCTTGTTGCAAAAGCACAAATGTTAAACCAGACTATGAACCAATAATAATGCATGGGTAAAGACAGTAAATGAATTAATTCAATGTGACATAGGAAAACCATAACATTATATAGTAATCACCTTTCCTCCCTTTATGGTGTACCTTAGGCACCCCATGACTACAACTAGAGAACTATTAAATACAAATAACAGGTAGTATATATCAAAACTATATAAGACACACAAGGATACGTAGGCAGTCTTTACTATACAGTCTTTACGATACAATATATGTATTGTGTTTCATTGCTTTAAACTTCAAAAGTTCAAGCTTGAACATTTATAATTAATATTTGTTTTATTTCAATACTTCATTGCTTTATCATGTTATTATAGTGTTTGTGGCAGCCAATATGCTCCCTATAATGTCAAGACTTATATTATAGTTATATTAATAATTCATTTCATGGTTTCATAACAGATGTTGTTGAAACGCACTGCCCGGAAATCAGTTCCTAAACATTATGAATTAAAAAAGTATGTTAATGACAAGGAAATTATAGAAATTTCATCAAATGATGATGAAGAACCTTCCATTGAGAAGTATTATGATGATGATGATGAGGAGAGCTCATTTGAAGTTAACAAAAGAGTGAAGGTTGAAAATTCAGATACTGATTATGTACCTAGCGAAGATGCTCCTGCTACTCCTGAAGTTAATGTCCCTTTTGCTGTTAAAATCAAAGATGAAGCAGATAAATTGTTTGCTAAAGCTATGGAAATTCTAGCAGCTATATGGAAATTTCGTCAGGAGAAGGAAAAATGAGTAGAGACAAGTATTGAAAAATAAATGTCAAGTCAATAAAATAAATCAAGGACTATGAGTTTGCGAATCATGTTGTTGGAAAATTTTATAAATTTCAGTTGTTTTAATTAGCTTGAGCTATATGGAAAAAACTTATGTTTACCTCTTTATATTTCTTTACCAACAGGTTTATGAATGATATGGATTTGTGTGAAGTATTAATGATACTTCAATTTTAATCATTTATGATTTATGATTACGATTATGATAAGATATGGTTTTCAAATTTAACCATTTATTATGACCTTTTGTAGGTCTTCAATAAAAAATTGAACAATTGATTCCTTGAACAAATGAATAAAATATACTACTAACTTTTAATTTTCTTTTTATATCTAGGTATATAAAGCTATGTCTAAAGATTAAAAACAACCAACAACTACAAGGAAAATAAGGTACATTTCCTTTACAAAAATAATACTTTATATATGTTGTACTTGCAACAGCTTCACCAGATATCATCAAAGCAGAAAACCTTCTGTAAATTAATGTAAAATAAATATTTATTTACTAATATTAATTACTTGAATCGATCCCATCCATTCATAATCTAATTATGCCTTCTTTGAATTATATATATCCATTTCTTCATTAGTTCATACTTTCTATCTGTTCTCAAATCTCTTAAGAACATATGATATTCAAAAGAGAGTTTTTTTCTTAAGAGTAAAAGCATTTTAAAACGGGAATTGTAACAATGAAAATAACTCATTTAGTGAAATTATATGAGTAAATGTATGAACTAAAATATGTCATTGCTATGAGAGTCTGTACTATTATGTACTATTATAGGAGGAATGTGGATCATTTACATTTAGAATATGTTCATACTCATATTTATTACTATTATGTACTATTATAGGAGGAATGTGGATCATTTACATTTAGAATATGTTCATACTCATATTTATGTTGATGTTACTTACTTAAGGCGCAGTGGATCATTTACATTTAGAATATGTTCATACTCATATTTATGTTGATGTTACTTACTTAAGGCGCAGCTAATTCTTTTCACTTTGCTTAAGAATTTTATTCAAGTTGCCTATTTTATTCCTAGCCCAAGATCATATGACAATAAAGCAGCTTATCAATTCATCTTACTTGCTTATTTTATTCAAGTGAAACATCTTATTGTATGATATTATCCATCCCTTATGTTTGATTATTAAAACCAACATTGAGTATCATGTTAAATAAATGGCTGTTTATCAGTCATTGTTGACATCCTTCGCCATACGAACTACCATTTCCTACGGGTTTCCACAACCGAGGGAAGGATTTAGTTTCTGAAATGTTTAAATTGTACATTTGGTTGTACAACCTGGTTTAGATGCATAAGATATTTGACGCCGAACAATAATATGCCTAGTAATAATTATTAAACCAAAGAAATTTATTTTCATATATGGTTGTACTAACTTTTTATTTTCGATATTTTTGTCAGAATGCAAGATTAAGATCAAACAACAATTACAACAAGGAAAACAAGGTACATTTCCTTTTCAAAAGTAATGCTTTATGTAATTCGAATATTAATTATAGCATTAGTTTTATTAGTGTGCAATTATTATGTTAACTAATTGAATTTAACTACATTATGAATTTTCACACATAATAAATGAATTCAAAACATTTAAAATTTAAGATTTAAGTTTATTATATGTATATACTAGATTAATATGAAAAATAAATTAATGTTCAATTCTTTTGCAGTTCAGATAATATTCTCACAAGTTTGCGTGGAAAACAATTAAAAAAACAAATGGAACCAAATGAAGGTTTGTCAAACAAATTTAATTTTTCTAATTCATCCTCCAGATAATCAATAACAAATAATTCTAATATATTCATATAAATTTATCAACAGCATCAAAGAAAATGAAGAGGAAAAATTACTACAATGCGTTAACTACTAAGGAAAGAGAAGCTTATATTAGAAGGATGTGTCGAAATAAGAGAATAAAGAGGACTATGGATAGTAGTCCAAATGCAGAAGATCAATCAATGAAAAGAAGTGCACGTTGGCTAGAACGAGCATCCAATTACCAAGTTGAATGCAACAGTGAGTTTTAATAAGTTTATAAAAATAATAATTTAAGTTTCTACAATAAACAAAATTAACTAATAACATATTACAATCGTATAGGAACAAATATATAATAATTTAAGTTTCTACAATAAACAAAATTAACTAATAACATATTACAATCGTATAGGAACAAATATATCAAGGCCGTCTTGTTCAGAACTACACAGGCTTGGAAAAATAGCAAGTTGCATCCATTGTGGAGCAATGAAATTTCAATATGAGAGTCCAACTTTTTACTGTAATAATGGAGAAACAGTACTTGTGGAACCTTGTATCCCAGATGAATTATATAACTTGCTAACATCTGATTGTAATGAGGGTGTTGAGTTTAGGAGAAACATTAGAGCATACAACAGTGTTTTCTCATTCACCTCATTTGGGGTAGCACTTGATAAAAACTTGGCATCGTCAAGGGATGGAATATACACTTTTAGAGCGCAAGGTCAGATTTACCATAGTTTGCCTGGATTGATACCACAAAATGATAGACCTCGCTTCTTCCAGTTATATTTTTATGACACAGATAATGAATTGCAAAATAGGATGAATGTTTTACAAGAAGGGAAATTATCAGAAAATACAATGAAGACTATAATGAAAATCCTAGAAGACAATCCTTATGCAAAAATTCTACGGAGGCTTAAAGATGTACCAACGTTGAGAGAATTACAAATCTGTATATCTAAGAACACCAATCTTGATCAAAGGATTTATAACTCTCCAACAGCAGAGCAAGTGGCAGCAATTTGGATAGAAGGATACAATCCAAATGAACCGTTAAATAGAGAGATTATAATACAAGAGCACTCTGGACAAAGGCATCAAGTCAAACATTATTATAGTTGTTATGATCCTCTACAATATCCGATTTTATTTCCAAATGGTGAGAGTGGGTGGCAACAGTTTATCTACAGAGGGCGGAACGAAAGAATACAATTAAATATGACCGAAGAAAGTCAGACATTGGATTTAGCTGGACAGCTTAATGATGAGGAATCACAAGGTAAAACAAATGCCAAATTTTAATCTCATACGTAAAATATATCATATCTTATCAATTTCTAAAAAATTTTAAGCTTATAACAGATATCGAAAGACAAGGAGGGCAATATGTTTCTTGTAGAGAGTATTATTGCTACAAGCTTCAAATTCGGAATCCAATAAAATCAATTCTGCTACTTGCTGGGCGACTATTTCAGCAGTTTGCTGTGGACATGTATGTGAAGTTAGAGACAACGCGTCTTGATTTTTTTAGAAAACAACAGTCGAATATAAGAGCAGAATTGTATCAAGGAATTGTTGATAGTGTTACGGCTGGGGAAACACGTGGAGATCAAGTTGGACATAGAGTTGTTTTACCACCATCTTTCATTGGAGGACCAAGAGATATGAGACGTCGTTATATGGATGCTATGGCTCTTGTTCAAAGATACGGTAAACCGGATCTCTTCATTACAATAACATGTAATCCAGATTGGGATGAAATAAGGAATGAGCTTCTAAATGGACAAACAGCACAGGATAGACCAGATCTTTCTGCTAGAGTTTTTAGAGGGAAAATAGAAGATCTTAAAGACCAGCTATTTAAGGAAGAAGTATTTGGTAAAGTAGCTGCACGTGTCTATGTCATTGAATTTCAGAAAAGGGGACTTCCACATGCTCATATATTATTAATTTTGAAACATGAATATAAGCTAATGAGCCCAGATCATTTTGATAAATTTATATCAGCAGAATTACCAGATCAATCACTATTTCCAATGTTGCATGCGAAGGTGGTAAAACATATGGTTCATGGCCCTTGTGGATCGTTGAGGAAAACAAGTCCATGCATGGTTGACGGAAAATGTAAATATCACTACCCACGTTCTTTTTGTTCAAAGACAAGTTTAGGGGGTGATGGTTATCCAATATATATGCGAAGGAATGATGGAAAGAAAATTTTTGTACGTAACACAATTTTAGACAATCAATGGATTGTTCCATACAATCCTTACCTATTAAGTAGGTATAATTGTCATGTCAATGTTGAAGTATGCTCTGGACTTAAGGCTGTAAAATATCTTTATAAATATATATACAAAGGGCATGACAAAGCAGCTGTGTGCATAACGTCAAATGAGGCAACACATCCAGTAGATGAGATCAAACAATACCAAGATGCGAGATGGGTATCAGCACAAGAAGCAATTTGGCGGATTTTTGAATTTAAGCTGAATGATATACAACCCCCTGTTATTAACCACCAATTACATCTTCCAAATAAGCAAAATGTTTATTATTGGAATAATGAAGATCTTCGAAATATTATGACGTGGGAGCACACAGCTAAGACAATGCTTACAAGATTCTTTAGAAAATGTGCTTCAGATCAAAAAGCAAGGATGTTGCTGTACAAAGAATTTCCTGAACATTATGTGTGGGTAGTAGGAAAGAAATGTTGGAATGAGAGGAAAAAAGGCCGTGATTGGACGAATAAATTCAGCAAATCCTATAGAGGGGGAGAGATATTATTTAAGGCTTTTATTGAATCATGTTAAAGGTCCTACTTCTTGGGATGACCTACTTACTGTTGGTGGATTACTTGTGAAGACTTTTAAAGAGTCTGCACAGAAAAGAGGACTCTTAGAATCCGACGATAGTATAGTCGAATGCTTGGACGAAGCGGTCAATTTCAAGATGCCATACGCATTAAGAAGATTATTTGCAACTATTCTGGTTTATTGTCAACCAACAAATGTCAGATTATTATGGGAGAGATATAGACCAGCAATGTCTGAAGATTTCGTTCAAAGATCTATAGCGACAGATGCAGAACAAACCGCATGGGCATTAGAGGGAGTTAATTATTTTCTAGAGAGCATGGGGAAGACAATACAAGATTTTGATTTACCTAAATTTAAAGAGAATGAAATAGATAATCCATCATGCAATCTACGAATCATACAGGATGAGATAGATGTTGAAGTTTGTCAGGAAGATATAGATGGTAAGTACAAATTAAACGAAGATCAAAGAAAAGCTTTTGAAATAATAATGAACAGAGTTAATATGAATAAGGGAGGAGTTTTTTTCATAGATGGTCCTGGAGGGACGGGAAAAACATTCTTGTACAAAACTATTCTTGCCAATGTCAGATCAAAAGGAATGATTGCAATAGCAACTGCAACTTCAGGAGTAGCAGCATCTTTATTGCTTGGTGGGCGCACATCACATTCACGTTTTAAGATACCTATTAATGCCACTGAGACAACAGTTTGCAATATATCTAAACAGGAAGGTACTGCACATTTGATTAGAAAAGCAGCACTAATTATTTGGGATGAAGCACCTATGGCAAAAAGAGTAACAATTGAAAGTGTAGATCGTACAATGCAAGACCTATTGAGTACAAAAGAATTGTTTGGTGGTAAAGTAGTAGTTTTTGGAGGAGATTTTCGTCAAGTGTTGCCAGTTATTCCAAGAGGAACAAGGAGCCAAACAGTTAATGCCAGCTTAGTAAAGTCTTATTTGTGGGAGAAGATGGAAAAGATAACATTAAAAATAAACATGCGAGCAAAAAATGATGAAGAATTCAGTAAATTCTTGCTGCGTGTCGGAAATGGAACAGAAAAAACAACTAAAGATGAACTTATAAGACTTCCTGAAAGTATTGTGATTGAAGATAGCAAAAATGGAAAATCGGAAGTTGAATTGTTAAACCAAGTATTTCCATAAATTGAGAAAAATGCATATTCAGCTGAATATATGACAGAACGAGCTATCCTTGCGACCAAAAATGAATATGTAGATGAGCTCAATGACAAGCTTTTGGAAAAATTTCCTGGTGATGAGATTATTTTCCATAGTTTTGACAAGGCTATTGATGATCCACATAACTACTACCAAGAAGAATTTTTAAACAAGTTGATGCCTAATGGTCTTCCACCGCACAAACTAAAGCTGAAGCAGAATTGCCCGATAATGTTGCTTAGAAATCTAGACCCATCAAATGGACTTTGCAATGGAACTAGAATGGTTTGCAAAGAATTTGACAAAAATGTTATTAAAGCAGAAATAACAAAAAGTCATCATGCGGGTCAAGAAGTCATGATTCCAAGGATACCATTATCACCAGCGGAAAATGAAAATTACCCTTTCAAATTTCAGCGAAAACAATTTCCTATAAGGTTATGCTTCGCAATGACAATAAACAAAGCACAGGGACAAACAATTAGCACAGTGGGTATTTATTTACCACACCATGTTTTTTCACATGGACAATTATACGTCGCTTTATCTCGTGGTGTATCAACACACAATACAAGAGTGCTGGTTAAAGGCGAAAGAAAACAAAAGAAGGGATATACATACACCAAAAATATCGTCTACAAAGAAGTTCTATACAGGGAAAGGTTAGAAAAAACATTTAATTGACTAACTTATTTATTTTAAATAAATGTAAATAACAAAAATATCAAAATTAAATTTAATTATTTTATAGCAATAAATATTGCAATAAGAAGATAGTGAAAAAAATAAATATCATTATTATAATTTGTAAAAATTACTTTATTTGATATTTCTAATATTTACTATTGTTTCAGGGAAGATGACTGCTGAAAGACAACGTAAAGGTGAATACAGCTTCATTAAGGATTTGAAGTTATATCAAGAATCTTTCTCAATCAAAGTGCTTATACTAAAAGTGTCCTTGGAGCAATTCTCATCGTCAAAAGGTTCAGGTCAGGTTCAAAAGATTATTGTGATTGACGAAGAGGTAAGTACAACTCTTCAAATGAAATATTTATTATTATATTTGATTTTCATTAAATTTTTACATAAATGGTAATTTATTTTAAAGTTTAAAAAAAAATTACAGGGAACAAAGATTCAAGCCACACTTTTCAATGCTACAATAGCTACATTTGAGGAATACATCCATCTCAACAATACCATTATCATCAAGAATGGTATAGTCAGGCCTATAAATAGGAAATATGCATCGGTAAATCCGAATTTTGAGCTTGCTTTTGGACACAACACAAAAATTACATTATCCGAAAATGAAATCAATATGGGTACCCTACCATTTTCATTCAAGCGATTCAAAGAGGTGACAAAGACAAATAATGAAAATATATTTTTCGGTATGCTAAATTTTCATTCTTAATAACATAGTTTTTTAATACAAAATTAAATTTTTAAGAACTAAAATTTTAATCTTTATACAGATGTGTTAGGATTCATCACTTCAGTGAGACCGTTGTACACAACAAATACATCTGTTAGAAGGGAGATCACAATAATGAATGAAGAGTAAGTGTTTTTAAATAAGAAACCGTTTTCCAATAACAAATATTAAAATACTAACATATCCATTTAACAATTTTTGTAATTAACACAGGTTGGATCCATTGATATTAACATTATGGGGAGAGTATGCAGAGAAAGAAGGTCAAGTATTTGAAGACAAGAAAAAACAACAACCAATTATAGCAATAATTAATGTTACTGCAAATAGATATATGGGTATGACTTTTTAATTTAATATTATTTGTTTTAAAAATTTCATATAACTAAAAAGTAACCATATAATGAATACAGGAGTTCCGCAAATATCAACAAAGCCTGCAACAATATTTTTTATAGATCCAAACATTTCTGAAGCACATACTCTTAAAGAATGGTAATGCTTGTCCAAATAAAATCCTTCCTAAATTAATTTTTTAAAAAAAATAATACATGTCTTAAATATAGGATGACAGGGAAGGGGAAAAATTATGAGAAGCTGATGCAGCATACACCATCGAAGCTAATGAGGAGGTCTAAAAAGGTTATGCTTGGTGATATCATCACATCATCAACAGCTACGAAACTGGTATTTTATTATATTGGTTAAGATATTAACAATATAAATAATAATAAATTTTGAATTTATAACTTGATTGCTATTTTTTAGAATATGTATTCCTACTTTAAAGCAGAGATATCAGCAATAATCAATCCAGAATCACCTTGTTACACCGCATGCAAGAGTTGTCAAAGAAAGGTTTTTGTTGAAGACATCATAACTAATTGCAACAATTGCAACACTGAAGATGCAGAATGGGAAATAAAGTAAGTTCTAAATTTTATTCATTAAATTAAAAAAAAACAACATTAAATTTTCACATCAAGGTACCTTATGCGATTGGAAGTTAAAGATCATATCAACAAGGCATATGTTACACTTTTCGATGAAGCTCGGTATCTAACTGGTTGTTCAGCTGAAGAATATGTAGATTCATTTACTGAAGAAGGAAAGGTAATATATCATTTTATTTATTTCAAATATATAAAATCTTTTTTCCATAAAATTATTAAATTAGTAAAATAGAAAAAATGACCATAAATAAAATGCAGGAGCACTTATCGCCTATGTAACAGAAAATGATGAGCTGTTGCGACAAAGAATATCTTTTCTTGGTAAAAATGAACAGGAAAGATGAAGAGAAAAGAATTGAAGGAAGAATAACCGCTCAAGAAATATGCAGCCCAAACAACTTCGAACCAATAGAATGTGATGAAGATGAAGATTCAAAGGACATTTCACTGAAGCGAAAGAGTATGACAAGCCTGAAAAAAGATATGAACAAAAGAAAGTTCATGAATAATGAAAATATTAAAATAGAAACTGAGAAGTGATACATCATTTATAGTGCTATGATGCTATGATGAATACACTTAATTATGTTTATTAAAAATATTATGTCGAGGATTTTGCACATGTGTTGATTTTAATAAGTACATTTTTAATAGTGTTTGTTTGTTTAAAGTATTATGAGTCAAACATTTCCTATGTAACATTGAAAGTTTTACTGTTAACTTGCTCTTTTCTTCAATTTTGAAGCTATCAACCTGCAAGTTGGCATTAGCTTTATTGATCACTTTTCCAATAAGGATTTCCTAATTTTATAGTAAAGAATAAAGAATATACAGCTAAATTGATTCGGTGTTATTTCCAATGATTTTATGTGAGTTCACTGATTTTTCCAGCCATCTATTACTAGCATGCTTTTGTCAAGTGGTATTCTCATTTAACTTTAACATTAAGTTTGTATTGTTAATGTTTTTAGTTTTTACTTTTAATAGAAAATTAATGTTCTTCTTTCATTTTTCTTTGGATTTGTTGTTTTATTAAGGCGTTTGTTAATTTTAAATTTTAACAAAGTAGGTTTTAAATATTTATGTGGGGTTCATAATTTGGTGATTAAAAAATTACTTGGTGAACAAATACTTACACATGTAGTTAGTACCAACACACATAATATAAACCTAAACTAATGTTACCCAAGCTTGATCTTGATCTTCAATAAGCTTTACTTGGTACACATTGCGGATAAAGCTAGAACTTGGATCTTCAACTTGAATTGCATAGGCTTCACCCACTATACCGCCAACCTCCATTTGATATGATCGTTATGGCGTAATCCATCCATCCTCCAACTTATTGTTTGTCTACAATAAATAACAAAATACAAACACTAGACAAACAATATTAGATGTAAATTATTTGTTAAATCATCATCAAAATAAGAAGGCCAGCAATCTCCCCCTTTTTGATGATGACAAATAATTTACAAAAAAGATATATGCATGAATGAAAATAAATATATAAATTATAATTCACATGTATATAAATAAGGAAATGTATACTCACAATATTTCTCCCCTTTGACAACATCAAAAAGGGGAAAATTATAAGAGAGCGAAGGCTCCCCTTACCTACAAGCACGGTGAGTATAAAAACAAATATAGGGAAAAGGCTCCCTCTATCAAAATGCCATATAGAATATATGAAATAAAAGCTAAGGTAAAGACATGTGAGTAAGCATAAATAAAAGATATGCTAAACATAACTCACCTACAAACAAGACAATGAGAACACATATTAATATGTCATTTATGAAAGAAGTGTCTCATTACACAATTATAAAAACATAGTGTATAAAAATAGATTTATGAAAATAAAGGAATGAGGAAAACATAAGAACCATGAAAAAAGTTTTCAAGTGAAAACAAATCACTCAAATGAAGTCATAAATTAAGATTTGAGTTCAAAAACAATGTTTGATCAAAGAGGAAAATTTTCTTTGTATAACTTGATCAAACCACTCATAGAATACATTATAAGTCACGAATAGATGATCCATAAGCACAACACATAAATATCATCATATAAGTGAAATATAATGAATTCAAAGCAATAAATCAAAACACACTTTTTAAGTGAGGCAACAATATCAAGCTCTTGAGCTTGTTTCAACCCATATAATCATTTTAGCACCCGGTAAACATGATTTGGGAAATAAACACCAAATAAACCCGGGGGGTTATATAAATACGAACCTCTCAACAAAATCGACACTAATAATCATGAAAATAAAAGAATTGATCAAAGAAAAATTATTTTCATATAAAAAAAATTTTAAAACATAATTTTCAAAACAAAGAAAAATAAAAAGTTAGAAAACATAATTCTTGGTTTTAAAAAGATTTTGGCACCCAATCATTCTTGGTGCCGGATTGGTTAGGGACATGACCCCTATCAATAAAGCTCAAAGCCCTAGGATTATGAACCCTTTTGGGCACATTTGGTGCACTAACCCGGTCATAATAATAATTGCTCAAATGACCCTTCCGATTGCAATTTGTGCAATAAAAGAGACTCATTTGTTTTTGTGGACCATATGCTTGTGCACGGGAACCATTTGCAAACAAAGATTGTCTTTTAAAATTATTTTGCAAATGAGAAACATTATCAAACAAATGTGGTTTACTTGGGAAATTTGGCAAGTTTGAATATTTTTTCAAATCATAACAAAACTTTATCAAATGGCCAAATCTACCACAAATATCACATTTAAAAATATGTGGTCCACTAGAAATATTTGGCAAACGTGATTTTCTTTTCAAATCAAAACAATATTCGGCCAAATGACCAAAACGACCACAAAGATCACACTTGAACACACTAGCATGCTTATTATGAACTTTGTGAGAATGAGCATGTGAATGTGTAAGTGTACAAGATGAAGAAGCTATATGAGATGCACAAGGAGCATTAGCATTCTTATGTTTGTGTGCATCATAGCAAAATTTAGATAAGTGACCTTTTCGGCCGCAAATACAGCATTTGTAAACTTTGCTATATATGTGTGCATAATGAGTGGATGATGACTTAGACTTGGCACACATATCCATAAGCCTCTTATGATTATTAATGCATGTTTTTAAAGTTGAATCTAAAGATGAAATGCGTTTATTCATAAGATTCAATTCTTCATTTTTAGGTACATATGCATTTTTATTAGAAGTAGAACATAAATAGTTATTTATAAAAGAAGCAGTATCATTTTGTATGTTCTCTACTTCTAACATGTCATTATTTTTGTCATGAGTCAAGTTAGCAATATCCAATTTTAAATTATTATTTTCCAAATTTAGCATATCATTATTTTCTTTAAAAGCATCATTCTCTTGAGAAATGATATCAAATTTGGAAGCTAACTTCTCATGATCGGATTTTAAACCTTCATGTTTGCTTTGTAAATCAATAAAATTTTTATGCAATTTGTTATAGGCATGCAATAAGTTTTCACTAGCACGGGCGAGTTCATCAAAAGATAAATCACATTCGGATTCGGACTTGTTTACCACACTAGGACTATCGCCTAGTGGCCGTGTGCATGAAAATGAAGCTCCACATGAACTAGAAGCGGAATCCTCCAAAGCTTGTCGGATCGCCTCCAAATTCCCTTGATGTGCTTCTATAAGTTTCCATAATGTGTAAGCACTATCAAAAGAATCAAGCTTGTTAGACATAGATGAATCGAACGCATTATGTAAAAATTCTAACAAAAGCTTATTCATGGTAAACATACGATGATCATTTTTATTCCACTTGGATTTCTCCGAAGTGGGAACAATATAAGCATCATCTATAATTTTCCATAAATCGAAGTATCTAAATCGAACAAAAAACTTAAATCTAACATACCATTGGGCATAGGGGAAATTATCTAATCTAGGAGAAATATTGATGGCATAACCTAAACAAGGTGCACCGTGCATATCCATAATGTATATATGAGCAAGCAAGATAACAATAAAATTAAAATTAGATTAGCACAACAAGATAACTTGGATCTTTAACTCAAGGTGATTAGACCTTAAAGCAAAGAGCACTAAGCTCTGATACCAATTGTTAGACCCTAAGGTCGCTGAAAGAACCCTAGAGGGGGGGGGGGTGAATAGGGTTTATGCTAATCTAATCCGATTTTATGCTAATTAATACTAATTAACAAATATATCCTAGCAAGTATGATATGCTACAAGATATGTGCAAGGATATACAATATAAACAAGGGTAAATAATATGATCATGGATATGCTACAAGATATGTGCAAGGATATACAATATAAACAAGGGTAAATAATATGATCATGCAATAATGGCGATATAACAATATGCAAGAATAAATGCACCAATGCTAAACCCAAGCATAAGGAAATGATCACAGAGTTTGGACCTTCCTTCCTACGTCTCCGCTCCCCACTCCCGGGGAGAATTCACTACACAAACCGGTTTGGAAGCCGGAACTTCTCTACACACTCGATTTTCTAGCTAACCGAAAACTCTACACACTCGGTTATCAAGTCAACCGACAACTCTCACAAATCCTCACAATGTACATACACAAGCTATAACCTCACATGTTGGTCCTCACGTATCGACTCCCTCAAGTGCTCGGAATTATCACCTCTCACTAGGCCACCGACGCCACTCCTCTTGGTATCGACTCCGTCCTCACCACACACTCCTCTCGGTGTACAAGTGTATTACAAAGTGAACTTCACAAATTAAGCACAACAAATGATTGTTCTCTAAACAAGGTGAGAACTCAATTAGGCTCAACTCAATGTTACTATCTCTCACAACCCTAAATATATTATGAATGCAAATACAATAAGCTCAAGTGGGTGTGTGTAACAATGAGATTAATCAAATCTAAACTCAATATAAAACTAGCTTTAATAAGATGATAATCAAACAAATAAATATAAAGCTAGAAAAGAGTTTAGAAAACTTCTCAATAGATGACAAGAGATGGAGGGAGAATAGTTAATTGCTCAAACTCCAATAGATTATCTCCTCAAGCTCTTGTGGAATTGAAATCACAAACTCAAACTCGAAAATGCTTAAGAGATTTTAAACACACTTAAACAAAACTCAAACCCTTGTTAACTTGATTAAACATTTTCTTAGTTATTATGAAAGATGAGAGCAAGGGCGTATTTATAGGAACCCAAAACATCAGCAAAAACCCCAAGAAAAAGACCAAAAACCCATAAACAAACAAAACAGAAAACTAGCCGTTACTGTGGTCTCTGATAAGTCGACTTATGAGTCGACTCATGAGTCGACTTATGAGTCGACTAATGAGTCGGCTTATATGAGTCAACTCAGCAGAAGAAAAATCATAACTGCGCTGCACTTCGTGAGTCGACTTATGAGTCGACTAATGAGTCGACTAAACATGCACAAACCTGAAGTGCACAGAAAAACTCAACTTTAAACTGGGTTTAAGAATATCAAATAAATTCAAAAAAATGTAAAACTTTGAGAAATGATTGTAGACATGATAATAAGCATGCTACAAAAACTAGTTTTCAAAAAGGACCTCCCAAATGAGAAATTTCATCATTTTGCAAAATAGTCCAAAACATAAAAATGTGAACACATGAATTTTGACATTTTGGCTAAACTATGTTTTGAAACTTTACAAAATGATTTTGTGGACTTAATGAATGATTGTTAAGTCCATAAACCATGAAAACAATATTTTCTCAAAATTGCATATTCTATGCAATATATTCTCAAACAAAATAGAGTATGAAACATATGATTATATATATATGAATGTAAATTTGTTTTATATCTATATAGCTAAACCAAAACAGAATAATAAATATGAAATATATAATCTCATATTTATAAACATGAAAACTCAAACTATGTATGTATATATATAACTATATATATACATAGAAACCAAACATTCAATTGGGGGGACCATATTCAACCCATGTGAATGTGGTCCCCCCATTTAAATGAATGAAGGATAATATGCCACCTCACTACCAAGCATAAATTTTGTGCTTGGTACCAAGTATAGGATCTGAAATAAATACACTAGAACACTAGAGGGGGGTGAATAGTATTCTTTAAAAAATTATGCAAAGTATATTATAAATTACAAAGAAAGAATGGCAATCTCAGAAAATGAACATCACAAACACAAGCATGTATACTGGTTCCACCTCCCCGGTGTACGTCCAGTCCCCAAGCAAATCTCGCTTGAGAGTTTCCACTATGATTTTGAAACCTTACAAAATCAAAAGCAAACCTAACCAATTTGTAAGACCATGCAAATAGCAAACCCAATTGACAAGACCATGCCAATCGTCACACCGATCTCTAGACCAAGAGATCAACCCCTCTCATAACCCGAGAGAACCTTTCTTTGAAGCAATGTACAATTCCAATCCTTTAAGCCTTGATATAGATGTGAATGTATAACAGTGGCTTATCAATCTTTTTAACTCTCTGCATATTGTCTAAACAAGCTCTAAGAATGATAGGAACAAAGGCAATATCAGAAACTCTCTTTTATAGAAAAACAGATTGAAAAACTAACATTTTAGAGAGTTAATTTGCACAATATGTGAATCTTATAAGTGCAAAACTTAGTGCTTGTTTTCTGATGTTTAAACCTATATATAGCCTCTGAAATGACATAATTTTAAACCCAATTAACGTCCACAAAACGTCTATAAACAGTCACTTATTTAAAACCTGAAATCTGGAAAAACTGCATCAGTAGTCGACTACAAGTCATAGTAGTCGACTACACTGAGTCTAAACAGACTCCGTGAAGTCAGAAAATTGCTTAGTAGTCGACTACAAGGCATAGTAGTCGACTACACTGTAAACTCACAGATTCTGGAATTTTCTTTTTAGTATTTTGACTGTAACTTTCTCATCCCATATCGGAATGAGATGATTTAAGATTTGTTGGAAAGCTCTTGAAGATACCTATAACTTTTATCTTTTGAGTTTTTCTAGATTCTAATTTATAAGGGGTATAAATAAAATGTTTTAAGACTCACTCAATATCTATAAACTCTAATGGCTAACATAGGGGATTTCTATTGTTAACCAACACACTAAGCATGTGTTAGTGTGTTCTAACACTATGTGTGTGCATGTGTGTGAGTGATCAAGGCTTGTACAAATTTTTAAGCAAAGAAAATATAAAATTATATTTAGACAATAAAGTATATATTCTTCTTTGCTTCATTTTGCCTTGAACTCATCTATGTCTTGAGTATCTCTTTGAATATAATTGTTGATATAGCTCTGAAACTACAAAACAAATATTAGCACATAATACACACAACATATAATATTTGTTATCATCAAAATAAACTAATATTGGGGTCAAGATTCTTAACACCAAGCATCTCATATTCCTCTCTCTTCATCTCTCTTCATCTAGTATATATATATATCATATATATATATATATATATAATATATATATTATATTATATAATATATATATATATATATATAATACTATATATATATAAATATAATAATACTATTGGTCGCTGTGGTACCAAGCCAAAGTTATGGCTTGTAGTGAGGTGTAAACTCCACTCCAACTCATTCAACTTTGATCACATTCCCTATTGTAGGGGGTGGATGGGGATGTGACCATATCACTACCAAAGACAAATTGTGCTTGGTACCAACCAGCATACCATATTTCTCATATATATCATTATATGTCCTATATATATATATATATATATATAATATACTATTTACACACACAGACACACATATATATTATGTATAGTATACTGTTATGTAATGTATATGTATATAGAGACTTGGGTGATGTTGGTAAAACACAATTTTATAAGCTTGGTAGTATTTGTCAATCTTCATCCACTCACTACCCATGTGATTCTGTTCCGCCTATTTGAATGATGGAGGGGGGTTTGAACTCACTACCAGCATAACTTTTTGTGCTTGGTAGCAAGCATACCCATACTTTCATCGGTATATATA
>NC_033798.1:100509971-100511551 GCF_001876935.1 Asparagus officinalis | reverse complement strand
AACTGGAGGAATCTCACCCGATGCGACTTTGGCATCAAACGGGGCGAGATCTTCGTTGGTGGCTTCGACGTCTTCATACCAACGAGTTTTTCTCCTGGAGGAGAGTTTCTTGGACTTGCGGGGGGAGGTAGATCCGGACGAGGATGATAGATGCTCCTCGAACTTTTGTTGGTCGAACTCATACTCGACCTCCTCCTCGACCGGGATCAAGATCCGCGGCTGCGACGCAACGATCTCGGCAGCGAGATCGGTGGCTCCCATTGTGGTCGCCAGATTGTTCGCTGGAAAAATTGTAGCTTTCATCATTGATTCCATTGCACTCTTAAATAACAACTTTTTGCGTTACAAAGATCCGGTCTTTTTATAAGATCCGGTTACAATGAAAATCAAAGAAAATAAAAGAAAGATTATAACTTTTTATCCTTGTTTGTCGAACAAATCACGAGCTCCTGTTTTGCGGTCGCTCGCTTGTGTGGGTTCTTTGCCTGTGCCGTAAGCAGTACGACGGGTATTATTCCACAAAGGAAATAATAGCCGGGGAGGATTGATTCACCAAGGAAACAATCGTCCAAGTCTCGGGATCTAAGACCAAGCTTAGATCCGGAGTACGTCTGCGTAGATCTGAGATCAGGTCCTCTCGAACACCTGCCTTTTTTAGCGTTGATGATCGCTGAGCACCAAATCTGGAAGAGTGAGTCCCCGAAGTCCCAAAGCTCCAATCTTTTCTAAGTTTCGAGTCTTGAATCCGACAGAGCTTCGCCTCCAATATTTCCAATCTTTTCAAATGAACCACCCCCTCTCCTATTTATAGCCAAGCGTCACTGTGCCCGTGTGCACGTGTGGCCACCTCATAGATGCACCAAATCTGGAAGAGTGAGTCCCCGAAGTCCCAAAGCTCCAATCTTTTCTAAGTTTCGAGTCTTGAATCCGACAGAGCTTCGCCTCCAATATTTCCAATCTTTTCAAATGAACCACCCCCTCTCCTATTTATAGCCAAGCGTCACTGTGCCCGTGTGCACGTGTGATGACTTGGTTCCGAACCCCTCCGGGTGTTTGGTTTTCTGCTGTTTTCCACCTTTGGGTTCTGTCCGTGATTCGGTTGACCCAGACTCTGATTCGTTGATCTGATTTGGCAGTAAATTGATTCCTGATTTGGCAGTAAGTCGGATTCCTGATTTGGCAGTAAATCCACTTCTGAGTTCGAGTCCGAAACCGATCTTGATTCGATCGTGATTCGTCCGAGTATGCCCTTGGTTGGATGACTCGTTGACTCTTCGAACACTTGGCTTGATCCCGCACGCGAATGGACGTATTCCGTTGCTTGCGTGCGATTAGTCAATCTCGTTGCCTCGTTGGTTTGTCGGTTTGTGCCGAGCTGAGCTAAGGGACCTATAAGCAATTTTATATGCCTACAGATACCCCCTCCAAAGTATTTCAGTCTCGTTCTTTTATAGAAGAGTCTGGAATACTTTGGATATGATTGTCCCAACCTTCAGTCGGTATAACGGGACCTTGGAATGGCTTCTGTTCCTGATTCCTTCAATCCTTCAGGCTATTTAATGCTTTGTCGAATGTCTTTA
>NC_033798.1:100485949-100508134 GCF_001876935.1 Asparagus officinalis | reverse complement strand
GGCCACCTCTGGCCACTGTCGGCCACCTCGGGCCACTGTCGGCCACCTCGGGGTGGCCGGCACTGTGCCTAGCCACCTTGAGGTGGCTCGGCTCATGGCCGAGCCACCCCAAGGTGGCTCGGCCACCGAGCCACCTAGGTGGCTCGGCCGAGCCACCACTTGGTGGCTCGGCCACCGAGCCACCTTGGTGGCTCGGTGAGCCGCCTCGATGACTTGGTTTCCGAACCCCTCCGGGTGTTTGGTTTTCTGCTGTTTTCCACCTTTGGGTTCTGTCCGTGATTCGGTTGACCCAGACTCTGATTCGTTGATCTGATTTGGCAGTAAATTGATTCCTGATTTGGCAGTAAGTCGGATTCCTGATTTGGCAGTAAATCCACTTCTGAGTTCGAGTCCGAAACCGATCTTGATTCGATCGTGATTCGTCCGAGTATGCCCTTGGTTGGATGACTCGTTGACTCTTCGAACACTTGGCTTGATCCCGCACGCGAATGGACGTATTCCGTTGCTTGCGTGCGATTAGTCAATCTCGTTGCCTCGTTGGTTTGTCGGTTTGTGCCGAGCTGAGCTAAGGGACCTATAAGCAATTTTATATGCCTACAACACTCTTGATGATCTGTAACCTGTCTGCATAAGTTGTGTTTTCTTGTTCATTAGATGTATCCATGATTTAATTCATAACTAATTACTCGTTTCATATGCATTTTAAGTTATGAAGTGCTATCAACTTATCCAACACTTTCAATGTTTCTTATCCTCTTGATTTTCTTGCCTCTATTAAGCATTTTTATGTTCTTTTGCTAATAATTATGTTGAATCATAAAACTTTGTTTGTCTCCTTTTCTATTAACCACCAATAACTTCTTTGTTCCTATTAACTTTAGACTACAAAGATTAACTAATAAAACATATTAGCTATCTATCTTCTTCTTATCGAGCGAATCAGAATACACAAACTTATATATGATATATTTGATTGAATTGCATATAAATTTTAGTTTCTTATATGAACTCTAGATTAATTTGTCTCTTGATTGAAATTCTTTAATTTGGATTAAAAAATTAACCTATACAATTTTCATGAACTGAGCTATTCAAACAGTATCTTGATATCGGTTGGGATTCCATCTTGCTATTATAGCTTTTGTAATCTTATATCTAATAATGATTTTTGCTATTTCAACAACATATTAGACATTTAATACTAATTTTTTATTTAATGGTCTTCGTACCTGTCGTGCATGAAATATTACTAATAACTTCTTAAACTAAGCACGCCACAAGTGTGTCGTACTAGTGTAGCTAAAAACAATTAGCCAGCTCTGGATCACACAATCGGTAAATAAAAATAGTTTAAATATTCTGCACATTTCTATACCAACAGTCATCTCAAGTGAATATTTGTTTCGCATTCAATTAATCCTTCACTAAAAAGCTACTCAAAGAGCTATTCTGGCTTTTGACTGTATCAATCCCATCCCTGATCACTAAGCTAAAAATTATAAAAGCTGAGATGTTATCATAATCACTCCTCCACCTCCTGGGTATGTAAACATACTGCCTTTTGATTTTATTAAATTTTTTTTAAAGGAAACATTTTGATTGCTTATGGAAAAAAATATATAGTGTGAGGTAGAGCTTAATTCTTAAGACAAAATATAAATTTTGTTCTCACCTGTCAAACTTTATAGCTGGCATCCTAACAGAGGACCAACGCTAAATACCTATCATCACAATGATCGCGTATCGTAAAAGGTGTTGACATTTTAAGTTTTACACTCCCCCCTCACTTGCTCAATTATATGATCACACCTCATCATCTTTTTGCATGGTCCACTCCACTGTGAGGTTTTAAGCAGACACAAGTACATAAAAGAGAGAGGGCCACTTCAGCAGTTGCTACAAAATATTTGAACCTGATAAGTCACATTAAATGATTATGAAGTTTCTCGCTGTGTTCTTTTTGTTTCCGAGTACCCAATTTTTCCTGACAATGGGCCTCATCAAGAGGTAGGTAAGGAGATAAGTCCAGAACCAAGGAAATAATGCCAAAGTTTCCAGAGAATCTAGACACATAAATAAATTCATAAAGTATAATGAAATTTTATGAATATGATGCAACTCAAAGGGTTGGTCACCAAGCAGCAAAAGAACAACTATTGCAGTAAGAGCCTGGTGGTTAAAAAAAAAAACTAGACGGTGGCATCCCTTATTTTTTTTAAATTTTTTTTTATTTTATTTTGATGGTTTTTGAACCCACAAACTTTAGATGTGTGCTCTTGAAGCAATGATAATAGGTTCACGCTTTCACCTATGCTTTTATAACAAAGGGAAGAAAAAGATCAAAGGATTGTAGTCAAAATGTGAAGTTGTTGGTGTTGATAAGAATTTGCAGAGGAAATCTCCCTTAAAGAGAATAGCATTGAATGATAGCAGCTAACCACAAAAGCAAAAGCTAGAAAGCGTGAAATTGGGAGAAAATGAAGAAAATTACAAAAAAAAAAATGATGTGGATCACATCCAATGAAAACCTATAACAATGCAAAGGTAGGACAAAAAAGAAATGAAAGCTCAGGGTGGCTATAAATAATGGATAGGAGACAGGTATAGTATTTATCATGAAAAGATAACTTCATTCATGATTACAATGCAAATAAAGCAATTGAGGGAACCATCTGATTATGGTCCGCACTTGCATCCTTCTAGTGTAAAGACATCTGAAGTGATTATTCTGATTATTTGATTAAGGTTATCCCGAGATTAATATAGGCATTTAAAAAAGTTAACATGATTTATCAAAAAATTTTTTGTGATGTTTAAATCAGTGCAAGGAATACTTTACTAAAGTAAAGAAATGAAAACTTAAATGACAAGTTGAATGATCATGATAACCACGGGAATAGAGTTTAAGTATAGACTTCACTTTCTTGTATCATTATGTTGTGTACCATAATACGTGCTCATTTGTGACCGGCTCATGTTTTATATTAAACAAACAAAGATGCAAAAACTTATTTAAAATGATCAAAGAGAAAAGGTGAAGAGTACTCGAAGGAATGTTAGGATAATTTTAAAGACACTAGATGAGAAAGTCCTTTCTCATTCTCTCTACGACCAAATGAATGTGAAGAACATTGAATTGTCATAAGAATAGTAGCACAGTGTGCACACAATAGTTTCGAGGATCATTGTGTCAAACAACTCAAGGTCATTTATCAAAAGTTATAAAAGAACATAACAATAATTTTGAACTAGCAACAGCAAGCTGTATCTAATAGTATTGTAGCAAATATCAGAGCAATTTGTATTTCCAAATCCTCCAACAATAAAAGATCTAAATAACTAAGTAGCAGGATACTTCGGCTAGCTGCAATAGTAAAATTTACCACATATATTACGGTATTACTAAACAGTGCAACTATTAATGCCAACTTGATACAGTCTCGAAGCCGTCATAAGAAGTTACATTTTAGTCACCACTTATACCCTTTTTACAAGCTTTACGATCAGTAAATATAAGAGGGGAAAAAACCCACAGAACAGAGGAAAGGAAACTTGAAGCAGTCAATTATGCATTTTCAAGCTTTACACCAAACATTCACTACTATGAGATACAATTGAGCCTTTCTAAAGGAACACTCTTATAATCAAACAGAATTCATAATTACATACAGATATATCACCCCTGGATGATATACCTAAATACCATTTAAAAAATTACGGAAAAAAAATATCACATTGGTTAGTTACTAGTTTCTACAACATACTCTCACCATCTAACATCTAACTCCCTCACTTTGTATAACTCAAATCCAATCCATATTCTTATACGGATTCGCTAGCAGAATTGCCATCAGAACTTTCTTTGCTGAGTTTAGATTTTGGTAATGAAAATGATGGTAGACGAGTAGATGATTTAACTGCTTGCTGCTGGCAGCCTAGCAAGTTAAGATAAGTGTACAATGACATACCTCCAAGTGCTGTTATAGCTCCACAGATACTCAACATCCCTGGATTTGAATTGAAAAGGAGGAAACCACCAATAAGAATGACACATGTTTTGAACTGACCAAGTACTACATGAGAGGTTGCAGATGTTGCCCTGTGATTGATATAATTGTTGAAGTCAGTTTTAGAATCAAATCATTAGAACCATTAATGCATAAATTTTCAGCGACTACAATTTATCAGCTTCATATGAGTCTTACTTAATGCAATATGGTTGAGTAAGCATATAAAGAGATCTATAAATAATCATTTGCATATGCTAGTTTTACAAAAATATATCATAATGGTTATTTATTTATAACCATTCAAGCCATTGTTAAAAAAATAATAATAGTAACTCACAACACAAGCAAAAATTAAATATAGGGTTAATTGTGGTAGACTGTGATATTGCCAAATTGAACTAATTACCCCTGTAATTCTATTGTGGAAAATATTCCCCATAAAAGAGTTCTATAGCTGCAGATAAACCCCTTAGTGAAAATCTATTGCTGCAGATAGACCCACTTGAAAATGGTCAAAAACATTTCAGTCTAGGGCCTATATGCAACAATAGAACTACAAGGGCGGTAAGTTCAATTTGGTGATAGTACAAGGGGTTTATCTGCAATTAACCTATAAATAGATGTATTACAACTTTGGCTAAGTTCAAAGTGATAGCTTCAGTTCATGTACAACTCCCGCCTAGATCCAAGACAAAAAAAAAGTATATGATTACAGATCCGAGCAATACCAATATCATTAAGGTGCAAACTAGGTCCATCATTTTCAATTTGGGTGCATATATGAATGCAACATATACGCAACATTTCTGTAATATAATCACTATTAGAAAATGAGAAGAAATCTGTAGTATTATTCATATTATATGAATCTTACCCAAGAGCCAAAGCACCAGACCACTGGAGTAGGAAGCCAAGAACAGCTGACATAAAAATAGCTAATGTATTACGGAAGTTCCAATCGAAGGACAGAGCACCTGGTGGGTCAAGCCAAGGCATCAAAGCCACCAAAAAGAGAAGAGTAATTGGTGTTGTCTTCCACATTAAACTGTTTTGAGTCTCAAAAATTAGGCAATATACGCAAGATTATAGCATGCTGAAAAGATTTAATATCAAAGAGGCTTTATTTTATAAATGATCACATACGCTAAAGCAGTCCAATTCTCTTGCTGCTGTAGATTGGACCATAGTATCTTATTTACCGCACTAGGTATAATCCATGCCAAAGCTATACATGCACCAAAAAAATGGAACTCAAGATCTGTAACTGTTGCAACCGCAACGCCAATAGAAACAACGGTCAATGCTAGTACCTGGAGGATCAAAATAAGTGAATTAAATAAACATTCTACCCAATATAAAGAACTATATAAAGGAAGGAAACTGCTCAGTCAAATTTCTCTCTTGATAAGCCACTGCCACAATGCATACAAGAAAATTCAATAAATTAATTCATCATAAAGTAAAAAAGCTGCATTTACCTTCTGAAAAGAAACTGTCTTTTGAAAGAGCATAAATTCGGCTAGAACAATTGATGGGGTGACAGCAATTTTAGCCATCTGATAGAAACCCACACTGAAAATAAACAGTTCAAGATTTGAGAACTAAGAAAAACAATAGAAAACTTATGAAGAGTAAGGGTCTAGAAGTACCTGTTATACTTCAAACTGACGTTTGCAAGTCCATTAGAGAGAGACATGACAATCCCAAGAGCTAAAAGAGAAGAATATGAGGTAGTCTTGGAAAGAGGAGATGCCGGAAGAAACGAGAAGAAATTCATAATCGCCATCAAGAACCAACTCAAGCTATAGTGGATGAAGGTTAGAAATATTGGATAATTGAAACCCACTTTTCCAAGCACCTAAAATAACAAGAATCAAGATGGTAAATAATGTTCGATTATATCTACCTAATATCAAAACAGTAGTAGATAAGAAATAGTTAATTACCAATTTGTTCATCAATATAATGCCGACAGAAACTAAGAAATTGAAAGAGAGGGCAACTGTTGGGCCACAAAGTCTTTGCTGCAGCCTCTTGGCCCCATCTGATGTTCTCAGTTCACTGAAGAGAGAAGCTCTCAGGTCTTCTAATGCTCTTCCTGATTCCATTAAGGGAACATCAGCATCCATTGACAAGAGAGAAAGAGAATGAAAAATATTCATCCCAATGTTATCCTTACATGAGTAAGAAGCACATTGTCATTTGAAGTAAAGCAAACAACCATAGCAAGATTCAGGGAAAGATGCTTTCCTAATTCAGCTCTTAAAATATTAAATTGAAAAAACCAGAAGTGCAGATGCTTTTAGTTTCAAATTGTTAGAAAATGGCACAATCATCTATTTGCAGCATGCTGCAATAAATGGGTGGACTTTTCAGTGAGCAATAAAAAGTACTCTTTACATCTCCACCTTGTTCTCAAGCCAAAATTATCAGTCAAGCTATTTGAATCTCCATTTCTAACCTTCAGCAAATAAACAGGCTTGCTAATATAATATAGACATTACAAACCATACTCTGACAAAGATTTAATAATAAGTATTGATGGAAGAAAAGACACATTGCATCACATAATTTGACCCAAAATGGTCACATCTTTATATATATTGTTCCTAAATCCTTTTAAAAAAAGAAATATAATTATATCAGAATTCAGATAAATAGTCTTTCACTTCCTCTATAAATATCATGAAACTTTTCATGGAAAACTATACATTGATTTATTAATTCAACTAACTGCTGCAAGAACTGACTAAAGCTTCCACTGAAATTTAACAATACTCTCCAATCTAAACAAGATTTACATTGTAAACTCTTTTGACTAAGTCCTAATGCTAGGTATAGGAACAAAGAATTCAGTTATCGCATTCCGCCATTTGGTCAATTTTTTTTTTAATCTCTTCAATAGAATCAGTTGTTCCTAAGTCCCAAGTAAAAGATTGGGGCACATTAGGTAATCAGATTACAACACGTCCACAATTGGAGCTATACCAATTTCAAATGCTCTAATGTAATGAAACCTCTAAACATTCAATTAAAAAAAAAGGAGGGAATAGATCAGACTACAATATAAAATTTGATCATTGATCTAATCAAAGAAATGCTATAATAACGGACTAAACTTCCACTGTTTATCATCAATATATTCTCAAACTAGCCAATCCGACATCAAAAGTGTTGATGACTCTCTCTAATTTCAGGGCAAAATCAAACCCACTATCTCAATAGCACTGTATAATACATGCATTGGGGCAGTTACAAAATAAAATTGCATCTATATGATATCCTTGTATTCAAACCAAAAAAATTGACAACAAACCCATAAATTAATTGTACTAAAAATGAAGAATCCACCCAAAAAAATGCAGCAATATGAGCCGAAATCCCGCCCAATACATATCGATACAATCTTCACCAAATGAAAGTTTTCGATAGCCCCAAAACATATCATCATAAAAAAAGAGATGGGCTTTAAAAAAAAGAAAGGGAGAGACCTCTATCGCCGGCATCACTGTCTTTACGCTTGAGGAATTTCCTAACGTCCTTTCTCAACAGGAAATTCATCACTTTCCTACTGCAAAGCATCCTTCAAATCCAAACAAAAAAAATCAAACCCAATGGGGGGGGGGGGGAGAGAGAGAGAGAGAGAGAGTTGGGCGAGATTAAAAAGGAAGGAGAGAGGAAGAAAGAAGTAGAGAGGAAAGGTTTGGGAGCGAGTGAGAGAGAGAAGGTGAGCAATGGAGGCGGGGGGTGACCTTACCACGCTTCAATGAGGGAACAATTTTTTATACGACTCGTACGTACAGATGATGTATACGATAGCCAGACTAAAGTTTTTGGTGCTATATTTTAAATGTTAAATTTGAATTCTATCTGTTTGGAATTTCAGATTGAGGTTTTGAAGGCAATTCATTTAGGGCTGTTTGGTTCGTTTTTTAACTTGGTTGAAAAGTTTTACAACGTCTTCACATCAGATTTTTCGTGGTCACGTAGGATATAAGCTTTCCGTCGATTTTTTTTCCCATCTTTGGTTCGCTGGGGTTGAAGAAGGGAAACTCTGTGAAAATCGCAGCCACATCAGATTTTTTTTCTCTCCCCAATTCCTTCCTCAACCTTGTGAAATCGACAAAAACTGCAGCCACGTCGGTTTTTTACCATATAAACAAAAGTTTTCCCTTTTTTCCATGCGAACCAAACACAAGAAAAATAAATACATTGGTTTCCCTTTTTTTTTGTGCAAACCAAAGCGAAAACAATCTATTTCTTGGAAAAGTTTGGAAAACTTAAAACTTGTGCTTTTGTACATGGAAATGCATTTCTCTATATCTAGAAAACGAACCAAACAGCCCCTAAGTCAGTTCATAGTTCTAGATTAGTCATTTAATTGAGAAGAAATCTATTCAGTTTTTGTTTCGCTAGATAATCTAGATGCGCATTTAAATGAGTAAGTCTATGTAGATAATTCAATATGTATTTCATGTCTGCTTTAAGATATATACAAAGACGATCTTTAGCCGAGAGTACTTAAATTTTGGGGTTGTTTGGTTCACCATTTAAAAAAAAGAACATGAAAAGAAAAAGTATGTGTCAGAAATGCCCAAAACCATTTCCAACTATTTCCTATATTTATGTTTAGTTCAATTTGAGTTTATGGAAACCAGTTTCTATAAAGTGGAGAAAGTGAGAAAGATTTATAAAACCTACATCCTTGATTTGGGGGGGAATGGTGTGAATTCCATGAAAAATTCATTTTTTGTTAATTTTTTATTACCTTGCCCCTTTCCTCTCACTCACATCTCCTTATAATTTTTTATAATTAAAAACTATCTCATCATATTTCTATAATTTTTTATTGCCTCGCCCCTTGATTAGGGGTTGTTTGTTTCACCCAATTTATAGAAAAGGATTAGTATTTGGGGTCTGACAGTGGCAAAATTGTAATTTTTGAATTCTTTGTGGATTATATTCTAGAGTTTGGCTTAGAAAAAATTTAAGGATTACCAAATCCATAAAGTAGCTACAGTAAGGGTTTTTTATAGAAACCCAAATCGGAGCTTGTGCAGCGGATTTGGGCGAGATTTCTGACGGCGGGCTTCATCTTCGTTTTCGATTCCTAATCCTCACGACCACGAACCCTAGATCTAGAATCGTTGTTCTGCTCCCGCCTCATCGCTCTCTTCTTCGCGCCTCTTCTCCCGCCCTTTGTCTTCTTCTACTTGCGTGGTCGGGGCTGTTACATGAAACCCTAGATTCTCCCGAGGCATGATTTCTTGGTCGATTTTGTGTGAAATCGGCTTCTCCCTATCTGATCCTGCCTCATTTTGCGCCGTGATTTCTTTGATCTATTTTCCACGAGCTTGTTGGCGGGTTTCTTGCCTTTGATTTTTTGGTGATCCCATCTCGAACTTGTTCTGGTTCGGGTGGGATTGTTGGCTACAGTTGGTTCTTTGGCTTCGGTGGGTTTGTTGCTTGGACGTCGGCATTTTTTCCCCTCTGCAGCTAGGTATAAGATTTTGCACTCTTTTTTAGAATTATTTCTTCGTGCTTTATGTGATGAAAGGAATCTGTAGAATGATAATTTTCTTGATAATTCGTTACATGTATAATTACCAAAAAATAGGGTTATGTTTACTAAATTTTAGTTAATTGTGTGAAATAGAATGCATGATATTTGTGTGAATGAGTTGTTTTTTATATATGTGTTTACCAAAGAATGTGAATGCATGAAAAAGAATAGGGTTAAGTTCATTACATGAAAATCCACCGGGTAGTAGAATGTGTTGTTCTTGATAATTATGTGAGATAGAATGCAACATTAGTTAAAATAATTATGGTTACAATTAGATTTCTTGTTTTTTAAGAAATAAATATTTGTATCAATTATCTAATTAATTTTGACAAGAAATAAGTAGACATCTTAAGCTGTAACTGTATGATAATTTTAAAAAGGATGTAGATGGATATGGAAGATGAGGAAGAATTAAAGAGGATGTGTGCTAATACAGCTATCTACGCCGTGGTCACTTTGGTAACATGTATTTTGAGAATGCGTGCTAAGCGCAAGAGAATATCAACTTGTACGGTGGTCACTTTGGTAACATGTATTTTGAGAATGCGTGCTAAGCGCAAGAGAATATCAACTTGTACGAAGAAAGAAAAGATCAGAAAAATATATTGTAGAGAGGCTCACTTCAGACGTGTACTGGAGGGCTATCAAGATAGCTGCCGATCTTATATTAGAATGAGACCGAGGGCCTTTTTTAAACTTGTTGAAGTAATGAAAGCAAACGGTTTATTAAAAGATACAAGACATGTTCAAGTTGAAGAACAGCTTGCTATGTTCCTTAGTATTGTTGGGCACAAAACTAAAAATAGAATAATAAGAACTGAGTTCATAAGATCAAGGGAAACAGTTAGCATGTATTTCAATAAAGTCCTGCAAGCAATGAATGGATTACGTGATCGGTATATGAAGCAAGCCCCAAAATAAGTTCCCGCGGAGATTGCAAACAACTCAAATTATTTTTCCTTACTTTAAGGTAAATTAAATACATACAGCTTAACAATTTTGCACATAAATCACTTTTTATTCAACTATGTATAATTTATAATTTTTTATAGGACTGCATTGGTTTGTTGCTTGGGTTTACTGATGTCGGCTTTTACATTCTGTTGCTTGGATTTATTGCTCCATAGTCACACGTGGTTGTTGTGGGTTTGTGCCTGTTATTTGGAGCTTGTGCAGCTCCTGCTGCTGCTGGGGTTTGCCAACTGTTTTGTTTTGAGCTTGTGTAGCTCCTTGCTTTGTTGGGTTTGTGCCTGTTATTTGGAGCTTGTGCAGCTCCTGCTGCTGCTGGGGTTTGCCAACTGTTTTGAGTTTGAGCTTGTGTAGCTCCTTGCTTTGATGCGTTTGTGCCTGTTATTTGGAGCTTGTGCAGCTCCTGCTACTGCTGGGTTTTGCCAACTGTTTTGTTTTGAGCTTGTGTAGCTCCTTGCTTTGTTGAGTTTGTGCCTGTTATTTGGAGCTTGTGCAGCTCCTGCTACTACTGAGGTTTTCCAACTGCTTTGTTTTGAGCTTGTATTCGATCCTTGCTTTGTTGGGTTTGTGCCTATTATTTGGAGCTTGTGCAGCTCCTGCTGCTGCTGGGGTTTGCCAACTGTTTTATTTTGAGCTTGTGTAGCTCCTTGCTTTGTTGAGTTTGTGCCTGTTATTTGGATCTTGTGCAACTCCTGCTGTTGCTGGGGTTTGCCGACTGTTTTGTTTTGAGCTTGTATTCGATCCTTAAGCTGTTGGGTTTGTGCCTGTTATTTAACAATTTGTGCATCTCCTGCTGCTGCTGGGGTTTGTTGCTGAACTATTTTGAGCTTGTGTAGCTCCTTGCTCTTTGGGTTTGTGCCTGTTATTCCTCAGTTGTGCAGCTCCTGCTGCTGCTGGGGTTTGTTGCTGAACTGTTTTGAGCTTGTGTAGCTCCTTGCTCTTTGGGTTTGTGCCTATTATTCCTCAGTTGTGCAGCTCCTGCTGCTGCTGGGGTTTGTTGTTGTTTTGTTTTGAGCTTGTGTAGCTCCAATCTTTGTTGGGTTTGTGCCTGTTATTTGGAGCTTGTGCAGCTCCTGCTACAGCTGGGGTTTGGTGCTGTTTTGTTTGAGCTTGTGTATCTTTCATGCTCTTTGGGGTTGTGCCTGTTATTTGGAGCTTGTGCAGCTCCTGCTGCTGCTGGGGTTTGTTGCTTGTTTACCCCCTATTTGATGGGTTTGCTGCTATTTTTTAAGAGCTTGTGTAGCTCCTTGCTGCTGGGTGTGTTGCTGTTTTGTTTTTCCTTGCCTGTGGGTTACTTGCTGTTTAGTTTTGAGCTTGTGCAGCTCCTTACACTTGATATGTGGCAATGATGATGATCAGCGTTTACTGAGAATGCAATCTAACTTACATCGTTTATTATATCCAGATGAGGCAAAAGGGAATGAGATTGCAGCCTACATTGAATTGATAATGTCTAGGCGAGACAATTCATCCTTATAATGCAATCTGTAATAAACATGCAAGTTATAGGTGGGGCACCTAATTATGACAAGTTGATCTATTACTGAGCCATACAATATCAATTAGAATTTGTACCCAATTCAAACAACAGTTTTCATTACATCCTTAATAGTTTTTGCAAGTACAGATACATGACATGAAGTTTGTAATAATTAAAATAACACAAAAAATTGCTAATAAAATTACAGAAATTTTCCAAGCTAGTAGTTGATTTTCGACAAGTCTCAATTCTTTCTTCAGCTTCTTTGATTGCAAAATATATTTATCTCCGTACCTATTTTCTTTGACATATTGGCTTCCTTGGTTGCTTGATGACTCTCCTCTTTCTTCAACCCATTCGAAAAAATTGCATTCTTTATTTGGGAACTTTGCACACCCCGAATAACACCTTCCCTTATTTTTACCATTCTTGCATACTTTCATCGGTGTTCGGAGATTGCAGTCGTAATAAACTTCATAATTCTGCCAGCACTCTTCTGATATCATTTTGATGTCGGGGCAACAAATTGAAGACAATGGGAATTTTATAATTGCTGAAAAATGAGAATGCTTGGATTAATTTTGAGGCCTCAAGGTGAATTTATAGCCACCATGCCCCTGAACTAGCTGTTGCTATAGTGTTTTGCCTAAGAATTTTGAGGTGATCTGGAAATAGTCGTTGCTACAGTGTTGCTACCTTGAAATCTGAATTTTGTGGCTTCAATCCGTTGCTACAGTGATTTTTAAATGTAAAATGGGCTAGCCGTTGCTACAGTATCGATCCCCCAGAAAAGGTCTTTTTGATCCAAACATGGTATTAAGAATTGGACCAATTCTATAAAAGTGAGATTCCTAATCCTTTGGGTGAAACAAACATTGAATGCCAAAAAAATAGGATTCCATAAAACTAAAACTTGTCTATAAATTTTTTATGGATTAGGTTGGAATCCATAAATTAAATAGGATTCCTAATCCTATTCCTAGCCCTTGGTAAAACAAACAGCCCCTAAGTTGGAATCCATAAATTAAATAGGATTCCTAATCCTATTCCTAGCCCTTGGTAAAACAAACAGCCCCTAAACAAAAGAGTCCAAATAAAATAACATTTTATCATCTTTTTTGCTTCTATAAAAAATTGTTGAAAAGACATAGAAAAGCTTTTTTAAAATCCTTTTTCTATTCGTTTTCTTTTACCAACTGAATCAAACAGGCCTTGCCTATTCATGTACAAAGGATTTGTTTTACTGCCAGTATATTTCTAAATGCAGTAAGTATTATATGCTGTCAAGTTTTATACGGTATTTTATAATGTTTTTCTTCTTTTATAGTCATATATCTATTTATTTGTATTATATTGGTATTAGTTAATATTTGAATTCAAATTCATCTTCACCAATGAACTAGGATATTTTTATTTGTACCCACAAGCTACACATTAAACTAAATGATTGGGTAATACTTATATCTTCTCCATAATTAATTCAAGTGCACATCTATTCGGGGTTGTAAGCCTTAACATTTTTTCTTCAATCTTTGGAGGGAGGGGAGAGGAAGATTTTTTTTTTTCCATTTGAAATGAAAAATATTAAATTGCAGATACTATCTTCAGTAAAATTATCATCCCTTAATTACTTTAAGAGCACCGGGGATATTTATTTCAATTTTAAAAAGGACAAATTGGAGATAAATATACTTATTTATATTCTTCAAAAGAAATTATCGTCCCTTGACTTTTTTTATTAGCACGGGGAAGTTCCGTTTTTAAAATTTCAAAAAGATAAATTGAAACCAACTCTGTTCGTAATTTATATCTTCTACACAATCTAAAACATGAGATGTATTAGAGAATCCTTGATATTAGTTGACATATTGTTTAACAAAATAACACATGATTGATCCCGTGTGGTTAACTTCACAAAAACCCCCGAACTTTGAGGAGTTTTGCACATGAGCTCCTAAACTTTTTGATCTCATGAAACCTTCAAAGAGTTTGGGGTGTCTTACAAAATCCGGCAATAATTTTAACTTTTCTCATTATATCTCCTCTATGTAATCGACAAAATATAATTAAAATATCATTAAGAAAGAAAACCATAGCTAGAACGGGGTTGAAGAGGGTAAGTTTCCATGCGACGAATGATTAAACCGAAGCTATTTTCTCAAGAAAAATTGCAGTTATTTGTTAATTATAGCTAGGGGGTTTTTGAGGGGAAAAAATTAGCGTCGAGGGGCGTAATTATGTGCCAAACCCCCAAAGTTCCGCGAAGTTTTGTTGGATTAAATCCGAATCATACGCAGCCCCGCATAAGTCTTTCGTGCGGTAAACATAAGCAAATATCCATCGAGGGATCGAGGAGCCCGCCCGTTGTCTCGAAGCGCGGAAAGGCGGAGAGATTGAGGACAATCACGCGGTCGCCATCATCGGTACCCAGAAACGGACACGTGGCGATCAAAGTTATAGTCACAATGAGAACAAGAGAGAGAATAAATTTTGATGCCCTCTTAGAGAACATTATTTCCATTCACCAACTCATTGGGTGGTAATTAGGGGTGCCAAACCGTATCCGTATCCGAGAAAATATCCGTAACCGTATCCGTTAGAATACGGATATGGTTACTCAAATCTATAACTGATAGGATATGATTACGGATATGGTTTTGTAGTGAAATATCCGTATCCGTATCCGAAAATATCCGAATACATATTAGTCATACTCTTACGATAGTTTCGATTCTTAGATTATGGATTTGTGGTTAATTTGGATGATCAAGATGTCTAATCTTAGCTTTTTAATTATAATGAACATATTAACGAAGTCTTTTTGTATTACATAACTATATTTTTCTGAATACTATCTAGTTTTCTCATATCCTTTTTATATCTGCATGCATATCCGTTTATATATCCGCATCTATATCCGTAAACGTATCCGATTTTGACGGATATGGATATGAATTTTTCTTACCAACGTATATCTGTATCCGTATCCGTATCTGAGATGGGTAAGCGGATATGGATATGGTAAGTGTCATATCCGAGCCGTATCCGCTCCGTTAACACCCCTAGTCACACTGCAATAGAGGGGTTTTTTTAAAAAAAGTAATTGTGATTTTGGGGCAAAGATTACAGAGGAAATCGTTCGCACGTGTGGTAGTGCATGTTTGGGAGCGCTGTGGATCCCCTAACGAGCAGAGTTACTGAAATTTTAGGGTGTTTTGACGACCATTAAAACTGAGCTACTGTGCAACTGTGTTTCTTTAGGAACCGATTAGAGTTAGCCCAGTTTTTATAGGGCTAAAATTTGGACATTAAACCGGTAATTTTAATTAGGTCTCATTTGGTACACATAGATGAGTGGGAATAGGATGCTTGTTTTCTCTTCTCATTTATGCATACCAAACACATCATACTTTTCGAAGGTATGATGATCATTCTCAGCCCTCCTTCACTCCCAACGAGTTGATAGGTGATAGGGAATATGCATTTCCAGTTAAGTGAGAATAAATTTTCCAATTTATTTATTAATTATTCATACAAATTTTTTTTTTATCTCGCGTCATTCTCTAATCGCATCCAAACTTGAGGATGGGAAAATGCATTCCATTCTTTTACTCATTTCATTTTATTAATTGCTCAATTACATTCTCATTTGATCCAATTTTCATATACCAAGCAAGACGTTAATATTTTTTTTCTTTTTTTTCAGGAGAGATTTTCACTAATTGTGAGATGTAGCATTATTGGTAATTCTTCCTTTCTGAACAGTTGTTTGCATCGATAATACAGTGAAAATTCGTAATATAATGAAGCTAAGGTTTTCATGGGGGAAAAGGTGGAAGAGGGACGACGGAACCCATTTGTAGCATTTATTGGATTATAATGTAAGAGCCACGTAGGAACCACTTGTCCATGCCACCGACAGATTCATGAGCAAATAGCTAACACCGCCTTGATATAATCATGATTACGCCTTCTTATGCAATAAAAAATCGCATTAAATATTTCTATAGTCTCCAAGAACGAAAGATGCGATGTCCTAATCAAATACAATTTTAATTAATAATTAGCCATCAAACTTAGCTATCTGAAAACAACATGAAATGTAAACATGCAAAAATATTATTTATACATACCCCGCCAGAGCCCACATGAACTTTGTTCTTCGTGCCACCGACAAATAGTTGAAGAATCAAGATAATGTTTCAAACTAAAAACCGAACTTAAAATCATAATTGCTTCTAAAACAATTAATTAAGGGTTGTTTCTTCTTCTTCTAGAAACAATCTTTAATATAGGTTTATGGAAAAATTGTGTCAATGCCCCAAAAGTAATAACTTCATGTGATCTGATCCCTCCCTTTTTTTCCATTATGGTTCAGCCTAAAAAAATGTCACATCATGTGATTCAGCTATTTTTATGTGATTCAACCATTTACTCTATGCTAACTAAGCACAAAGAGAGAGAAACAAACATAAAATATGAAAATACTCTCATTTCCTCCTCTCTCTTCTCTCCAGCTCTAAGTCTGATCCTCCTTCCTCTTCTCCTCTCTCCTAGCCTATTTCCTTCCTACTCTCTCTCTTCCTCCTTTTTCTCTCAAATACCGACATCGTCCTCCGCCGCCGCCGACCTTGCATGCATGCTCCCGTCATATTGTTCGCTCCTTTTCTCTCATTAATTTTTCTCGATCTCTCTTTCTTTTATCCTAAACTAAAAAAGCCCTACTTTTTCCCGACACTGAAGGCGAAGAGGTGGTGAAGAACAAGGCGAAGGAGGCGGTGCCGGAGGAGGATGAGGAGAAGCTCGAGGCCGTCGCAAGTTCCACAAAAACTCATTTTAATTCTAATTTAATTCATTTTAAGTCCAATTTAAATCATGTTAAGTCTAATTCAACTTGTTTTAAGTCAAAAAAACAAGTTAAATTAGACTTAACATGAATCATGTTTAAGTCTAATTCAACTTATTTTAAGTCTAATTTCTAGTTAAAACCAATTTGATTTATGTTAAGTCCAATTTGATTTATGATAAGTCTAATTTAAATCATGTTAAGTCTAATTCAACTTGTTTTAAGTCTAAAAATAAGTTAAATTAGACTTAACATGAGTCATGTTAAATCTAATTCAACTTATTTTAAGTCTAAATTTTAGTTAAGTTCAGTTTGGTTCGTGTTAAGTTCAGTTTTGTTCGTGTTAAGTCCAGTTTGATTTGTGTTAAGTCTAATTTAATTCATTTTAAGTTTAATTTAATTCATTTTAAATCTAATTTAAATCATGTTAAGTCTAATTCGACTTGTTTTAAGTCTAAAAATAAGATAAATTAGACTTAACATGAATCATGTTAAGTTTAATTCAACTTATTTTAAGTCTAATTTATAGTTAAGTCCAATTTGATTAGTGTTAAGTCCAATTTTAAATTATGTCATGTTAAGCCCAATTTGATTTATGTTAAGTCCAATTTGATTTATATTAAGTCTAATTTAATTTATTTTAAATCTAATTTAAATCATGTTAAGTCTAATTCAACTTGTTTTAAGCCTAAAAATAAGTTTCTAAAAACAAGTTAAATTAGACTTTACATGAATCATGTTAAATCTAATTCAACTTATTTTAAGTCTAATTTCTAGTTAAGTCCAATTTGATTCATGTTAAGTCTGATTTGATTTATGTTAAGTCTAATTTAATTTATTTTAAGTCTATTTTAAAAAAACTGATAGCTTGGATGTTTTGTGAAATTTGTAATTTTAATTTGAACATTGTGGATAGATGAAAGATTTAAGGTAAAATGCTTCCAGCCCCCAAAAGCTAAGGAAACGTGCTTCCCACCCCAAGACTTGGTCAATGGGTGTTTTACCCCGAAAAATAAAGATTCTGTTCTCTGAACCCTCAAAACACAAAACCCAAGAGATTAAAATATGTGAAGACCATAATACCCCTCTCTCTCTCTTTTTTTTTATTAAAATATGATGAGGATTATTTTATTATTTTTGTTTTCTCTCTCTCTCTCTCTCTCTTTATCATAATGTACTAAGATGATAGTTGAAATGATTGATGATGATTATTTTATTATTTTTGTTTTTTATTATTTTTATTATTTGTATTGGGAGATTGTTAAAGTTACGGGTTAATTATCAAGGTTACGAGTTAATTGTTAATGTTACGGGTCAATTGTTAAGGTTATGAATCCTCTCTCTCTCTCTCTCATCTACATATTCTAAAACCCAAACACACCAAATTTAGGGTGAACCCGTCGTGGTTTGACCCTCCGTCGAGCCATGTAAAAAGTTCTATTCATTTGAAACCGTTAAAATTGATACGAGTGGATGAAGGGTCAAACCATGACAGATTCAACCCAAATTTGGCGTGTTGGGGTTTTAGAATATATAGATCAAGTTCAACGGAGCGGATCATCCACAAAGTAGCTCAATCAAGTAATCATCAATGGCTAAGAAACTTAGTGGACGTCCACTTAAGTTGACACAAGTTTTACTCTCTCTCTCTCTCTCTATATATATATATATATATCTCTCTCTCTCTCTCTCTCTCTCTCTATCATGATGTTACTTTGATGATATTAAAATGATTGAAGAGGATTATTATTTTATTGTTTTTGTTTTTTATTCTTTTCATATTTTTAGAATATTTGTTGTTAAAGATAATGGTTGGTTGTAAAGGTTGTGCATTGTTTGTTAAGGTTACAGGTTGGTTGTTAAGGTTACGGGTTTGTTGTTAAGGTTATGGATTTGTTGTGTAGGTTACGGATTTGTTGTTAAAGTTATTGGTTTAATTGTTAAGGTTATGTGTTTAATTGTCAAGGTTACGGGTTTAATTGTTACGGTTATGGTTTAATTGTTAAGGTTACAGGTTTAATTGTTAAGGTTACGGGTTTAATTGTTACGGTTACGGATTTAATTGTTAAGGTTACGGTTTTAATTATTAAGGTTATGGGTTTAATTGTTAAGGTTACGGTTTAATTGTTAAGGTTATGAGTTTAATTGTTAAGGTTACGAGTTTAATTGTTAAGGTTATCGGTTTAATTGTTAAGGTTACGGTTTAATTATTAAGGTTACGGGTTTAATTGTTAAGGTTACGAGAGAGAGAGAAGAGATCCATAACCTTAACAATTGACCCGTAACCTTAACAATTAAACCCGTAACCTTAACAATTAAACCCGTAACCTTAACAATTAACCCGTAACCTTAATAATTAAATACGTAACATTAACAATTAAACCCGTAACCGTAACAATTAAACATGTAATCGTAATAATTAAACCCGTAACCTTAACAATTAAACCCATAACCTTAACAATTAAACCGTAACCTTAACAATTAAACACATGACCTTAACAATTAAACACGTAACCTTAACAATTAAACCCGTAACCTTAACAACAAATCCGTAACATACACAACAAACTCATAACCTTAACAACAAACTCGTAACCTTAACAACCAACCCGTAACCTTAACAAACAATGTATAACCTTTACAACCAACCATTATCCTTAACAACGAATATTCTAAAAATACGAAAAGAATAAAAAATAAAAATAATAAAATAATAATCCTCTTCAATCATTTTAATATTATCAAAGTAACATCATGAGAGAGAGAGAGAGAGAGGATTCATAACATTAACAATTGACCTGTAACATTAACAATTAACTCGTAACCTTAATAATTAACCCGTAACTTTAACAATCTTCCAATACAAACAACAAAAATAATAAAATAATAATCATCAATCATTTTAACTATCATCTTAGTATATTATGATAAAGAGAGAGAGAAAACGAAAATAATAAAATAATCCTCATCATATTTTAATAAAAAAAAAGAGAGAGAGAAGGGTATTATGGTCTTCTAATCCTCATCATATTTTAATAAAAAAAAAGAGAGAGAGAAGGGTATTATGGTCTTCACATATTTTAATCTCTTGGGTTTTGTGTTTTGGGGGCTCATAGAACAGAATCTTTATTTTTTGGGGTAAAACACCCATTGACCAAGTCTTGGGGGTGGGAAGCACGTTTTCTTAGCTTTTGGGGGCTGGAAGCATTTTTCCCAAGATTTAAAGATATACCAGCTAAATGATATTTTTTTTTTGATAATTTTTGATGTTAAGTTCAAGTCCAAGGTAGAATATTTAGTCTAATGAGTTAGAAACAAAGTCCAAGGGCTTGTATGTTAAGTCTATTTGGTTGAATAACAAGTCCAATAGCTTGTATGTTAAGTCTATTTGGTTGAATAATAAATCTAATTTGTTGAATATTACATGAAATGAATTATGTGTTAAGTCTAGTTTTGGTTCATGTTAAGTCTACTTATTTTAAGTCTAATTTCTAGTTAAGTCCAATTTGATTTATGTTAAGTCTAATTTGATTTATGCTAAGTCTAATTTAATTCCTTTTAAGTCTAATTTAAAAAAAAACTAATAGCTTGGATATTTTGTGAAATTTGTAATATCTATTTGAACATTGTGGAAAGATGAAAGATTTAAAGATATATTGTCTAAATGTGAATTTTTTAACAATTTTTGATGTCAAGTTCAAGTCCAAGATGGCATATTAAGTCTAATGAGTTAGAAGCAAAGTCCAAGGGCTTGTATTTTAAGTCTATTTGGTTGAATAATAAGTCCAATAGCTTGTATGTATAGTCTATTGGGTTGAATAATAAATCTAATTTTTTGAATATTAGATGTAATGAATTATGTGTTAAGTCTAGTTTTGTTCGTGTTAAGTCCATTTTAGTTCATGTCAAGTCCAGCTGATTCGTGTTAAGTCCAGTTTGGTTCGTGTTAAGTCTAGTTTAATTCATTTTAAGTCTAATTTAATTTATTTTAAGTCTAACTTAAAACATGTTAAGTCTAATTCAACTTGTTTTAAGTCTAAAAATAAGTTAAATTAGACTTAACATGAACTGGACTTAATAGGAACCAAACTGAACTTAACACGGACCAAATTAGATTTAACATGAATCAAATTGGACTTAACTAAAATTTAAATTTAAAATAAGTTGAATTAGACTTAACGTGATTCATGTTAAGTCTAATTTAACTTGTTTTTAGACTTAAAACAAGTTGAATTAGACTTAACATGATTTAAATTGGACTTAAAATGAATAAAATTAGACTTAAAATAAATTAAATTAGACTTAACACAAACCAAACTGGACTTAACACGAACCAAACTGGACTTAATAGAAACAAAACTGGATTTAACATGAACCACACTGGACTTAACACGAACCAAATTAGACGTAACATGAATCAAATTGGACTTAACTAGAAACTAGACTTAAAATAATTTGAATTAGACTTAACATGACTAATTCAACTTGTTTTAAGTCTAAAAATAAGTTAAATTAGACTTAACATGATTTAAATTAGACTTAAAAGGAATTAAATTAGACTTATCATAAATCAAATTGGATTTCACATAAATCAAATTGGATTTAACACGACATGAATCAAATTGGACTTAACATGAAACAAATTGGACTTCACTAGAAATTAGACTTAAAATAATTTGAATTAGACTTAACATAATTAATTCAACTTATTTTAAATCTAAAAACAAGTTAAATTAGACTTAACATGATTTAAATTAGACTTATCATAAATCAAACTGGACTTCACATAAATCAAATTGGATTTAACACGACATGAATCAAATTGGACTTAACATGAATCAAATTGGACTTAACTAGAAATTAGACTTAAAATAATTTGAAGTAGACTTAACACGATTCATGTTAAGTCTAATTTAACTTGTTTTTAGACTTAAAAAAGTTGAATTTGACTTAACATGATTTAAATTAGACTTAAAATGAATTAAATTAGACTTAAAGAGTTTTTGTGGAACTTGCGACGGCCTCGAGCTCCTCCTCGTCCTCCTCTAGCATCGCCTCCTTCGCCTTGTTCTTTGTCACCTCTTCGCCTTCAATGTCGGGAAAAATTGGGGCTTATTTTAGTTTTTAATTTTTTTTTTTTTTGGGGGGGGGGGGAGAGAGAGATCGGGGAAAATTAGTAGAAGAAAAGGAGCAAACAATATGACCGGAGCATACACGTAAGGTCGGCGTTGACGGAGGACAATGTCGGTGTCTGAGAGAAAAATGAGGAAGAGAGAGAGAGAGAGAGAGAGAGAGAGAGAGAGAGAGAGAGAGA
>NC_033798.1:100469322-100480185 GCF_001876935.1 Asparagus officinalis | reverse complement strand
TTATTTTAAGTCTAATTTCTAGTTAAGTCCAATTTGATTTATGTTAAGTCTAATTTGATTTATGCTAAGTCTAATTTAATTCCTTTTAAGTCTAATTTAAAAAAAAACTAATAGCTTGGATATTTTGTGAAATTTGTAATATCTATTTGAACATTGTGGAAAGATGAAAGATTTAAAGATATATTGTCTAAATGTGAATTTTTTAACAATTTTTGATGTCAAGTTCAAGTCCAAGATGGCATATTAAGTCTAATGAGTTAGAAGCAAAGTCCAAGGGCTTGTATTTTAAGTCTATTTGGTTGAATAATAAGTCCAATAGCTTGTATGTATAGTCTATTGGGTTGAATAATAAATCTAATTTTTTGAATATTAGATGTAATGAATTATGTGTTAAGTCTAGTTTTGTTCGTGTTAAGTCCATTTTAGTTCATGTCAAGTCCAGCTGATTCGTGTTAAGTCCAGTTTGGTTCGTGTTAAGTCTAGTTTAATTCATTTTAAGTCTAATTTAATTTATTTTAAGTCTAACTTAAAACATGTTAAGTCTAATTCAACTTGTTTTAAGTCTAAAAATAAGTTAAATTAGACTTAACATGAACTGGACTTAATAGGAACCAAACTGAACTTAACACGGACCAAATTAGATTTAACATGAATCAAATTGGACTTAACTAAAATTTAAATTTAAAATAAGTTGAATTAGACTTAACGTGATTCATGTTAAGTCTAATTTAACTTGTTTTTAGACTTAAAACAAGTTGAATTAGACTTAACATGATTTAAATTGGACTTAAAATGAATAAAATTAGACTTAAAATAAATTAAATTAGACTTAACACAAACCAAACTGGACTTAACACGAACCAAACTGGACTTAATAGAAACAAAACTGGATTTAACATGAACCACACTGGACTTAACACGAACCAAATTAGACGTAACATGAATCAAATTGGACTTAACTAGAAACTAGACTTAAAATAATTTGAATTAGACTTAACATGACTAATTCAACTTGTTTTAAGTCTAAAAATAAGTTAAATTAGACTTAACATGATTTAAATTAGACTTAAAAGGAATTAAATTAGACTTATCATAAATCAAATTGGATTTCACATAAATCAAATTGGATTTAACACGACATGAATCAAATTGGACTTAACATGAAACAAATTGGACTTCACTAGAAATTAGACTTAAAATAATTTGAATTAGACTTAACATAATTAATTCAACTTATTTTAAATCTAAAAACAAGTTAAATTAGACTTAACATGATTTAAATTAGACTTATCATAAATCAAACTGGACTTCACATAAATCAAATTGGATTTAACACGACATGAATCAAATTGGACTTAACATGAATCAAATTGGACTTAACTAGAAATTAGACTTAAAATAATTTGAAGTAGACTTAACACGATTCATGTTAAGTCTAATTTAACTTGTTTTTAGATTTAAAATAAGTTGAATTAATTATGTTAAGTCTAATTCAAATTATTTTAAGTCTAATTTCTAGTGAAGTCCAATTTGTTTCATGTTAAGTCCAATTTGATTCATGTCGTGTTAAATCCAATTTGATTTATGTGAAGTCCAGTTTGATTTATGATAAGTCTAATTTAAATCATGTTAAGTCTAATTTAACTTGTTTTTAGACTTAAAAAAGTTGAATTTGACTTAACATGATTTAAATTAGACTTAAAATGAATTAAATTAGACTTAAAGAGTTTTTGTGGAACTTGCGACGGCCTCGAGCTCCTCCTCGTCCTCCTCTAGCATCGCCTCCTTCGCCTTGTTCTTTGTCACCTCTTCGCCTTCAATGTCGGGAAAAATTGGGGCTTATTTTAGTTTTGATCGGGGAAAATTAGTAGAAGAAAAGGAGCAAACAATATGACCGGAGCATACACGTAAGGTCGGCGTTGACGGAGGACAATGTCGGTGTCTGAGAGAAAAATGAGGAAGAGAGAGAGAGAGAGAGAGAGAGAGAGAGAGAGAGAGAGAGAGAGAGAGGAGGAAGGAAATGTGTTAGGAGAGAGGAGGAGAGGAAGGAGGATCAGACTGAGATCTGGAGAGAAGGAAGAGAGAGGAGGAAATGAGGGTATTTTTTATTTGGGGTTTTTGCTTTTGGGCCCATTTGTTTACTCCCATTTATTTTTAAACCCAAGTACTATTATTTGTATCTTTAAGCCCAATTCACTTTTTGTATTTATCTTTAAACCCAAACTTTAAAATACAGTACTTTTAGCACTTGTATTTATACAGAATCCCAAAAATACCCCTTGGCCCCATATAAATATCTCTCCTCCTCCTCAACCTTTTCTCAACTCAGCCCTAAATTAAAAAATAAAAGCCCATTGCCACCGTCGCCCGTCTCAGGCCGTCGGCGCCCGTCTCCAGCCGTCGGCGCCCATCTCCAGCAGTCGTCGCTCGTCTCTAGCCGCCCTCATCAACTCGACCCTCTCCAGATGCCCATCGAACTCAATCTCCCTCAGCTTCTTCCTCTGGTGCTCTCGCCAGCCCGACTTCTTCCACGCCCGCGACTCGCTCGATGTAATGATCCCCGTCCTCTGCCGCTTGACATTCAAGCTTAGGTCCGTCGCCGAAATTGTGGAGGAGCTGGAGGCTATCGGGTCTCCTGCGGAGGCCAAAACTTTCCTGATCTTGATGAGAGTCTACTGCAGAGGGGATATGTTTATCTTCACCCGAGAGGTGTTTGATGAAATGGGTAGGAGAGGGTTCGTGCCGAACACGCTTGCGAGAAATTTGATTATCGATGGGCTGTTTAAGAGCGGTCAGTTTTGCGAAGGGATGAGATTTTTTAGAGAGACCCAGATGCCGAATTTCTTTACTTTTAACATTGTGATGAGAAATCTTTGCGAGCACGGGGATTGGCGAGAGGTGTGAGGAGTTTTGAGGGAGATGGTTAGGAGAGGATTTCAGCTCAACGTTGGGTCATTTACTTCAAGTTTAGATTGTTTTAAGAAGGTGGGGAGAATCAAGGAGGTCTTTCAGTTGATGGGGTTTATGCTTGTTTCAGGTCTGCGGCCTACCGTGGAGATTTGGAGAATTTTGATTGTCGTGTTGTGCCAAGCTAGCAACGTTCCTTTGGGTTTTGGTTTGTTTGGGAAAATGATAGATTCGGGATGTTTGCCGACCGTTGGGATATATACGTCGCTTATTAAAGGGCTTCTAAAAGCTCGAATGTTGAGCGAAGCGATTGGTGTTTGGGATATTATGGTCATTGCCTCCGTTGCCGTCGACCGCCGCCTCACCGCCCTCGACACGAAGCTATATTGATGTGTTGATGTGTTTGTAATGTACGAGTGTGTTGATGTGTTTGTAATGTATGCGGGCGATTAGTGAGATGTAATTCACATGATGAGGTGGTGAAGTTTTTTTAAGAACTGGTTTTATTTGGATGCTATATTTATTTATTTTTGCATAATTATGCTTAATTTTTGATGGTGATGTAAAATTCAGTTGATTGAGAATAATATTTAGAGTACTATGGTGTAGTTTATCTACTTACTTGATTTAGTATGATGGTAATTGATGGGGGTTAACATATGTTATGTGTTGAAGCCTGATGAAGTTATCTTTTACCCTTGAAAATAAATTCTGGTAATTTAATGTGGATGTTAGTTGAATGCAAGTGCTAGCAAAGGGAAAGGAAAATAGTAGTGAAGCTGGATATGACGTGCTATACTCACCATTGTCTTCCCTTGGTTTCTTGGATAACGTGCTATACTTACAAGATAACGTGTTATACTTACTAGTTAACATATTATACTTACTGGTTAATGTGCTATACTTACTGGATAATGTGTTATACTTACAGGATAACGTACTATGCTTACAGGTTAACGTGCTATGTTTATAGGTTAATGTGCTATACTTACAGATTAACGTGTTATACTTACTGGTTAACATGCTATACTTACAGGTTAATGTGTTATACTTACAGGTTAACGTGCTATACTTACTAGATAACGTGCTATACTTACAGGTTAACGTGCTATACTTACTAGATAACGTACTATACTTACAAGTTAATGTGCTATACTTACAGGCTAACATGTTATACTTAAGGGTTAACGTGCTATACTTACTGGTTAACGTGCTATACTTACAGGGTAACGTGCTATACTTACTGGTTAACGTGCTATATTTACTGATTAACGTGCTATACTTACAGGATAACGTGCTATACTTACAGGGCAACGTGCTATACTTACAGGATAACATGATATACTTACAGGGTAACGTGCTATACTTACTGGTTAACGTGCTATACTTACAGGATAACGTGCTATACTTACAGGACTTGATTTCTTGAGTCGACTCAAAACTGTATATGAGTCGACTCATAACTGATGAGTCGACTCATAAACTGATGAGTCGACCGAGCAGAAACTTTTGACAAAACGACTACATTTCGTGAGTCGACTCATGACAGGCATGAGTCGACTCAACCTGATGAGTCGACTCATGTACATGTATGTGTCGACTCACGAGCTAAAAACTGGATTCTTCGAATCTGCTGTACGTTAACCTGTAATTTTAGCACGCTAATCTATAAGTATAGCACGTTAATCAGTAAGTATAGCATGTTAACCTGTAAGTATAGCATATTAACTTGTAAGTATAGCACGTTAATCAGTAAGTATAGCACGTTAACCTGTAAGTATAGTATGTTAACCTGTAAGTATAGCACATTAACTTGTAAGTATAGCACGTTACCCTTTAAGTATAGCACGTTAACCTGTAAGTATAACACGTTAACCAGTAAGTATAGCATGTTAACATGTAAGTATAGCACATTAACCTATAAGTATAGCACGTTATCCTGTAAGTATAGCATATTAATCAGTAAGTATAGCACGTTACTCTGTAAGTATAGCACGTTGACCAGTAAGTATAGCATGTTACCCTGTAAGTATAGCATGTTATCCTGTAAGTATAGCACATTAACCAGTAAGTATAGCACGTTACCCTGTAAGTATAGCACGTTAACCAGTAAGTATAGCACGTTAACCTGTAAGTATAGCACGTTAACCTGTAACTATAGCACGTTAACCCTTAAGTATAGCACGTTAACCTGTAAGTATAGCACGTTAACCAATAAGTATAGCACGTTAACCTGTAAGTATAGCATATTAACCTGTAAGTATAGCACGTTATCTAGTAAGTATAGCACGTTAACCTGTAAGTATAGCACGTTAACTAGTAAGTATAGCACGTTAACCTGTAAGTATAGCACGTTAACCTGTAAGTATAGCACGTTAACCTGTAAGTATAGCACATTAACCTGCAAGTATAGCATGTTAACCAGTAAGTATAACACGTTAATCTGTAAGTATAGCACGTTAACCTATAAGTATAGCACGTTAACTTGTAAGCATAGCATGTTATCCTGTAAGTATAGCACGTTATCCAGTAAGTATAGCATATTAACCAGTAAGTATAGCACGTTATCTTGTAAGTATAGCACGTTATCTTGTAAGTATAACATGTTATCCAAAAAATCAAGGGAAGACAATGGTGAGTATAGCACGTCATATCCAGCTTCACTACTATTTTCCTTTCCCTTTGCTAGCACTTGCATTCAACTAACATCCACATTAAAGTACCAGAATTTATTTTCAAGGGTAAAAAGATAACTTCACCAGGCTTCAACACATAACATATGTTAACCCCCATCAATTACCATCATACTAAATCAAGTAAGTAGATAAACTACACCATAGTACTCTAAATATTATTCTCAATCAACTGAATTTTACATCACCATCAAAAATTAAGCATAATTATGCAAAAATAAATAAATATAGCATCCAAATAAAACCAGTTCTTAAAAAAACTTCACCACCTCATCATGTGAATTACATCTCACTAATCGCCCTCATACATTACAAACACATCAACACACTCGTACATTACAAACATATCAACACATCAATATAGCTTCGTGTCGAGGGCGGCGAGGGGGCAGTCGACGGCAACGGAGGCAATGACCATAATATCCCAAACACCAATCGCTTCGCTCAACATTCGAGCTTTTAGGAGCCCTTTAATAAGCAACGTATACGTCACAACAGTCGGCAAACATCCCGAATCTATTATTTTTCCAAACAAACCAAAACCCAAAGGAACGTTGCTAACTTGGCACAACACGACAATCAAAATTCTCCAAATCTCCACGGTAGGCCGCAGACCTGAAACAAGCATAAACCCCATCAACTGAAAGACCTCCTTGATTCTCCCCACCTTCTTAAAACAATCTAAACTTAAAGTAAATGACCCAACGTTGAGCTGAAATCCTCTCCTAACCATCTCCCTCAAAACTCCTCACACCTCTCGCCAATCCCCGTGCTCGCAAAGATTTCTCATCACAATGTTAAAAGTAAAGAAATTCGGCATCTGGGTCTCTCTAAAAAATCTCATCCCTTCGCAAAACTGACCGCTCTTAAACAGCCCATCGATAATCAAATTTCTCGCAAGCGTGTTCCGCACGAACCCTCTCCTACCCATTTCATCAAACACCTCTCGGGCGAAGATAAACATGTCCCCTCTGCAGTAGACCCTCATCAAGATCAGGAAAGTTTTGGCCTCCGCAGGAGACCCGATAGCCTCCAGCTCCTCCACAATGTCGGCGACGGACCTGAGCTTGAATGTCAAGCGGCAGAGGACGGGGATCATTACATCGAGCGAGTCGCGGGCGTGGAAGAAGTCGGGCTGGCGAGAGCACCAGAGGAAGAAGCTGAGGGAGATTGAGTTCGATGGGCATCTGGAGAGGGTCGAGTTGATGAGGGCGGCTAGAGACGAGCGACGACTGCTGGAGATGGGCGCCGACGGCTGGAGACGGGCGCCGACGGCCTGAGACGGGCGACGGTGGCAATGGGCTTTTATTTTTTAATTTAGGGCTGAGTTGAGAAAAGGTTGAGGAGGAGGAGAGATATTTATATGGGGCCAAGGGGTATTTTTGGGATTCTGTATAAATACAAGTGCTAAAAGTACTGTATTTTAAAGTTTGGGTTTAAAGATAAATACAAAAAGTGAATTGGGCTTAAAGATACAAATAATAGTACTTGGGTTTAAAAATAAATGGGAGTAAACAAATGGGTCCAAAAGCAAAAACCCCTTTTTATTTTTATGTTTGTTTCCCTCTCTTTATGCTTAGTGGCATAGAGTAAAGAGCTAAATCACATAAAAAGAGCTAAATTACATGACGTGACATTTTTTAGGGCTGAGCCATAATGAAAAAAGTGGAGGGACTAGGTCACATGAAGTTATTACTTTTGGGGTCTTGACACAATTTTCCCTAGGTTTATTTTTGAGAAACCACTTTTCAATGCCAATTCATATATAAATTATCTTTAAATGATTTTTTTTTAACAATTAACCAGACAGACTCACTTTTCAATCAAATTATTCGAGCTCACTTTTTAATAAAAAATTTTCAATATTTCTGTAGCTATTAGTTGTCAAATTATAAGTATATTAGAGAGATGATCATTAATAAATGCTTGGTGGTAGTTAATTACCCAGAAAATTAAATTGAAAAGTAAGACCGAGTGTTTAATTGCAATAAAAAACTATTTAAAAATAGTTTATATACAAATTGATAATGAAACGTAGTCTTTGTGGAATAACCCAAAAGAGGTGGCTTCTAAGAGCCATGCCATCGTGACAAATTGGAAGCCAGGAAGAGCAGCCGCCAGTGCAATGTACATGAAGTATAATCCAAGTATAGGATGTAAAATTATAAATGCAATGTGTGTAATTATTACTATTTGTTGCTTGGCATTAGCGCAAGTTAGATGGTCAACTCCGATGATTGTTCCCCAATCAATTGGCCAAGGCAAGAAGAAATGTAATCGACATTGGTCAAGCTATATTTTACATGTAAAACATATCTCAAAGATTTGTGTTCTATATAGCTATTGAGAAATATCTCTACAGTATGAATACATACATTAATACACAATACACATATGTACTCCGAAATGGGTTACACAATATAAGAAAAATAAAATTTTAGTAACCAGATAATTTATCATATTATTTGTTTTCGTTTCTTCTGAAAAATAATTTGTCATGTCAGACGACCAAGTCTTGTTTATTTATCGTAAAATCACCTGAGCTAGATCTCACAAGCAACCGTTGTCAAATGCCATCCAAATATTGTTTTTACCAATTATAGATCCTGAATGAAGTAGTTCATCAACGTCTAATTCAAGAGAGCAACCGTACAATTATATATGCTTACGCCTTCAACAGCACTTCATTTTTTTTCTTTATTCTTCCCTGATTGAAGTTGAGTCCTGACGTTGTATGTCCCAGTCACAATCTTTCTATATCTTAAGGGTCATTTTGGCGTTGTCTTCAATTTAGTCACTAAGTCGTTATCAAATCTTCATTACCTTCAATTCAAAGATAACAAGAAGGAGAGAGAAACTAGGCGTATGTCAATCCCAATTTCATTCCTTAAGACAAGGATTATATCCAACTAATTATCTCAAATCACCATAAAAAACGGCTTAAGAAGTGTACGAAACCTCACAACTCAGGCACGCATGCAGAGGAGAAATCTGAAACTTTGAGAAATCTGAAACTTTGAGAAATCTGAAACTTACTTTGGCCTAAGCATATTCTCTAGTCCAATAGCATTCCGACGATAATCAAACTTTCAAGGTTAATTGCAGAGTGTAGTGGTATTTCTACACCACATTGAAATATCAGAAAATCTCTATGTAACAGACCAACACCCACAATGGCAACGGCAATGGAGAAATAACTTTGTCTGGCCATTAAATGATGTAATTGCTAATAAAAAAAGGTTGGGATTAATAAGTGGTTAATCACAATAGTATAGGGCGTTTATCTGTAATCTGTAATGGATCCAACTTTTGATGAATCACAATCAACACCGTTTAAAACCAAAACTAATATGGAGCCAGTTCTAAGGACCAAAAAGAGTCAACAGTCGGAAAACTTCTCCTTAAAATTAGATGTCACCTAATCTTCTCCCTAAGTCGCCAGCCGCCTTGATTGCATGCCGAAAATCCCCCAGAAACAGATCATCTCTCCTTGAATCCAGGAAACCTTCAAAGAATTTCACATCCTTAACACAGAAGAAAACACATAATCAATCACTATATAGCAACAGGTTGCCAGTACACAAAATCTAAACACATCATCAAAAGAAAAGAAAAGAAAAGCCAAACAAAATGGCCTCATCATCTTCTCTCCTTCTGCTACTGCTCACAACATTATCAATATCTTCGATTTTCTCTCTTAAGATAACAAATGACATACTCCATCCGCAACAAGTCGATCCTAGAGCAACTGTGTATCAACTTATCGCAGCACACAATATAGCTCGAAAAGCTGTAGGAGTTCCACCTCTCGTTTGGGATACAAAACTCGCATACTATGCAAAACTCTATGCAAATCAAAGAAGACATGATTGTCAACTAATCCATTCTCCTGGCTATATTTATGGAGAGAATATTTTCTGGGGCAAAGGAAGGAAGTGGTCTGCAACTGATGTAGTGGCTTCTTGGGTTGGAGAGAAGAAATGGTACCATTACGATACAAACACGTGCTCTGGGCAAGACTGCAGTCATTATACGCAGATTGTATGGAGAACCACTGAGAAGCTTGGATGTGCAAAGATCAAGTGTGATAGCGGGGATATATTTGTGGTGTGTGAGTATTATCCACCAGGGAATTATGTGGGAGCTCGGCCATATTGAATGATTTAGACAATGTAGTTCTGTTATTTGTTCTTGTGGTGTGAATACTGATTACAGAAAGGATAAATGGTTGTAACTATAGTTATAAGAAAGTTTGTGTAATGTTTTATTATTTGATTAAATATTTATTGACTAAATTTGATATGTCCACAATGTCATGACTATGATTTTGTGAAGAATGTTATTTATCAGGACAGAGAATAAATACACTAGAAAAATAAGAAGGGACGTATTGGATGAAGTTTTTCTTTTCCCAATGTGCATTTGAGCACAATGGAGTACCTAGAATCTAAATTTATGTAAGGTAAGAGCCAAAGTGTATGTACCCTGATCAGCCCAGACATATTAAATTTGCAGAATAATTTTATCTCATCATTAACCTTAATGCACTTGATTAATCAGGAGATAAACTATACTTAAAAGAGTAACAGAAATTGGTCTTCCTTCAAAGTGCAATAACCTAGTCTTCAAGACTGAGCAACCCCCTTTCTAGTGCATACATTAGTTAGGATTTTGGCATCAGTCAAAAGAGGAGCAACGTCAACTAGATATCCATAGCGGTCTACCTATAAGAACATGATTACACATTTGCACGCATGTGTGTTTCTGTCAAGTCTTCTTGTCGTTATTGTTACATTTATATTCTTATTCCTGACTTGCTAAGAATTAATTGCTATATTGCTGCATTTGCGCCGTGTCACAGCGTATTAGTTTCCTATGTAATGTATAATGCTTTTAAGATGACAAACCAAGGAGAAATGTAATTCATGTCAAACTATAATTTACACAATGGACATCTCTTCAAGGTTTACGTCCTATAGTTACTGAAAATTATCTCTATAGTATGAACACAGAAACACTTAATACATATGTAAAAGTGGGATTACACAATAGGGAATAGAAAAGGACAACTGATTTACTATGAGATAATTTGCGATAGATCTAAGAGTCCATTATGTGTCTATACAGCAACTGTGAGATATTTCTATTATTGTAACTAGCTTTTATTTCTCCTGAAACATAATGCCTCCAGTAAAACTAACAAAATGTTCTTTTCATGTAAGACCATCTGAGCTAGATGTCACAAAGAAATGACCTCTATCAG
>NC_033798.1:100451822-100466822 GCF_001876935.1 Asparagus officinalis | reverse complement strand
CTCTCCTTGAATCCAGGAAAATTCAAAGAATGTCTCATCCTTAGCCGAAAAGAAAACACAGAATCAAACACTATATAACAAGTTTCCAGTGCACAAAAAAAATCTAAACACAGCATCAGAAGAAACACAAACCAAAATGGTTTCATCATCCTCTCTCCTTCTGCTACTATTGGCAGCCTTATCAATATCTTCGATTTTCTCTCTTAATATAACAAATGATATAATCCACCGACAGCAAGTAGATCCAGCAGTAACAGTCTCCCAACTTATCACTGCACATAATGAAGCTAGACGTGCTGCTGGGGTCCCACCGCTCGTTTGGGATGCAAAGCTCACACGCTATGCAAAAGTCTATGCAAACCAAAGAAGACATGATTGCCAACTAATACATTCTCCCGGCTACATTTATGGAGAGAACATTTTCTGGGGCCAAGGCTGGAGGTGGAGCGCAACAGATGTGGTGGCCTCTTGGGTTGGAGAGAAGAAATGGTACCATCATGATATAAACGAATGCAATGGGCCAGACTGCAGTCATTATACGCAGATTGTGTGGAGAACCACTAAGAAGCTCGGGTGCGCAAAAATTAAGTGTGATAGCGGGGATATATTCATGGTGTGCGAGTATTATCCACCAGGGAATTATGTTGGAGTTAGGCCATATTGACGAATGAATAACGATGTAGTTATCTTGTTCGTTCCTATTGAGTAAGCGCTGACACTGGAAAGGATAAATGGACGTATCCATAGTTGATAAGAAAGTTTGTTAATGTCTTATTATTGATAATGTTTCATTATTGATTAAATAACTATTTGAGTGAATTTGGTATGTCAACGATTTCATGACTATTGATTTTGAGAAGAATGATATTTAAAGAGAATTGTGAACGACAAGTAAAAGAAAGAGAGATAAATTTGATAATTTCTTCCCCCATGCAGAAATAAACCTTAGTTTAAGCTATCTAACTGTGAATGAATCGGGGATCATGACTACTCAGCTTATATTGGAATTCCAGTCCATTTCATAGGGGATAAGACTCTGTTTAAGGATGTAGTGGGATCTAAATTTATGGATAAGGTAAGAGCCAAATGGATGCTCCTTGATCAGGTTAGCCATGACTGCAATTCACAGAATAATTGGATCCATTATTGACCTAAAAATACTTGATTAATAAGAGATTAACGTTACTTCAAGGGTTAGCAACCTCGGCACTCCCTCTAGTGCAATTACCGGAACCGAATAGCTTCATGACAAGGGCAGATATAGTCATAGACCTGAGCCAGATCAAGTAAGGTGTTTGAGGTTCTGTCAGTATATCAAAGTCGAATATGATATCATTCGACCCCTTCAACACTTCTACAACAATCTATGAGAATTTGGAGAAGAGTAACTGTCACGCCCCGAGCCCACGGGCCCGTTGACGGGTGCAAGTCATGGGACCCACGGAAAACAACTCGATGTTAGCTAAAATCCACTGTCAAAATGTTAGCACTAGTTGTTCTTGGGCATTGGGTTTTTCTTAATTTAAACTACTAACATTTCTTCACACAAGTCCATGTGGGACTAAAGTGGGGGTGTCACAATCACCCCACCTTATAAAGACGACGTCCTCGTCATCATGACATGACAATTGACGCGTCCCAGTGTCATTGCCATACGATGTGGACTCTAGAGGTGGCTCCTACGGGCTCTAGAGGTGACTCACACTGCATCCACGCGTCTTAGCACTTAGCACCGTATAACACATAGCTCCACACATCCGGCTAGTAATTGCTCTGATACCACTTTACTGTCACACCCCGATGACTATAGCGGAAGTTCATAAATACGGGTTACGAGACAGCAGCGACCCACGCACAAGACAGTCCCGTGCACGAGTCAAACCTGAAACTTTATATATACACAAAATAATAGATTTTTTATTTTTCAAGCACAAAATCAAATCAAATATAGCACTCAAGCAAAATTTATTATATAAAAAAAATACTAGTGGGAAATAAACTCATCTCTAATGAGTACAGCTTCCTCAAAATACTACTTTCCAGATATCAACCTGAACCTATAATATAAATATATAAGACTAATATTAACTCAGGACAAGTACATATTATAGGACAATCACTGTAAACTTTAAAATAAATCATATTCAAGTATACTCAAATAATAATTATCTATAAATAAGTTACACATAGTCTTTCTTGCTAATTTTAGCAATTTACCATAAATTTCTATGATATTATTCTAATAATTTTGAATTTATTATTAATATATAGCGCAACTCAGGGGTTTTCAATTAATTATTCGAGTTTAATTCCTAACTGAGCTTGGATCTTTTGGATCTAGTTGCAATCAACAAAACAACAGGGGTCTACAAAAATATTTTCATTCATTTTATCTTTTGGACCTATATACAAACTAATAAACTTTCAGGGATCCCAAAGAAATTTGTTATTTTAATTTAGTTTTCCCCATTCTCTCTCCTCTTTCCCCGACAACGAGGTCCTCGTGGTTAGGTACGTATTTTTTCCCCTCAATTTCTCGAAAAATCAAAGATCAATTCCTTAAAATCAAAGAAAAACAAAGAGAAGGGTTTATACCTTAGATTGGTTTGAATTTAGGGTAATATTCCACTTTCCCCTTTTTTTCACTGTCTTCTTCTTTCTCTTCTTCTTCTCTCTTTTTTTAACCCTAATTTCTTCCCCTTTCCTCCCTTTTATCCTACTGTGAGACGGCGAGAAACACCGACATGGAGAGGCGGCGAGGAACAGTGAAATGCGTTTTTTTTATATGTTTATTTGGGGCTATTACACTCTCCCAATCTAATAAAAAGTTTCGTCCTCGAAACTTAACATACCTTAATCTCCAAAGAGCTCTGGATATTTCTCTCGCATAGAATCTTTTGTTTCCCAAGTAACTTCTCTTTCTGAATATATCTTCCATTGTACTTTCACATATTTGATGGTTCGACGCTTAAGTACTTGTTTCTTAAAATCCGTAATGCGCCCGGATTTCTCCTCATAAGTCAAGTCAGGTTTGAGCTCCAGTGGAGATAATTCAATTATCTCATTTGGATCTCGGATGAACTTTCACAGCATTGATACGTGAAATACGTCATATATTCCAGATAGAGATGACGGTAACGCTAATTTACACACCACTGGACCAACCCTTTTCAGAATCTTAAAAGGACCAACAAATCTCAGCCTTAACTTCCATTGGATTCCAAATCTTTTCACTCCTCGGGTAGGCGAAGCCTTTAAGAAAACATGATCGTCTACCTGAAATTCCAATTCTCTTCTTCTTTGGTTAGCATAACTCTTCTGATGACTTTGTGCAACGCAAAGACGTTCCCGAACTAATTGAATTTTATCAATTGCTTGTTGTACTAATTCTAGTCTAAGAAGTTTTCTTTCTCCAATATCGTCCCAATAGATAGGAGACCTGCACTTTCTTTCATAAAAAAGTTCATATGGTGCCATATGAATTCTAGTCTGATAACTGTTATTATATACAAATTCAACAAAGGACAGATAATCTTCCCACGATCCTTTCATTTCCAGTACACAACATCTCAGCATATCTTCTAGAGTTAAAATTGTTCTTTATGATTGGTCGTCCGTCTGTAGATGGTAAACTGAGCTAAAATTTAGTTCAGTTTGCAAAGCCCTACGTATACTTTTCCAATATTCTGATATGAACCTAGAGTCTTTATCCGAGACTATTAATATTGGCACGCCATGCAATCTTATTATCTCATTGATGTACATTGTAGTCAGTTTTTCTAATAAAAATTTCATATTGATAGATAAGAAGTGCGTTGACTTAGTAAGTCGGTCAACAATCACCCATATCGCATTATTCTTTTTCAAAGTCTTTGGAAGGTTGGTGATGAAATTTATGATGATCTTTTCCCATTTTCACATTGGTATATCCAAAATTTGGACTAAACCAGCTGGTCTTTGGTGTTCAGCCTTTACTTGTTGGCAAGTAAGACATTCTGCAACATAAGTAGCAATTTCTTTCTTCATGTTATTCCACCAATAGATTTCCTTTAGATCTTTATACATCTTTATTAATCCAGGATGGATAGTATACAGAGAGTGGGTGTGCCTCTTTTATAATCTTCTTATTTATCTCTGGTATATCAGGCACACAAATTCTATTTCCAAACCTCAATAACCCATCTTCATGTATTTTAAATTCTCTTCGAGTGTCTTCTTCCACATCTTTCTTTATCTTCACTAGTTGTGGATCTTTCCGTTGGTTTGCTTTAATTTCATTTATCAAAGAAGGTTGTATCATCATATTTGCTAATTTAACTCAGTTTGGTGAACTCTAATTTTAATTCCAGTATGATCCAACTCCTCCAATATCTTTCTTTGAGAAGTAATTAAATATACTAGATCACATGAATTCCTATGGCTCAAGGCATCGGTAACAACATTTGCCTTGCCGGGATGATAATTGATGGTAATGTCATAATCTTTTAGAAGCTCCAACCATCTTCTTTGCTGCAAATTTAATTCATTTTGAATGAATATATATTTCAAACTTTTGTGGTCAGTGTATATTGCACAATGTATACCACATAAATAATGTCTCCAAATATTGAGAGCAAACACTACTATCGCTAATTCCAAATCATGAGTGGGATAGTTCTGCTCATAAGGCTTTAACTACTTTAAAGCATATGCTATGACTTTCCCATTTTGCATAAGAACACATCTCAGTCCTCTTCTAGAGGCATCACTGTAGATAACAAAGCTTGTATCTCCAGAGGGTAATGCAAATATTGGAGCAGACACTAATCTGCTTTTAACTCTTAAAAGCTTTTCTCACATTCATCTGACCATATGAATTTAACCCCTTTCTGCGTAAAACGAGTCAGAGGTGACGCAATACGAGAAAATACTTCTATAAATTTTCTATAATAGCCAGCCATACCAAGGAAACTACGGATCTCCGTCACATTAGTTGGTTTGTCCCAACTAATTATAGCTTTTATCTTTTCAGTGTGCACAGAAATCCCTTCCTTAGAGATTACATATCCAATGAACATTACTTTCTCTAACTAAAACTCACATTTTTTAAATTTCGCATATAATTTTTCTCTCTTTAATGTTTGCAGTGAAGACATGACGAGCACAGCGACGAAGACCGCAGGAAAAACAGCAGGAAACATTCTGGCAGTTTCGCGGTCGACCGCGGATGACGCGGTGGTCGACCGCAAACGTGCACACGCCTGAGAAAAGTCTCTGGACTTTTCACGGTCGATCGCGATGGGTTCTGCGGTCGACCGGTCAAACCTTATAGGGGTTTTTAGTCTCGATCGTTGGATCCGGTCGACCGCGAGTCGGGTCTACAGTTGAGTTTGGTTTTCTGACCCGTTTCGTTCTGAGTTGATATATAATCTTAATCCTAATTAATTAGGGTTAAGTAAGGACGTTTTGAGCAGTTTTTAAGAGAGGATTGTTGTATCCAATTATGGGAGAGTTGTGAGAGATCTAGATATTTTGTTTTAAGGTTTATTTGGTGAGATTTGTAATCCTATTTGTATTCTCTTGATTTCTAATTGTAAGAACTCCTCCCTCCTTACCCCGTGGACGTATGTAACTTACCGAACCACGTAAAATTCGTTTGTCTTGTTGTGGTATTGTGTTTGGCTTATTGGTTGTGATTTATCTCGTTCTTGTTCGTGTAGTTTCGAGCTTCCGCCGCGCACAATAAGTGGTATCAGAGCTTCATGTTTGGCTTGAGGCTTGTTCGAAGGATTCAGTGAAGGATTCCTATTTGAAGAGTTAGATCGACAACATGGGAGAAGCAAGCACATCAGGTTCGTCTCTTACGAAAGCGATACAGAGTCTGAGCATCAATAACACGAAGATTTATGTTCCGAAGTTCGACGACAAGATCAATTTCGGTTTGTGAAGGTGTCAGGTGATGGACGCGTTGGATGCACAGAATTTGGAGGAAACTCTTGAGTTACAAGAGAAACCCGCTGATATTGAGGACAAGGTTTGGAAGAAGATGAATAGTAGGGCTTGTGAAGTTATTCGGTCATGTTTGACGCCGGATCTTATTTATGACGTGATGAATGAGACGTCGGCAAAGAGAATGTAGGAAACACTTAATGAGAAGTATCTTATAAAGAGCATTGAGAATCGATTTCTCTTGAAGAAGAGGTTTTACCAGTTCAAGATGAAGAAGGGAGTTTTCATTAGGGAGCATGTAAACAATTTCACAAAGCTACTTTTAGATATGGCAAATGTGGACATTATGATTGAGGATGAAGACAAGACGATGCTACTTTTGTGTTCGTTGCCTGAGGATGATTATGGAACATTCGTTCTCACTATGATCAATAGAAAAACTACTGTTAGCTACAAGGAGGTGACCTCAGCGTTGGTGAATTATGAGTTGAGGAAGAGTGATGGCGAACCCTTCGAGAATGCATCGAGAGATGCATTAGCAGTTCGAGGTCGTAGTCCAAACTACCGCTATGTCAACCGCTCAAAATCGAAGAATAGAGATGCCTATAAGAGTGTTGGTAGAAATCAATGTCGGTATTGTAAAGAAGAACATTAGAAGATTGACTGCCCAAAGTGGAAGGAAAAAGTCAGAAAGAACAAGGGAAAAATTGTACAAGCTTCAGAAGCGAATGTTGCAAAAGGTGTTGGCGAACATTCAGATTCAGATTCTTCGGGCTATTCGTGCCCTGCACTACCGTCGGTTTGCTATGCCGACTCCACGGAGTGGATGTTGGATTCGAGATCCACATATTATATTTGCCCGAGGAGGGACTGGTTCTCCAGCTTTGAGGAGCTGAAAAGAGGGGATATCGTGCTTATGTGTAATAACCACGTATGCTTTATTGGTGGTATTGGTTCAGTCCGGATCAGGATGCATAACGATGTGGTAAGGGAGTTGAAAGAAGTGAGGTTCGTGCCACAGTTGACGAAGAACATCATTTCTCTTTATACTTTGGAGGTAGCTGGTTATCGGGTGACCTTAGAGGATGCTACTGTGAAGGTCACGAAAGATTCTATGGTGGTGATGTGAGAGAAAAAACTTTCTATACTACTTGAAGGACAAGACAGTTACAGGGGGTCTGACAGCATCTATCACTACAGAGAATGATACTATCACTTTATGACACATGAGATTAGGACACACATGTGATAAGTTCATGCAGTCATTAGCGGAACAGGGGCTATTGAAAGGTGCTAAGACCTGTAAGATGGAGTTGTGTGAGCCTTATGTACTTGGGAAGAAGACTAGAGTGAAGTTTGGCACCGCTATTCACAACACCCAAGGTATTAGATTACGTTCACACAGATGTTTGAAGCCCTTCTAAGCACACGTCACTTGGTGGGACCAATTATTTTGTCACTTTCATTAATGACTATTGCAGGAGGATTTGGGTATACCCTATGAAGCATAAACATGAGGTCCTGGATATTTTTGTGGAGTGGAAGAAGAAAGTGGAACTACAGACAGATAGAAAGGTGAAGACTCTACGTTCAGATAACGATGGAGAGTATAAGAGTGATCCGTTTCTGCAGTTTTGTCGGGATCACGACATTAGGCGACACTTTATAGTTAGAGAGATACCGCAACAGAACGGGGTGACTGTGAGATTGAACCGTACTTTGCTAGAGAATATGCGATGTATGATAACGCAGAGTGGATTGTCTAGATCCTTTTGGGCCGAGGCGGTGGTTTATGTGAACCATCTCGTTAATAGGTTGTCGTGCACCGCTATACAGGGGAAGACTCTTTTGGAGCGTTGATCTGGTTCGGTAGCTAGTGACTATGAGTCGCTTCGGATATTTGGATATCCTGCTTATTATCATGTTATTGATGGTAAATTAAATCTGAGAACGAGGAAGGCAGTCTTTGTGGGATTTAGAGATGGAGTTAAATGCTTCAAGTTATGGGATCCACAGAACAAGAAGATAGTTATTGACAGGGATGTCACATTTGATGAGACGTACATGATGAGGCCTCAAGTTCCTCGACAGGTGGATGAAGATCAGATTCGAGAGATATCACAGCAGGTGGAGGATGATGTGACTCCACCCACTCCAGATAGCATTATATCCATTAAGGTTCCTACAGAGGTAATACTGGAAGAAGATGAGATGACAACTGGGCAGAAAGAGGATACAATGGATTGTGAGACTCAGGATCAGGGTCATGTTCAGGAGTCTATTGCAACGAATAGACCTAGAAGGGTGATTCATCAGCCAGCTAGGTATAATGATGTCATTGTCGCATATGTATTATCAGTGGAGGTTGTTGATATGGTTCCATCCACATTCAGGGAGGCAGAGTCTAGCCCCGATTCGATCAGCTATGGAGGAGGAGATGCGGTCTCTTCAGAAGAACGACACGTGAGAACTTGCAAACCTACCTAAGGATAAGAAAGCTATTGATTATAAGTGAGTATATACGAAGGAGGGATCTTCTATTGGGGACATTAGGTACAAAGTCAGATTGGTTACCAAGGGATATGCACAGCTTGAGGGCGTTGATTACAACGAGGTATTTTCACCTGTTGTGAAACATTCGTCGATTCGGATTTTATTGGCATTAGTGGCACAGCTGGATTTGGATTTGGTCCAGATGGATGTGAAGACAGCCTTTCTACACGAAGATTTAGATGAGAAGAGACACAACCCTTGGGATTCAAAGCTGCAGGAAAAGAAGATTTAGTGTGCAAGCTGAGGAAGTCTCTTTATGGATTGAAACAATCGTCGCAATAATGGCACAAGAGATTCGACAGCTTCATGATTGGTCATGGGTACACAAGGAGCCCATATGACCCATATGTTTACATGCACAAGCTACAGAATGGTGAACATATATTTGCTTTTATATGTTAATGATATGCTTATTGCTTCCAGGAATTCTTCGGTTATTCGAAAGTTAAAAGAGGAGCTATCATCCGAGTTCGAAATGAAGGATCTTGGAGAAGCAAAGAAGATATTGGGTATGAAGATCGAGAGAGACAGGGTGAAGGGGAGATTGAAGCTTACACAGAGGAGTTACTTGCAGAAGATGTTAAAAAAATTCAGCTTTGATGGCAATACAAAAGCAGTTAACACTCTATTGGCTCCTCACTTCAAGCTTTCAGCTAATATGTCACATGTTTCTGTTGAGGACAGAGATTACATGTCGAATGTTCCATATACCAGTGCAATGGGTAGCTTGTTGTATGCGATGGTATGTACGAGGCCAGATTTGTCACAGGACGTGAACATGGTATCGAGGTATATGCACGACCCCGAGAAGGATCATTGGGAGGTCGTGAAGTGGATTTTAGGGTATGTTAGAGGCACCGTGGATGTTGGATTGATTTTTCAGAAGAGTGAGAAGAATGGACAGGATTGTATTGGTTACGTAGATTCAGACTATGTGGGGGATCTTGACAAGCATCGATCTACTTCAGGATATGTGTTTACATTGATAGGAGCACCGGTATGTTAGAGATGTACACTTCAGTTTACAGTGGCTCTCTCTACTACAGAGACAGAGTATATGGCGATGACCGAAGCTGTTAAGGAGGCTTTGTGGTTACGTGGACTGTTTGAGGACTTGGTGATTGCACAGGAGATCCTTCGGGTATATTGTGATAACATGTCGACTATCTATTTGGCGAAGAACCAGGTTTATCCTGCACGAAGCACATTGATGTCAGATTCCATTTTGTTCGTGACGTATTGGATGATGGAGACGTCATATTGGAGAAGATCCACACGAAGGACAACTCTACGGATATGTTGACCAAAATTGTTTCAGGTATGAAATTTGGTCATTATTTGAAGCTATTGAACATTCTTCAGTGTTGAGGGCATTTGTAGGCCATTTGGATGAACTACGTTTGGCTTGATTCCTTAGGCAAGAGAATATAGGCAGTCTTGTTTGATACAGCCGGTTGGATTTGTTGATTTCGATGAGGAGGAGGGTGTTTGAGCTCTCGTTTGGGTTCCCAACTTGTTGTGGATTGAGTCCGTTGAAGTGGGTTGTTTTCACTTCGTCCTGGACGTAACAAGTGGAACATTTGGATGTTTTGGTGTCGGCTCAGTTTTGATAGAAATGTTCACCGAGGTGGAGAATTGAAGAAATGGCGAGCAAAGCGACGAAGACCGCAAGAAAAACAACAGGAGACATTCTGACAGTTTCGCGATCGACCGCGGATGACGCACCGCAAACGTGCACACGACTGAGAAAAGTCTCTGGACTTTTTCCGATCGACCGCGATGGGTTCTGCGGTCGACCGACCAAACCCTGTAGGGGTTTTTAGTCTCGATCGTTGGATCCGATCGACTGCACGTGGTTCGGCGGTCGACCACGAGTCGGGTCTGCAGTTGAGTTTGGTTTTCTGACCCGTTTCGTTCTGAGTTGATATATAATCTTAATCCTAATTAATTAGGGTTAAGCAAGGACGTTTTGAGCAGTCTTTGAGAGGGGATTGCTGCATCCAATTATAGGAGAGTTGTAAGAGATCTAGAGGCTTTGTTTTAGGGTTTATTTGATGAGATTTGTAATCCTATTTGTATTCTCTTGATTTTTAATAATAAGAACTCCCCCCTTCTTGCTCCGTGGACGTAGGTAACTTGCCGAACCACGTAAAATTCGTTTGTCTTGCTGTGGTATTGTGTTTGGCTTATTGGTTGCGATTTATCTCGTTCTTGTTCGTGTGGTTTCTAGCTTCCGTCACGCACAACATGCAGTACACATCTCAGGTGCTCTTCATGCTCTTCTTTGCTTCCTGAGTAAATCAGGATATCATCAATAAATACCACAACAAACCGATCCAAGAAGGGTTTAAACACCCTATTATTCATGAGGTCCATAAATGCGGCATGTGCATTTGTGAGCCGGAATGGTAATACTAGAAATTCATAATGACCATAGCGGGTTCGAAATACAGTTTTTGGCACATCCTCTGGCTTGATCTTTAGCTGATAATAACCAGAACGAAAATCAATCTTCGAAAATACTTGAGCTTCTTGTAGTTGATCAAATAGATCGTCAATTCTTGGTTGTAAAACCCCGTGAATTTTGAAAAATAGTGTGAATTATATTGATAAATGAGCTCTAATTATGTTGAATATCATTTATGGATGAATGATTATGCTAACAATTGATTTGAGATCATTTAAGAATATATATGAGAGTATACAAAAGTTAAACATGCACAAAGAAGAAATCTAGAAAAATAACCAGTTAAGAGTATATATGCATTACACACCGATACAGTTCTAATATGGAAAAACTCAAAAGATAGAAGTTGTAGATATCTTCAATAGCTTTCCAACGCATCTTAAATCATCTCATTCCGAGGTCAAACGTGAAAATTACAGCCAAAACACCAAAGACTATTTTCCCAGTCTAACTAAGTTTCCTGTTTCGGGTTTGGGCTGTTTTGATTCGGGTTTGCAGTTATATACATACATGTTTACAAACGAAAAACACATCTTTTCATCAGTATTTCAAATCCTAGCAGCCCCTCTTCCTCTCTCTTAAACCCCAATCATAATTTGTGAGATTTGGGAGAGTTCTTGAGGCGTTTGTTGAGAGGAATGCTGGATTTTACGACTTTGGTGAAGAGGGATCTTGCACGCACGTGTTCAGGAGTTCAACACGACGTTTGAGGCAAGATCATCTTTCTCCAAACATTTCCCTGTAGTTAATTCATGATTTAAGATGTTTAATTGATGAATCTCATGTTAAAGCTTAACCTGATGTTTTAAAATCTTAGTTTATGATGTTAATCTTTAAACCAATGTGAAAATCTGTAGATTTAGTTGCTGTTTATATTAGTTTAATGATTATGATCATTAGGGTTGTATTTATTTTTGTTTTTAATTTGTTAATCATGCCCTAATCATGTTTAAACCCTACATTAAAAATTAATTGAGTTTTAATGCTAATTAAGATGTTTAAACCCTAGGTTTATGATATCTAAGTGATGTGAACAAGTTTAAACTAATTTATCGCTTTTCAATTATTAGAATTTATCATGTTTGCTTAACCATGTTAATAAATTAAGTTAATTGAGATTTTTTGAGTTAATTAAGATGATAACCCTAATTAGTTTAATTCAAGTGTTTATATCATGATGAGTTAACCCCTGTTAAATGAATAAAAGTTTAAATCTTGTTTCATATTACATGTTAATTAAATTTTGAGTTTTGTTTGAGAACAGTTGCAAAATAACGAAACTTGTAGATTTTTTTTCTTCTCTAGCCCGTCGACTGATCGGGACAAGTTGGTCGACCAGTGAGGCCCTGAGCGTGCACATTGTGTGCATGGTTGCTTTCGGTCGACCGACGCCCTAAAGGCGATCGACCGACCTGTGTTCTCTTTATTTTTGAGTGGTTGTTTTTGCATCGTTTGACCGTGAGTGCTGGGTTCGAGCCACACGATGACACACGTACAATTATGAGCATACATGAATAGTGTTGTAGCACACACAAATATCCTGGAGAGGATTATTACAGGTATTGTTTTCAACCACACTTAGGATATGAGTTATTTAAACATTATATACATGTATGGATATCGTTGATGAGCACCGCTCAGTACTACTTGGGATAGTGCGTCGATATACGATTAATATAAGCCATTGAGTCGGGTTTTAGGATGTTTGATCTAGTAATCCGTCCCGCACGTAGATGCGATGAGGCTTGAGCCGTATACCTAGGATGCTTTGATTTGGTAGTTCGTCCTGCACGTTGATGCGATGAGACAAATGAGTCATGTACACTATTAGGATGCCGATTTGGTAGTCCGGCCCGCATGATAATGCGATGAATTATAAACTTTGTAAGGATTTACATTGTGATAATTATCTAATAGCCTGAACCTTGATGGATGCCATTATGAACATGACTCATCGCTGAATTATATATGACTGAGGTACTTTACTATTGTGGGTACGCGGGATTATATATTGTTGTTTATATTATCTTCCAAGGGATGGTGAAAGATATTTTTGGTCCGATATTATGATGACTTTACTTCCTTATATTGTTTTTCTTTATTCCTAGTTTGGAATTGATAATTAGTAATTCACAATTTGAGACATATGCTATATACATGAGGGTTTTGTTATTTGTATTATTTCGCTCGACATACCAGTTTCGTGTTGTGAGTTTTTAATTATTAATTCAATTTAGATTGTTTATTCTTAGTTCGGTATTGATATTTAGTTATCTATAATTTGAGACATACGATATATACATGAGGGTTTTCTTATTTGGATTATTTCGCTCGACGTACTACATCTTGTGTTGTAGGTTTCTAAATATTAATTCTATTTAGATACAGGGTAAATGATCTAGGTAGACTATGCTTAATAGATAGAGCATCCATCACATCTAGTAGCCCTTCCCCTGGGGATGGGGGTGGATGGAGATGATCTTGCTGTAACGCTCTGACGCTCTTGTTGTTTCTCTTTTTATTTTTCAATTCCTTTCAGGCAGCAGCTCAGAATTCCGAAAAGCTGCAGGATGACAGACTTCCAGCATAGCTGCTGTCACATGTCTTTAGTAGATGAGACTCCATAGCTGATATTTTCTTTCGGACATTTAGAGTTTTGTATTTCATCTTGTAAAGGCTGTATGTCTTAGTTTATTTTCAGTTGACTCATATTGAGATACTTCACATTTATTTCAGACTTCAGTTGTATACACTTTATTCAGTTGAGACATGATTATATTTATTAGATATTTCTTTCTACATCATGTCTAATGCATTTATTTCTCGTATTTTGCCTGTTTTGTACCTACACTTGTTGATTCCACTAGAGAAATATTACTATGATGGTGAAACATGTTGTTACACAGTGTGAGTACATGACAGGTTTGACATCTCTGGGTTCAACTTGGACTGCAGCCATGTGTGAAAACAGGAGCGCCACATTGGTAGTGGATACTTGTTTCGAATTGTTAACTTGTTCAATTCATGGAAGTCAATACACAGTCTCATACTATCGTCTTTCTTCTTCACAAATAATGATGGCACACCCCAGGGTGACACACTAGGCCGAATGAAGCATTTATCTAAAAGTTCTTACAATTGCACATTGAGCTCTCTCAACTCAGTTGGTGTCATACAATAGGGAGCCTTATAAATTAGACTTGTACCAGGTATTAAGTTAATTAAAAATTCAATCTCCCTATCTGGAGGCAATCCTGGAAGTTCTTCTGGAAATACTTCTGAAAATTTCCGGACAACCGATATCTCTTCTAAGCTTGATTTTCCTTCATTGATAATTTCAACTGAAACCAAATACCCAAAACATCCATTGCTCAACGTCCGATATGTTTTAAGGGTTGAGATGATTTTCAAGGGTTTTCGTGATTTACAACCCTCAAAATAAAATTCTGGTTAACCCAGAAATTTAAATGTCACTTTCTTTTCTCGACATTAAATATAACCAATCCATCCCTAATATGATATCAAAATCATGCATTTCCAGCATTACTAATTCCACTGGAAGCTCCTTGTCGAGAATATTAATTTTTCCATTACAACCCTGATTTGATACTAATATACTACCCCCAGGCATACTAACAAATAATTTTTGTTGTAAGGTGTCACAAAGTAATTTATTTATATATTTCTCTTAACAAACTGTGCAGCAATGAAACGAGTGTGACACACACAGAAAAAACACTACCAACAACACCCTACCCAACAGAGGACCAACAAACCACTCAAACACACCACCTCCCACAAGCACAAAGAATTGCAATCAAAGTAGTGTCACCGAGCCCTTTTTTGTCTGCTTTCTTGCTTACTCATGTCTCGCTCAAGGATATGACCTGCCCGACGCCGTTCGGCCCTTGAGACCTTTGCGCCTGTTCCGCACTGGCTGCCGGAAATGGGACGGCTTGTTAACGGTACTCTCTGCCATGTCCTCTTGGTATTGACCTTGGCCAGTAATACAACTTTTAATGATGCTTTTTGTCCGCATCTCTCTAATTACC
>NC_033798.1:100392636-100451797 GCF_001876935.1 Asparagus officinalis | reverse complement strand
ATAATTTTTTGTTGTAAAGGTGTCACAAGTAATTTTATTTCTCTTAACAAACTGTGCAGCAATGAAAACACCAGAATCAAAAAGTACTCGAGCATGAATGGATGCAAAAGTTATTATACCTGTCACCACATTTTTGTCTGCTTCTGCTTCATTCTCAGTCAAGGAATATACTCGAGCCTTGGCTTGAGATTGCCTGTTCCCACTGCTGGACTGGACGGTCTTTAAGGTATTCTGATTCCTTTGTATTCTTGGGCAATATACAATTTTATGATCTTTTTGTCCGCATTTGAGATAGGCTCCAATACTTCTCCAATAGTTCTTCGCTTCATGGCCGAGTATATGACAAATATCACATTTCACAACCTTTTGGTTCTGAAGCTGCTCCTCTCTACGCCCTACATTCTGTTTCTTATTCCTCTAATTTTTATTTCTCCCACTGCGATTATCTTGCCAAATTCGCGTTCTTGGATTGGAGTTGCTCATCTCATTCTTTGATTTCGCATCTATCTTATTTTTCTCAATTAACAAAGCCTTCTTTAATACTTCTTCATACGTCGGGAGTTCAAATGCACTGATCGTCTTCCTGATGTCCGGTCGAAGCCCTTCTTCAAAGCAACAAGCTCTATCTTCTTTCTTCCCCAACAAGTGAGTAGCAAATTTTGACAGATAAGTGAACTCCTCATATTGCGCTACTGTCTTATCACCTTGCTCTAATTTTCAAAATTCTTGATCTTTTTGCTTGCGGACCGTTGAGGGAAAATACTTTTCATAAAAGATCTTTTTGAATTCATCACATGATATCTTATACGCATTTTCTCCCAACGTCCTGACTTGCATATGCCACCATCCATAAGCACGACCTTTTAGCATGTAGACCCCATAATCTATCTTTTCCTCTTCAGGACATTTCATATATGTGAAGACTCTTTCCATTTCAGTGATCCAATATTCAACAAGCATCAGATCAGTAGTTCCCTCAAAACTGAGTGGGGATAATTTCTTGAATTCACTCATCCCACTCCTTAATTTTGATTGTTCATTGTTCTGGCTATTCATCTGATTGTCATCGATTTGGTCTTGCTGTCGGATGACTATAGATGTCACTGCTTGTAATAATCCTATTAATGTGCTCCTGTCTACTTGGCTCCCCGAGGTTGACGCATGAGTCACTCTAGATCTCATTATCTCACTTATTGTTTGGTTGAGATCGTTATCTTTGTGCGGAGGGGTTTGGTCATTATTCGAAGTCATATCTCCCTATAAATAATAAATGTTGGAATCAACTATTGTACAAAAGACAAGCTATAAGATAGTCACATATACACAAGTCAAGAAATTATGATTTCAATCATTGCTCAGCAACATAGCACAATCAGTAATTACAAGCCAAAAGTATATTATTAATATCTAACATTTTAGTTCATACACATATACAAGTATATGAGTTTACATATATACATGTTTTCCTACCAAAAAGTCCTATATACACCAAAAGAGTAGCTAAGGAACCCCATATACTGTTCTTATAAAATTGTCCTACTATTTAAACTCTACATCGAAGAAGAAGAGCAATTGGAGCTAGACTCCTCTTCGGTTGGCTCGGTCTCCACCGAGTCCTGCATATAGTCGGAGTCTGACATGGGATCAGGATCAGTGCTAGAAGTCCCCCATCTATCCAGATCGAGGTCCATACTTATGGCCAAGCTACTCGACTCACTCTCAGAAAAAGAGTCCCTCATTATCACTAAAAATATCGACCACATGGGACTCAATATTAGAGGAGTCGGACGAAATCACGATAATTTCTGAAGGTGAGTACTCAACTGGAATAACCTCCATTGCTTGATCCTCGTCCTCAGAAGGATCATCCTCAGACTGATGAATCTATTATAATAACTTCCACTGACTCGATCTCCGATGAGTCTGGTGTCACATGGTCAGTCACTATCAAGTCTAGGTCGTTCTCATCAGAAATGTACTCTCATTCTCTTAAGCTGGGTTCCCAAGAGCTGTCTACAGAAATTATAAAGCTTGACTGGGTATATAACGAACTGGAAGATGAATTGATTCTCACCATCCTACAAAAAGAGGAACCATCCATCAGCGCACTGATATAAAAGGACAAAGTAAAATAAAGTAAACATCTAAACACTCCTTAACAAACCTAAGTATCTAAATAGAATATATTCTTATTGTGATAGTCCAAAGTATCTAACAACGGGGTGAGCTAAATCTCAATAAGAATATTTTCCGCTATAGTTCCTAAGTATCTAACAAGATAAAAATAATTATTTCCCAGAAATAGTGAATTATAAGTTTGGCGCAAAATATTCCAAAAGTGGCAAAACATGGTCCAAAAATAATATATTATTGTTATATTCCAAAAAGAAAACGCAAGTTGAATACATCGTACTTATTATAGAATCAAAATCACTTTAAAAACAAGTAATTATTAAGAAGAAAAATGAACTATTAAACTTGGCAAAACCAAAATATTATTATTTTCTCAGAATCTCAAATCTCGATGAGATCTACATAAAATGCGAGAATCGCCTCATAGATCACACTAAGGCTACGAATTATAGCCCAGTAGCATGGGAATGTCAAAAAGCATCACATAACATATAGTTTCCAGGAACAGAATGCACCTAACTCTGCCATAGGTTGCCGGCCACATCACAAACGCCCAAAAAAGAGCCACATCACAAATACCAAAAGGCCACATCACAAATACTCATAACGGGCCACATAAAGGTGCATTCTAACCATATGGCAGGCACAAACATATCACTCCATAGTGGACTTTTTGAGGGTTTTTGAAAACATCAAGAATCGCTTAATTTCGGAAACACATCCTTTGTTAAATTATTTGATTTCAAAACACATCACTTATCAATTTGCTTGTTTCCAAAACCACATCGTTCGTCAAATCATTTTATTTCAAAACACGTCATTTGCACCAAAAAATATTATTGGTATGTTCACTTACCAAAAATACAAATACTTTAAATCGAGTGAACGAGCGTAAAACTCATCATCTCAGTTAAAACAGTTTACGGAGTTCATTTTTCTCTATTTTTATTAAATACTAAGTCACAGAAAATCTTTGAATCCACAAACTGTTACGACACCTTCAAATTTTTATTATTTTTTCTTCAAAAGCTTTCAAATAAGCATTATTCACAATTAATTCAGATCGCATGAAACAAAAACCGCTTATCACATTTTATATGAAATCTAATTTACTTTTAATATCTTGAGTGAAATCAAATCATACTATATGTTATGCCATAATAAAATAGATCGGATCACATTTAACTTTATATATCCACAAAAAATAATGATTATTTATTTTTTGAGCACAAAATCAAATCAAATATAGCACTCATGCAAATTTCATTATATAAAAAAAATACTAGTGGGAAATGATCTCTCCTTCAACGAGTACAACTTCCTTAAAATACTACTTTCCAGATATCAACTTGAATCTATAATATAAATATATAAGACTAATATTAATTCAGGACAAGTACATGTTATAGGATAATCACTGCAAAATTTAAAATCAATCATATTCAAATATACTCAAATAATAATTATCTATAAATAAGGTACATGTAGGCTTTCTTGCTAATTTTAGCAATTTACCATAATTTTCTATGATATTATTCTAATAATTTTAAACTTAGTATTAATATATGGCGCAACTCAGGGGTTTTCAATTAATTATTCGAGCTTAATTCCTAACTGAGCTTGGACCTTTTGGTTCTGGTTGCAATCAACAAAGCAACAGCGGTCTATAAGAACATTTTTATTCATTTTTATCTTTTGAACCTATATACAAACTAATGAACTTTCAGTGGTCCCAAAGAAATTTATTATTTTAATTTAGTTTTCCTTATTTTCTCTCCTGCTGTTCCTTCTTCTTCCTACGTTCCCCATTTTCTCGCTAATTTTATTTTTCTTCCACTCCTTCTCTCTCTCTCTCTCCTCGCACGGCTGCTCAGGTGCGGCGCGCCCACACCCCTTACCCCACTTTGGGTAGCGCTCAGTCGATCGTGAGGCTCGCTAGTGGTTGGGGGTCGACGACGAGGTCCTCGCGGTTAGGTACGTATTCTCTTTTTTCCCCTCAATTTCTCAAGAAATAAAAGATCAATTTCTTAAAATCAAAGAAAAACAAGGAGGAGAATGATTTATACCTTAGATTGATTTGAATTTAGGATAATATTCCACTTTTCCCTTTTCTTTCATTGTCTTCTTCTTCTTTCTCTTCTTCTTCTCTCTCTCTTTTTTAACCCTAATTTCTGTTAGGTCTCATGTTTATGAGCCTACGGTCTAATCTTGTTTTGATGATTTATAAACAATCCCTAACATCGTTTGTCTAGTGTTTGTATTTTTTATTAGGTATTCTAGACAAACATCGACGTTGGAGGTTGGTTGGATTGTACCTACACGATCATATCCATTCGAGGTTAGAAGGAAAATAGGAATGAAGTCGTCGCTATTCAAGTCAAATACGAGTTCGTGCTTCATACCTTTTGTCAAGATGGAGGATTGTCCAAGATGGAGCTTAGCGAATATTTTCATCTTGGGTACATTACTTTAGGTGTTTATATTATGTGTGTTAATACTTAGAGCTCAATATTATACACACACACATAGTTTTCGTTTTATTGCTTTCAAGTTTAGCCACATGAATATGGAACAAGTGGATATAATCATATACACACATACTTGTTTCATGTTTATACATGCTTGAAATGATTTTATTAAAATCAAGCTTTAACATATTCAAATCGATGAAATCATGTCTTTCGTTTTCATACTTTTGTAAGTTTGCAAAATAATGTATCTATGGATTAAAGACTTGATTATACTATTTTACATCTTTTATAAAATCTATTAATCTACTTAAGAGAAGTTTCAAACCTGTTTGAAAACATTGTGTCAAAATCATGTGTTGTTGAAACTGTGTTTTGGACTATTTTGCAAAATAAAGAGTTTTCACAAATAAAAAATACAATTTAAAAAATTCTTTTTATAACATGTTCATTTTTATGTTTATAAACATTTTCCCAAGTTTTACATTTTTTTAGAATTTATTTGATATTTTTAAAGAAGTTTCAAAGTTGATATTTACTGTTCATTTCAGGCCCGGTGAACGTTTTAAGTCGACTTACTACAGTACCAAGTCGACTTATAAAGTGTTGAGCAGATGGTGTTTTTAATCTGCTAAGTCGATTCATAATATAACAAGTCGACTTATACTATATAAGTCGACTCATACCTGTCATAAGTCGACTTACAATAGAGCCGTTACACAGTAACTAGTTTCCAGATTCTTGTTGTTTTGTGGTTTTTGTTGATTTTTGCTGGTTTCTTGAGCTTAGTTTTTCCACCCTATATATACCCCTTTACCATAAACATTCTAACTAACTTAAGAAAGTTTTAAAACAAGTTTTACAAGGGTTTTAGTTTGTTTAAGTGTGTTTTTACAAGAATTTATGTGAAGAAGTTTTCACAATAATTTATGTGAAGAAGTTTTCACAAGAGAAAGAGATCATTAGTTTTCACAAGAGAAAGAGATCATTCATTTCGTGTTTGGGCTTCAATTTCAATCTCTCTTACTCTTGTTTTACAGAGAAGTTTTCTCTAAACTCAATTTCTAGCTTCATATATTTATTTGTTGATTATTCATTTTATTAAACTAGATTTTATATTGAGTTTAGTTTTCATTATTGCTCATTGTTCACACACAACTCACTTGAGCTTTTAGTATTCTCACAAATTGTATAATAGAGTTGTGAGGTTGTGGCATTGAGTGTGAGCTTAATTGAGTTCTCATCTTGTTAGAGAACAAACTATTTGTATTTGTGCTTAATTTGTGAAATACACATTGTAATACACAAGGACACCGAGAGAAGTGTGTGGTGAGAGACGGGATTGATTCTAAGAGGAGTGACGTCGGTAGTAAAGCCTAGAGAGAGGTGGTAAATCCGAGCACTTGAGGAAGGCGGCACGGGCTAGGCCAACACTTAGAGCGTGTATTGTGTAGTTACAAGTGTGAAAGTTGTAAGAGTGTTCGGTAAGCTAGAAAACCAATTGTGTAGAGTTGTAAACGTTTTCGGTTAGTGTTGAAAAACCGATTGAGATAGTGGAGATCTCCTCGAGGTGAGGAGTGGAGACGTAGATCAAGAGTTGACCGAACTCCGTGAACATATCATTATGTTTGTGCTTGTCTTTGCGCACTATCTCATTTTCATTGTGTTCATCGCCCTTGTTTAATTACATATCCTTGCATATAATTTGTTAAATATCATACTTGCTAGGATATTGTTAATAAGTTTTAAATCCGCATCAATATCGGATTAGATTAGCATACACCCTATTCACCCCCTCTAGGTTAATTTCAATTTCTTTCCCTTTCCTCCCTTTTATCCTACTGTGAGGCGGTGAGAAACACCGACATGGAGAGGCGGTGACAAACAGTGAAATGCGTTTTTTAATATGTTTATTTGGGGCTATTACAGTAACTGCTCTTTAGGATAACACACCTTGTTCATAGTTTGACAGGATCTTGACATTATTTAAAAGAGGTTCAATTTCAGGTTGATATTCATAGCTAAACTAAAAACCTATTGCAACTACCATATTTCAGCACTCTCAAGAAGTAATACAATAACATATGTGTCGTAGAGACGTCGAATATGAGCTGTATATAAACCAGACAAATGTTGTACATCAGACCTCTTAAACACTCATAAATACTTCTCCCACGTTTCCCAAATTTTATAACATATAGTACATGACACTCGCTGGGCACCCTTCACAGACTTAAACAAATTTCCTAAATTTCCTATGCTTCTTACACGTTGTTCATCCATAGGGAAACAACGAAGAAACTACAACACAAAAAAAAGAGAAAAAAGTTCACAAAAGTATCAGGAGCAAATGGGTTTGTAGCCCACTACAAATTGGATGATGTGTCTCCCTACTATATATGTAGTGTTATGTGTCTGATGGTACATGCATGGATACTTCCTAATGAGATTTGAGTTGATCAGGCAAAAGGAGGAGAGAAGGAGAGAGGGGAGGAGAGCAAACATGGAGAAAGATGGAAATAAATTGTTAAAAAATATTCTCTAATTAACTAATCATACAAAATACATCAAAAAAGCAAAAAAGCTAATCATACAAAGTGAGAACAAGAAAGGAAAAAATGAGCAATAATACATTAAAGCAAGTAACATTCACATATCACTTCAATGATATAAACTGTCGAAGTGTCAACTAGTTTCCACCTAGATCATATTCATAATCAACTAAAGATTATCGACTAGTTATTACCACAGTAAATATTAGATGACTTACCTACAAAAAAAAGAGTGACATTATTACTCTTTAAACTTGAACTGCGAACCATATATATCAAAAGAAAGTCATATTAGAATAAATATAAATTCTAACATATGCAATTTACTAAGATCATGAAATATCATTAAACTAATCTGTTTTTCTCTTGTGGCTATATGTTACTTTGTCCGCAAACAGAAGAAAGCCACATTTCATCCTTGTATCCAATTTTTCATAAATTCTCAAATCTCTCACTCATATTCCTGTTGCCAAAAGAACTCCCTAGCCACTCTCATCCCCAAGAGACAATAATCATACGTCCTTTTATATATCCTTACTTAAAATATAGTCCTATTAGCCCATTTACTAATAGTCTGTTGTACACAAAAGCTTCTTCCAGAGTTTAAACTTGATCAGGAAGGTCAAGTGGAACTTATATTCCTTGTGATTCCAGTTCGAAGACCACCAGTTCCCTCTCGTGTGATGCTTGCATGGTGCATTCTTTGCATTTGTGATTTATAGGCACAGACATTACATAACAATTTTCTAAATTCCATAAATAGGTAAATAAGAATGTCTATTTATATTTTAAATATATATAAGTCATCTAAATACATGAATTAGTTTGTCACTTGTATGTAAAGGAAGCATGTTGTATTTGACATTATACATATCCCTGAGGTGAATAACTGTTACAGATTTGTACATGAGATGCACAAATTTCCACATTTGGATATGCTTTTTTGTATGCGAGAAGTCCCTTTACATATCATATGTTTGTACTGCATAACAGTTCATTCAAATATTGCCCCTTTGGATCTCATAGTTCTGCAATATATCTTTGCTAAAACTAAACTAGCTCGAAGAATTAGGAAATCTAGGAAGATTAGGCTATCACTACTCCCTACAACTTTTAAGGGATTTCATGAAGTATAAAGCAGAAAGAAAAGCTTGCAACAGTTGCATCTTACAAGCTTAGGGGCATTAGCCATTTCAGGTGAAAGAATGAACTTTTCTTCTCCTAGCTTCCCTGCGGGCTCCTAAGATGACCGTGCAAAGCTTGCAACAAGTTCCGTGTTATGATGGGCAGAATACTGAGAGTATGTTTAGTACTGGTCTTTTGGCGCACGAAATTAAAATTTGCGCAGTGCTAACCTTCCACCAAACTGACAGGCGTTATTAGTTTATTTTATTTTGTTTAATTTGCATACTCTTTCTGCATTCTGTGAGATAAACGTTTACTGTCTAGTTTTAAATGAGATTACTGTACTCTATATTTGTTCAAAATGATTTGTTCTTTAGTTTGAGAATAATATTTACCTTTTGTCCAAAAAGGAAGAAATGGCATGAGTTAAGACAAATTTGTCCAGAAGGAAATGTAAAGTACCTGGCAAAAGTTGAAATCATCAGCTGACTGCATCTAGGAGTAATCTTAACCCCTAAACTGAGTTATTATTTTGCCTTATCTCCAATCGCAGCCCTGGAGCTTCTTTTATGTTGCCCTTCCACGCTTCACAGGCACCAATCTACCCTTCCTGAAGTCATTCCTTGCCTGCAGGATAAGCTGTTAAAACACAGATATTACTCGATTAAGCATTAGCCTTTTAGCCTATGAGAACTGAGGATATATATGGTAAAAATGGGTATCAATTAGTAGCTCATTTCACTAAATGAGCTGCTAAGAAATAGACGAGCATGAGAGCCATCCTGATAGTCATACGATAACGTGTGGATCTAACGACTTTTATCTCTATCTCTTGATAGCTCATATCTAGTATCCTGGAATATACACACAAATGTATCCTGGAATATACACACAAATGTACACATACTTTCTACTTTAAAAACTAAGGAAGATGATATACTAGGTTAAGAACTAATTATCCTTTCCTGAGATAAGATAAATATGCATCAAGATCACATCAACCTGCCCTTGTTTACATAGTTACAAAATACTTCTCAAGATGCCACTTTGATTGAAATCAGTGAATTCAAATGCTTGTGTGCACAGATGAAGCGTTCATTTCTTGTTTTTTCTTAGTCCAACTAGAAACTATAACATGAAAGGCTTCTGGGCGCATTTCGGATAATGAAAATGAGATGAGATCTCATTCTTCTAATTGACGTGATATGATCAAATAGACTAAATAAATAAATAAAATAAACATTTCCAGTTTTAAAACATCTAACAACAATTTCCTTAAGGACAAGATGCTAGCTCGACCCCTCAAAGTCCCATGAGCTTCAACAAAAGGGACAACATCGAACATTTCCAGATTGATTCTCTCGTATATGCCTTCGTATCAATCAATTTATGCACTAATTTTCTTGATTCCATAGCATATGCTACATTAGCATTCATATTTTAATTATAATCATACATTATCTACAAAACTAAAGTAATGAGATAATGCATAAAAAAAGAGGACGGATTCTTCCTTACCTGAACAACTGAAGTCGAGGAGAGACCTTTAATAAACCCTAAACTCCTTCAATCTCGGGGATCTTGAGGAGGAGCTGATTTGGCTAAGGATTGGGGTTAGGTTTTTTAGGGTTGTTGAGATGATTAGGGTTTTTATTTGGGGGATCCCCATTCTTTTTGGGGCAAACTAGAAGACTGGCAACCTAAAAAATCCAAAGCAAAACCTGCAAGAAGAGAGGAAAACTAAATTCCTATATTCCGATGTGCTAATTTCTCCGTTTTTTTAATTATATTTATCCTCACGGTTGTTTGGCGAAGGGTTAACGAGAGAGATTAAGGAGAATAATATAGTAAGTTCATTCGATAATCCGAATGACTAAATTATTAATCTATTATATAAGTTTTATTTTTTTACCTCTTATGATCATTTTTAGAGTTTGTAAATAACAATGATTTTGATTATTTTTTTATAATTAGAGGGCTCGTTTGGCAAAGGGTTAATGAAGAGGGAATTAAGGAGAATGATTAACATAGTTAGCCCATTCGATAATCCGAAGGACTAAATTATTAACTCGTTATATAAGTTATTTTAGTCATTGTGATCAGTTTTAGTATTTAGGAATAACAATGATTTTGACTATTTTCTTTATAATTAGAAAGGTTAACGTTTAATCCTTCTAAATAGGAGTATTAGTAAACCCCTTATTTTGAGGGGTTAACTCATTTTAATCCCTTTAGAGGAGTTAGTTTAACTCTTCTATATTTTTTATGTTTGAAAAATTATGAAGGGTTAACTCACTTTAACCATTGTATAGATTTTTTGTGTTTGGCAGGTTAAGAAGGGGTTAAGTCTCCCTTAACCCTTTGCCAAACGTTACCAGAGGGATTAGCTCTTAATCTTTTTAAATAGGAGTATTAGTAAACCCCTTATTTTGAGGGGTTAACTCATTTTAATCCCTCTAGAGGTGTTAGCTTAACATTCCTATATATTTTGTGTTTAGCAAATTATAGAGGGTTAACTCACTTTAACTCTTATATAGATTTTTTGTGTTTGGCGGGTTAAGAAGGGATTAAGTATCTTTAACCTCTCACTTAACTCTTTGCCAAACGACACCTTCTAGAATATGAGGGAAAAAAATAATTAAGGCACGAAGAAAATGAAAAAGAAAAAAAGTGAACACATAAATGATGATTTATGACTTGAGGAGTCGTGAAACTCCAACAAGATGTATAATGAAGACTTGTGATCCGCGCATGATTCATTGTGAAAGGATTCTGCTTGAAAATGAGTTACATAAGCCAAATTTATAGGGAAAATTGTTTGGAGCAAGCAATTTCTAAAAAGTCATGCACCCCACTCTCAACTAGAGTCAACCCCTTGAAAGCTTTTTGACCTATGCTAAAACACCCCTAGCCTAACATTGTATATGTACTTTATACTATATTTTTAAGTATTGTCCACTTTACCTTTTTGTACCCTTTTTGTGGAGTGTCTAATTATTTTGTCTTATTGGGCAACTCTCATTCCCTTATACAGTGGGAAGTGATATCCAATTGGGTTCAAGAGAATTGGGGAGAATGACATTAATGGCTGGAAGAGTTTTTTTGGAGGGAAAGAAAAAAATTAAAATATACTAAGTTCCCTCCAAATAATGCCCCATCTCAATATAATATCTTCTTCCCTCTTTAGATTCTACTCATAAGACCTTCAACAACCAAAATATTCTTAACTTTTTCCTCTTAACTTCTTCAACAACCAAAATAGAAGAATCTTTAATGTGTGTGATTTCGTTTAACACAAATGCAACTCTCATTAAAGTCAATTCTGCAACAAGTTTAGTTGAATTGAATATGCAAGCTGCAAAGAATTTAAGAGTACCGTACGAAAGTTTGTTGATAAGTTACTCTCTTAAGAAGTTTCTCATGTCTCGTTTGAGCTTTAAAAAGATGAAGATATTCTCAACATGATATATTATCATGGTTCAATAGGGTTAAATACGATAACCACGACTATTACTAAAAGAGATGAATGATCCACATATGCCATAGGGACAGAAAAAGAGCTTGAGTAAGTATTCATAAGATTATTTTCAGGTTTTGTATACACGTTATAATGGAAACTGTGATATTTATGTCTTATATGTGATCTGAAGACATTTCACGTGACATATCGACTTTATTTGTGACATATACTAATTAACAATTATTTGTAATTATCACACGTGACTTATACGTATGTTATATTCAACTTACAGTCTTCCTAATGTAAGCTCACAGTCATTGGAGCATATCGAGGAACCTTATGAGAGGATCCCAATCGTGGAATCAGAGAGGATCCCAAATGACAATCCTCAAGGAGAGTATGTGTGGATGATGAACGACATAGTAAGTGACTCGTCATTGATGCCAACATGGTGGCACGAGGCAATTACTGGAAAATGACAGCAATTTGAAAGCGCAAAAGAACTTAGAATGACTCTTATATAGTACTCTATATCGGCCTTAATGGTCATTGTATCAACACCGCGAGCAACAAGTTTTGCTCATAGGCTTCGTTCAACATTGACAGCTTGTCATAAGCTTCAGTCTATATTAACAATTAAGTTTCAGTGAGCAAATGTCACATATAAGAAGGACACACATAAAGTTTACATAAACACTACATCTATCATAATAAACTGCCAAATATCATAGGGAATAACCAATTTGCACAGATAACAATGTATCACAATCTACATGTAAATATCACAGAAAATAGATAAAAGTTACAGAGTAACACTTATTATCACAGCCAGGATATAACAGTCACAAGCAATAAATAATAATCACATAAAAGACTATTACCACAGTCAAAATGTAAACAATAATCACATAAGAATTAAACTTATCTCACCAATGCAACAGTCGATTGACTTCTTTCCTCTTTTTTAACTCTTTTCTTTTTTAAAGAGTTTTCGGAGTCAACTTTCTCCTCTCTTTTTACCTTCATCTTTCTAGGCTATTGCTTGATCTCCTCATGGACATACCACGACATATCTTGCTCCAGTAAGATATGGATTACGACTTCTGATTTCTTCATAATCGTTGCAGTCTGTAACGAACCCACTTTCTTACCTTCCAATGTCCAGTTTGTCATTGGTGGCTTGGAATCATTGACTCTGGCTGGCTCCTTGATGTTTGTTATCTCATAGTATCATAGCTTTAATAAATCAACATTCAATCAATGAAGTATCACAAGTTAGATACAAATGTCACATGTAAAAGACAGATGTCAGAAGTTAGATACAAATGTCACATGTTAACTACAAATATCATAATTAAACAATACATATCAAGGACAAATGTCACATATGGGGCACAAACATCACATATGAGTATCATATATCACATGTAAAAGACAATAATCACATATAAGGGGAAAAATATCACACATTAACTACAAATATCACAATTAAACAATGCATAGCAGGGACAAATATCACATATGGGGCACAAACGTCACTTATTAGTGTGATTTATCACATGTAAATGACAATGATCACAGATAAGGTGCAAATGCAGCATATTAATTACAAATAATACAGGTAACTCACCAATAACAAGGGAGCGTAGCCGCTAAGATATGTATGCCCCCCTTTTAGCTATATTGACAGCTTTGAAAGAGTCCCACAATTCATTGTAGATGGTCGTCGCCCATGGAAAATGTGTTGGCCTTTTTATTTTGATGATGTTTTAACAAACAATTTACAATTAATATTTTTTGTCTAATATTTGTGTTTTTATTTTTTTTTTTTCTAGATAAACAATTAGTTGGAGGATGAATGGACTAGAGCTTTAACGATCATATCCGATTGATGTTGGCGGAATAGTGGAGTGAAACAATGCAATTCAAGTCAAGATTCAAGTTCAAGCTTCATCCGTAAGTTTACCAAGAAGAGCTCATTGAAGATCAAGATTACTTGGGTAAATAGTTTAGGTTTTATATTATGTGTGTTTAATACTTCAAGCTCAATCACATACACACATACATATATATATATATATATATGTTTTGATTTTATAGTTTTCTAGTTTAAATATGAAACAAATGAATATAATTGGAAAAATACATATTTGTATCATGTTTATATGCTTATATATGATTTCATCAATATGAAGTTTATTTAGTTCAATAAAATCATGTTTATTGTTTGAAAGTTTGCAAAACATGCATTTTTGTAAAAATATTGAGTTATTGATTTATGGACTTAATAATCATTATATACATCTTTTATTAAGTCTATATAATCATTTTATAAAGTTTCAAAACATGGCTTAGTCAAAATATCAAATTTCAAGTATGTTCATTTTCATGTTTTAGACTAGTTTTGAGAAATGATGAGATTTTACTTTTGGGAAGTGCAATTCCAAAAATTCTTTTTGTAACATATTTATTATCATGTTTATAATTATTTTCCAAAGTTTTACATTTTTATGAATTTATTTGCTATTTTTAAAGGCACTTTAAAAATCAGTTTTACTATTCATATCAGGCTGATAACTTGTTATCAGTCGACTGATAGAGTTTATCAGTTGACTGATGAACTTGCCTGGAATTATCAAAAGTTTTTATTTTTTTTATTCAGTCGACTGATCAGTCGACTATTGAGGTCTTCAGTCGAATGACGAGGTCTTCAGTCAACTGATGAGCTGTGAGTTGCCTGTAACGATCAGCTCATCAGTCGATTGATCGAACCCGTTAGTCGACTGATGCTGTAACAGCTAGTTTTTTTCAGCTTTTGTCTGTTTTGGGTTTTTGATCTTTTTGTCTTATTTTCTCTTTCCTTTGGGGTTCCTATAAATACCCTCATATATCCTTAGTTTATTTGATCTAAGAGAAAAGTTTTAAAAGAGTTATACAAGTTTGTTTAAGAGTTTTTAAGTTTGTTTAAGAGTTTGTTTGTGAAGAAATTTTTACAAGAGCTTGAGGAGATCATCCATTAACGTTTGATCATTTAACTCTTCTCCCTCTCTATTGTCATCATAGAGAAGTTTTTCTAAACTCTTATCTAGATTTTTATATTGTTTGATTTTGTATTTCCATAAACTAGAATTTATTTGAGTTTAGATTTGTTTTGAGCTTATTGTGTTTGCATACATAGTATAATTTTGGGTTGTGGGTTTGTGACTTAGAATGTGAGCTTTCATTGTGTTCTCATCCATAGTAGAGAACAAACATTTATTGTATTGAGCTTTCATTGTGAGGATACACTTTGTAATACACTTGTACATCGAGAGGAGTGTATGGTGAGAGACGGGGTCGTCTCAAGAGGAGTGGCGTCGGTAGTAAAGCCTAGGGAGAGGTTATAAATCCGAGCATTTGAGGGAAACACGGGCTAGAGACTAACACTTAGAGGGTGTAGAGTGTGATTGCAAGAGTATTGATTGTAAAGTTTTTGGTGAACTAAAAAACCGAGTGTGAGGTGTAAATATTATTCGAGTGAGCATTGAAAACCCGATTATGTAGTAGATTCTCCCTGGAAGTGAGGAGCGGAGACGTAGAACGGAAGGTCTGAACTCTGTGATCATATTGTTTGTTTGAGTTTGCATTGGCGTACTCTTTTTGTTCATCTTATTTAGCCATTGTCTCTTTATTTATATTGTCCACTATTTTATTTGTACTTGTTTATATTACATATTCTTACATATATATCTTGTTGTATATTATATTTGCTGGGATATTTATTACTTAGTTTTTAATTAGTATTAAATCGGATTAGATTAGCGTAAACCCTATTCACCCTCCCCCCTCCTAGGGTTCTTTCCTAGTGACATTAGGGTCTAACAAAATGATCAACCACATCTATCTGAGTCATATACTTGAACATATGCCGCGGTGCTTTCATTCTAGTGGTTGGAGTACATATCATTGTGAGTTGATAAAGGATTTGAAGCATAACAAAATTAGAAATATCTGATTTATTTTTCGACCGAACCAATTTATCCAATAAGGCCTCAATGTAATCTCGGCCACTATTGTATTTTTCTTGTTGCTTGTTGCTGAAGTATGTACTCCATATCCTATTCGTGGTATCGTGATTCCCTTCTGGTTTCTCCTCTTCATCCTTGAACTGAGTATGTTTTTACACCCAATTTACATCAAATGTGTAGACTTGTTTTGTCTCCATTTGGCTATCCTTAAAAAAGAACTTTCCAATGGTCAAATCTAGATGATCTAGCAGTAGCATGATTGTGGTTTTGTCAGATGGATTTGCTTCAAAACTAATATAGTTTTGGAAATTGGAGGATCCATAAGCCTTCCAATGTTTGGCCCTCATTCGTGAAACAATTTCATTCATGAATTCACAATATCCACGAATATTAGAACATATTCTGATATCACCCTTACTATAAAACACAACACAACAAAAAGTAAATCTACTTAGGGTTCTACTGTGGATAAATTCACAACGACAAACAAAATAAATGACCAAATGTGGATAATTTAGTTTATACTTACAACTCAGCCTTTGCTGTTGCTGATTCATATGACTTAGATAATGCAGATGATGAATTCATCATCTTGTATTTTTAGCAAACTGGGGGTTGTAGGCGTATAAAAATGCATATATATAGGTTCCTACACACAGCTCGGGACGAAACACAGACGATAAGCGTCATCATCCAAGTCAGGAAAGGATTATCTGGCCCCGTGAAAGCTAACAAATATACAAAGTGAGTCATTAGAGTGTACAAGTCACCAGAATGACGAAATACGCAATACAAGTTCGGAGAAGTCAGAAAGTGTCGAACACCTCAAAGTGGACCGCAAAATAAAGAGGCATTTAGACCATGCTATGATTTGAATCTGAAAAAGTTCAAAACATCAAATTTGTAGATCTCTTCGTCAGCTTTCCAACGCATCTTGAATCAGCTTAATCAGAGGTCATACGAAAGAGTTAATGCCAAAATACCAAAGATGTCTCAAATCCGACGTGCTACAGTTCCGACCCACTACAGTCTGACATGCTACATTTCTAACGCGCTATAGTCTGATGCGCTACAGTTCCGACCCACTACAGTCCGACGCGCTACAGTTCCGACCGCGCTATAGTGATTTGACCCACACAAAAAAGTGAAGTTTTGACTATGCTGCGATTTGAATCTGAAAAATCTCAAAACATAAAAGTTGTAGATCTCTTCGTCAGCTTTCTAACGCATCTTGAATCAGCTTAATCGGAGATCGTACGAAAAAGTTAAGGCCAAAATGCCGAAGATATCTCAAACTGACCCGCGCGGCGGCTGGTCGGATCGGTCCGACCCACGTGGCGGCGGGTCGGATCCATCCGACCCGCGCCCACGCGGGTCACATTAGTCCGTCTCGTGCCCAGAACTGCCCGTAACCTTCAAAACGTGTTTTTAGGCTGTTTCGATCGATTTCTTCTGTTCCAGAGGTTCCTAACTGCCTAGATATCATCTACAAACGTGGTTAGGCCATTATTAACTAAAGATAAGGCCAAATCACATATTCTCATCCAAAACCCCCCAATCGAAGCCTATAAATACGGGCTCAGTGGCTCATTTCAAAGGGTGGATTAATTATCAAGAGGAGGATGTGCTGCCGGATTGAGGAGTTAAAGAAGCACGAATTTCAGCGATGGTTAACAGATCTTGGCGAATTCTTCGGCATAAAGAAGGAGAGTTTGAGAGATCCGACGCCCGTTTTCCCCATTTCCTTGAGATCAGGCTTGGTCTTGATCTCGAGAAGAGCTACTGATTTCGCTTGGTCGATCTCAGCGTTTCAAATTAAATACTTCCTCGGCGAAGGCGAAGCTCTGTCGAATTTTTAACAACCGGATCTAATCGACGGTCGTCCACGGATAAACCCCGGCACAGGTAAAGATCCCACACAAGCAGAAGATCGATAAACGATCTCCCTGCGTTTGTTTGACGAAAGTTGTAATCTTTTATTTCTTTCATTGTGTAAGAGTCTTATAAAAAGACTATCTTTTTTTTGTTTTCATTGTAACGACTAAAGTTGTAATGAATACTGCAATGAATACATCAATTTTTGACGCAAACAGGGGTTTGGTGAAGAAGAAGTACTTGTCGGAGCTAGCGGACGACGAGCTTGCAGTCGGCGAGGGTCCTTGTCGGCGGATGACAAGCTTGCGGATGACGAGTGGACAAGTGGACGAGCGAATACCAAGATTGAAGCATCGACAAAGACGATTCGAAGTGAAGCTGTAAGGGTTCTCGTCGGCGGAGGTGGAGGAGCAAGATCTTGAGAGGAAGAGGGTTTCGAAATTGATTGCAAAGGAGGGTTTCGAAAATCATGCTTAGAAGGGGGATTTTCGGAGTAGTTTTTTTGGTTTTTAAATGGGAAGGGTAATTTCAGAATAGCTTTATTGAGTAGTGGGTTTGTACAGTGTTTGGGGGTTAGTTACACTCATGTTTTGGTATAAGGGATGGGGAGCATTGGTTTTTTGGCTGGGGATCAAGGAGGATGCATAGCTTAAGTTTTTGGAGTTCCTCCAAGCAATTTCCCCCAATTTATATTATCTTCACTGTTTTAGTAATTTCTATTAGTTAATTAACTATCCTTATCAATCTCAAGCTCAAGTGAGATTTAACAAATTATTTATTCATGGTTTGCACTTTACGAGAGAATTTGTATAGCCAAGTTAGGAGTCTAAGATCTATAGGATGATAAATTTGGGAAATATAATGTGTTTTCAGATGGGTCCATGGACAGATTTGACCCTCAGAAGTCAAAGTAGGACCCCTAATGAGGGTGTTTGACTTGCATATGAAAAACAAGTCGAGTTGTATCTCCAAATTTTTAACTAGATTACACTATCTTCCAAGGTTGATTACTATCTTTTGATCATTATACATTTTTTTGGTCAATGAATTTTTTTTATTTCATAACCAAATATGGAAAGTTCGAGCACATCAAGATACAGACTCCTGAGACTGGTTATACAACCTAGTCTTCAAAAATTATAAATTTTCTACATACTCTTTCATATGTTGTGGTATATTATCATTCAAAATTTTCGTATAAACATGTATCTTTACCAAACGAAAAAGAAGATCAGGCCCCCTTAATTTCTGTTGAAAGATTCTAAGATTTCTCTCTTGCCAAATCATGTAAACTGATACGGACAGGGCAATTCTTTTCAACTTCTTTTTGTAGCTTTTTCCCCTCAAGTTCCTGCTATATTACTCGGTTCCAGCTGCAAGACTTCCAGTTGAAACTCAACCAATCCATTACCTTATTCCATACACTTGCAGAATAAATGCAATCAAAGAAAAGATGTTGATAGGTTTCAAATTGGCCTTCCCTTGAGCACAAAACACATCGATTAGAGCTCAAAATCCTCATTTTGCATAGCTTTTCTTATGTTAAAGTCTGGATAGAGAAGCTAACCAAAGAATAAATGAATGCTTGGGAAAATGTCATCCCCCCCAGATAGTCCCTGACCATTCAGCCAAAATAGATTGCTGAAAAATTTTCCTGTATGCTGACGATATACTAAGCTTGCCATTGATGATATTCTGTAAGTTTCCCACACTTCCGAGCTTATCAATCAGCATATTTCTTACTTTTAGTAGCTACTTCCACAACCATGAATCACTCTTCTTAGGTTGAACTTGTGAGATGTTAGCTTGTCTCAAATAGTTCCCATGAACCCATTTAATCCAGAGTATATATTTTTTGAGGTGTATCATCCACAGGAGTTTAGTTGCTATTGCATAATTCCAAAATTTTGCAGAGAATACCCCCAGACCCCCCTGCTTAATATCCTGACAAACAGAGGTCCAAGATACCAAATGAATTTTATGACCCCATAAGAAATCAGGACACATAGTACCAATTCTTTCTAGCACTTTGATAGGAAGAATATAATTGCTAGTCCAATAGATTTGAATTCCCATAATAACTGATTTTATCAATTGCAATCTTTTAGCATATGATAGTGTCCTCTTATTGAGCTAGCTTTGAAATTGATCAGAGATCTTGTTAATGAGAGGAGAGCAATCCAACCAAGCAAGTCTTTTAGAGATTAGAGGCATACCTAGGTAACACATTGGCAAAATCCCCTCTGAGAAATTAAGAAAATCACATATTTGATTCCTCGGGTTTTCATCAATCCTACTCATGAATATAGAACATTTTGATGAATTTGGTTCCAAACCAGATATCTGACTAAACTCCAGTAGGCGATCCCTCAATCTTGATATTGAATTCATGTCAGCTTTACTAAGGAAAAAATTATAAAATAGACCGTTTTTGCTAATTATTTAGCAAAATAGACCGTTTTGCTAAATAATTAGCAAAATAGACCTTTTTTTGGCCAACAGGCCAAAAAAAGGTCTATTTTGCAAAACAGCTCAGAAAACATACGGGACTAGTAGTCCCGTATGTTTTAATCACGGATTAGTAAAATTTTCTACTCAGAAAACATACGGGACTACTAGTCCCGTATGTTTTCTGAGTCACTAATCCGTGATTAGTTGGCTCTAAACATACGAGACTAGTAGTCCCGTATGTTTTCTGAGCCTTATTTTTCAAAATCGACGTCTTTTTTTCAAAAGAGGTCTATTTTGCTAATTATTTTTCAAAGTGGTCTATTTCGCTATATATTTCATAAAAATGGTCTATTTTGCAAATTTCCCCCTTTACCAAACAGGAGAAGATCATCTGTAAAAAATAAATAAGTTATTTTCATACTAGAACACTTCGGATAGAATTTATACAATCTATCTTTCTTGAGAGTGTTAAGCTTCCGAGACAAATACTCCATTCCAATTACAAACAAATATGGAGATAAAGGATCACCTTGTTGAAGCCCTCTAGATCCTTGAAAATAACCATGAAGAGTGCCATTAATTGATATGAAAATTTACGTATTGAGATGCATTCCATGATCCAGGAAATCATGATTTCAGGGAATCTTAAGCCTTTCAACGTATATCTGATGAAATCCCAGCTGATTGTATCAAATGCTTTCCTCAAGTCAATGTTTAATATAGCTCTAGGGGTAGAGTGCTTCCTGTCATAGTGCTTGACAATTTCATGTGCTAAGAGGATATTACTTGATATAAGTCTGCCTTTGACAAATGCACTCTGTGCATCACTGATAATCACATTTTATTATAATTTTATACCCTCATTATCTATTTTACATGAATAAATATACCATTAATAATTGTTGTTAGCTTAGTTTCCACATAATTGAATGAAAATATAAATAAATATTATTAAATATAAAAACCCCTCAAAATCTCTTTTCTCTATTTTGTAGCATTTTAGAAGCCCATGAAGCAAAAGCTTACAAGAGGAAAATGCTTGGAAGCCCAAAGTCCATTAATAAATAATTACACAAATGAAGCTTCATTGGACTTGATGGTTGCTGGAGAGTTGAAATTTTACATTTGGGCCAGTGCTGCAATTTTGAATTTCGAAAATCATTGTGTGGGCCGATTGCTGAATTTTCTTCATTGGCCTTGATTTGAGTTGGGCCGGCCATCCTTTTCAATTTCTTTTGGAAAATCAAATGAGGACTTTGCTTGGACTTGAAAATCAAATGAAATGTGGATGGCTTGACTGCAGATAAGGGACCGGACTTGATTGGGCCGGTTCCTGATGTGGATTTTAATTGCTTGGATCTTACTTTTATGGGCCGAACATTGATAGGCTGCAGGAATTGATTTTTGAAAAATCACATGTGTGCATAGGAGACCGGACTTGATTGCTAACATTGGACTTACTTTGGTTGCTGCAAACATCAAAGGGCCGGTTACTGATTGTGCTGCAGATTTTCAAATGAATTGGAATGGACTATGAAATGAAGTGGGCCGGCTTGAATTTAGTTGGGCCGGTTGCTTATTGTGCTGCAGATTTTCAAATGAAATGAATTGGAATGGACTTTCAAAATCAAATGAAATGAAGTGGGCCGGCTACTTTGAATTTTCTTCATTGGACTTGAATTTAGTTATGAAAATCACATATGAATTGGGCCTCCTATGTTGGGCTAAAGAAGAACAAAAAGCAAATTCAAATGTGGAGATTGCTTTGCTTGGGGCTCAAGACAAATCCAATGGCTCATATTCATTGATGATTACTATAAATAGGGGTAGAGAGTGAGGGGTTAAGAGTGTGAAAATTTTTATAACTTCTTTTGAAGAGGAGGGCTACTCTTAATTGAGAAGGCCTTCCAAAATTATAACTTTTTATTGCAATTAATAATAATAATTTTTTCACCACTTTAAATTTTTCTCTTCTTCTCTTTGTTGGATGATGAAGATGAAGATGAAGATGGAGAATTATTTGAAGGTTTGCATTTCTTTTTTTTTCTCTTTTATTGCTTATTAGTTTAGATTTATTTCTATGCTTGTAGTTAGATTTTATTTTCTTATTAAATAGCCAAGAGGCTAGAACCCTCTTGCCTTAGATTTATTTCATGCTTATAGAGTAGATTTACTTTCTTGCATTTAATTCTTGTAATTTTATTTTGTAGTTTAGATTTTGCAATTTATTTTGTAGTTAGATTTTAATTTCTTACACTATTCACCTTGAGGCTAGAACCCTCTTGGGTTTAGTTTTTCTTTTTGTTTATTTTTATTTTGTTTGATTCACCTTTAGGCTAGAACCCTCTAGGGAATCACCCTTTTCTAAGAAGTGGGTTCAATTTTAGATTACCCATATCTATAATTGAATCCACCATCTTTAATTTCTTGCATTTTCTTTTATTCTTGAATTTTGTTCTTCATTCTTGATTTTTTTTTGTTTCTTGATTTTACTCATTTTTCCTTCTCACCTTATTGATCATACTCATTCTTTTTCAAATCCACTCTCACTTACACTTTGCACCTATTCACACACCATTTTCACTCTCTCAATCTCTTCACAATCATATTCACTCATCAATCTTATTTGTCACGCACACAACATAAGAACCGATTTTATATTTTCTCCTACAAAATACCTTCCTCGTGGGATCGATATCTTAAATACTATAACTTGACACGGTTGTGCACTTGCAACCTTTTTGGTACATGTTTATGCCGCATCAATCACTTATCAAATACCCCATTACTTTTTGAATTCTAGATGCAATGATTTTAGTTATAATTTTGTAAACACAGTTGCAACAAGATATCGGTCTGAAATTTGCAACATATTGAGGATTGAGAATTTTAGGAATCAATGTGATGGAGGTGGTATTTAACGTACCAAGCATTCTCCCAGAACTAAAAAATTCTTCAACTACTAAAAGAAGTTCTTCACTGATGACACTCCAAGAAGCTTTAAAGAACAAAGCACTATAACCATCTGGACCTGGACTTTTGTCATTTGACATAGAGAAGACAACTTGTTTTATTTCATCTCTTGTAACTGGAAGCCTTAGAACATGTCTTTGATCAGGAGAGAGAAGAGGGCTGATCAAAGAGGGCCATTAGCAATCATCACTGGATCAGACATTATTGTAGAAACAGAAGTTCCTAGCAGCTTTTTGTAATAATCAACAATTTATGTAATAATCCCAGATCTGTCAGTGATTCTAGTTCCACTTTCAGTATAGAGTGTCAGAATCTTGTTGAGATGTCTTTTCTTTTTCATGATAGAATGAAAGAATTTAGATCCTTTATCCCCTTCCAGACTCCAATTTATATTGGTTTTTTGTTTATAGAAGGAGGATTCACATTCTAGCAACCTATCATATTTTTTTGATGCATTCTTTTTCTCTTACTAGCAAACCTGAGTTGAAAAGATCCTCACTTAGCAGCCTTTGAATATCATCTAAATCATCCTTCGCTCTAAGCACTTGTTCACTTATTGATAATCACATTTTATTACAATTTTATACCCTTATTATCTATTTTAATGAATAAATATACCACTAATAATTATTTTTATCTTTAATTACAGGTTAATGAAGAATAAAACCAAAAAATCCCATCTCTTAACAAAAGCTCATGAATTAAATGAAGAACACAAATAAGAGTCAAAAATCCCAAGCCCAAAATCAAGCCGAGCAGCTTGTAGAAGGTAGAGAAATAAAAAAAAATCAAATATGAAAACAAAATATATTCAAGATGGTTGGCCGCAAAGAAACGATGATATCTCTCAATCCGGAAGGCGGAATTTAACATATAATATATAAAAATTGCCTATCTCGACTAAACGAAGCCATTTGGGAAGGCAGATTTTTGATTGGACATCGATGTCATCATCGATGCTGGCATCGATACCGGCATCGATACCAGCATCGATGCTTTGTATCAATGGCTACGAATCAGTTACAGATCAATGACTGATTTTTGATGGTTTTGGATAAGGATTCAATTCAAGGGCTCTCATTTATTGATGTTCACTATAAATAAGGGTAGAGAGTGAGGGGTTAGGGATGTGAAAAATTTTGTATCTCTATTTGGAGAGGAGAGTTACTCTTAATTGAGAAGACCTTCCAAATTTGTAACTTTTTGTTATAATTAATGAAAAAAAAATTCACCACTTTAAATTTTTCGTTTCTTCTCTTTACTGGATGATGAAGATAGAGATGGAGATCAATTTAAAGATTTGTTTTTATTTTCTCTTTTATTTCTTTTTATTACTTATTAGCTTAGATTTATTTTCATGCTTGTAGTTAGATTTTATTTTCTTGCTTAAATAGCCAAGAGGCTAGAACCCTCTTGCCTTAGATTTATTTCATGCTTATAGAGTAGATTTTTTTTCTCATATTTAATTATTGTAATTTATTTTATAGTTTAGATTTTGTAATTTATTTTGTAGTTAGATTTTATTTTCTTGTACTATTCGCCTTGAGGTTAGAACCCTCTTGGGATTAGTTTTTCTTTTGTTCATTTTTTATTTTCTTTGATTCGCCTTGATGCTAGAACCCTCTAGGGAATTGCATTTTCTAAGAAGTGGATTCAATTATAGATTCTTCATATCTTTAATTGAATCCTCCATCTTTACTTTCTTGAAATTTTTTTTACTATTAATTTTTCTTTTTGATTCTTGATTTTATCTTTCATTCTCTTATTGTTCTTGTAAAAATCATTCATTCTTTGTCACATTCACTCTCACTTACATTTTGTGCCTATTTACACACTATCACTTTCACTCTCTCTATCTCTCCACAATCATATTCACTCATCACTCCTATTTGTCATGCACACAACATAAGAACCAATTTTAATTTTCTTCTACAAAACACCTTTCTCTTGGGATCGATAACTTTTTATACTATAACTTGATTAATTATACACTTGCAATTTTTGGTATATGTTTATGCATCATCACTTATATTCATAAAGTGCTTCTTATTCAACTCTTTAAGTGCATGCTTTAGCTTTTTGAGTTTTGAGTGAAAATTGTACATTTTATAGCCTTCAATGTTCTGCTCCCAAATTGATTTAACTGATGAGATAAAATCTGGATGTTTCACCCACATATTGAAGAACTTAAATGACCTCTTACCCTCAATATCATCATCTTCAATAGTAAGCAGAACGGGAGAATGGTCAGAGCAGGTAGGCAATAGGTACTCCACTTGACTAGTTATATATAGATGAATCCAATCCTCATTAACCAAACATCTATCCAATCTGGATCAGATTCTAGTTTCAGCATCTTGCTTATTACTCCATGTAAAGTAAAATCCAATTGATCTTATATGCAACAATTGACTTGTGGTGATGAAGCTTTGAAAATCCTCAATATCAGCATCAGACACTGGCACACTACCTATCTTCTCATCATAGTTTGTAATTGTATTGAAGTCCCCACCAATAATCCAGTGACCATTGACATTATATTTAAATGTCAGAAGATCTCTCCAAAGAATTCTTCTGCTAGTCATTTGATTAAGAGCATAGATAATAGTACACAAGCTGGAAAATCTACCATCTCTGGATTCAATTGAGCAAGTAATATATTGCTCTGATGATATTATTTTTTGAACTATGAGGATATCACTATCCCAGAAAACCCATATTCTTCCATTACTAGCTTCATGCACATTAGAAATCCATTTCCAACCTTTTGTAATTTTCGTAGCCAAACGTTGCAACTTATTTTCAGAAAGTTTAGTTTCCAGAAGGGCTAACAAAGAGAGATTATATTCTTGAATGAACTGCTTTACTATCATATGCTTAGAGGATTTATTAAATCCTCTAATATTCAAAATAGCAAGATGCATTAGAGAGATTTTCCACCCCTATCAACACATGAAGGGTCAAAAGAGAAAAGTGAGATAAGTGAATACCTAAAGAATCAGGTTCGGCTATAGGAGCTCTCCTTGCTAGATTAGCTTTATTAACACTAGTAAACCCAGATGCATTGACAATCAGAGTTAAGAAGCTAGCTTGCTGGAGATGCGTATGTTCACTTGATGCTTGCACAACTAGATTTGATAGACTAGGTGAAAACACCCTTTTCTCCCCAATCCTATATTCTTGTACAGAAGGATGAAATTCAGCATGTGCATGTTTTTCAGTCTGTGCATGTTTCTCAGCTGGATGTGCACCCTGACCAGAAGAACTAGCTAATTGTACATCCTGCTCAATAGGACCCTCATTAAAGCATGCTCTAGTCCCTTGCTGAACAAAAGATCCTTTAACAACTCCAGGAATAACAGCAACATTTTCCTGTGCAACTTTTCCAGCCTACCTATTAACAGGAACCCATACCTTTTTGGTTTTATTTTTCCTACACTGCTCTGTATCATGACCAACCATGCTACACAAAGAACACCATTTTGGCTTGAATTCATATAATACTGATTGTGTATTGCTTTTTTCCATTAGGCCCTTGAATAGTTAAATGATCAGGCAAAGGCTCTTTCAATGGCAATTTTACCTCTAACAAGACTCTTGCATAGCTCAATCTCTGCCTAGTAGTCGTGAGTTTGTCAGTTGCAATAGGTCTCTATAGGCGTCTAAAAATGCCTATAGGTATCTACACACAGCTCGAGGTAGAGAGAAGGTGATGAACGCCACTATCTAAGTCTAAGAGGATTATCCGACGCCGATGAACACATGAAGCGAAACGGTGAACCGAATAGCCTATACACTCACCGGCCACCTCCAAGTAGCCCGTGTACTCACCAGCCACCAAATCGACAAGCCAAGTGGCCCCACACGCTCATCGGCCACCAAAACAGCGTACAGATCAACGAAACGACGAAATACGCGTAACGACGGAACAAGTCAAAACCCGAAAAACAGATAAAGCCCCTGGCGACCGAGTCGCGCCAAAGCGACCCGGTCAGACCAGTGGCTCGGCCACGGGCCGAGCTAAAAATCAAATATGAAAACAAAATATATTCAAGATGGTTGGCCGCAAAGAAACGATGATATCTCTCAATCCGGAAGGCGGAATTTAACATATAATATATAAAAATTGCCTATCTCGACTAAACGAAGCCATTTGGGAAGGCAGATTTTTGATTGGACATCGATGTCATCATCGATGCTGGCATCGATACCGGCATCGATACCAGCATCGATGCTTTGTATCAATGGCTACGAATCAGTTACAGATCAATGACTGATTTTTGATGGTTTTGGATAAGGATTCAATTCAAGGGCTCTCATTTATTGATGTTCACTATAAATAAGGGTAGAGAGTGAGGGGTTAGGGATGTGAAAAATTTTGTATCTCTATTTGGAGAGGAGAGTTACTCTTAATTGAGAAGACCTTCCAAATTTGTAACTTTTTGTTATAATTAATGAAAAAAAAATTCACCACTTTAAATTTTTCGTTTCTTCTCTTTACTGGATGATGAAGATAGAGATGGAGATCAATTTAAAGATTTGTTTTTATTTTCTCTTTTATTTCTTTTTATTACTTATTAGCTTAGATTTATTTTCATGCTTGTAGTTAGATTTTATTTTCTTGCTTAAATAGCCAAGAGGCTAGAACCCTCTTGCCTTAGATTTATTTCATGCTTATAGAGTAGATTTTTTTTCTCATATTTAATTATTGTAATTTATTTTATAGTTTAGATTTTGTAATTTATTTTGTAGTTAGATTTTATTTTCTTGTACTATTCGCCTTGAGGTTAGAACCCTCTTGGGATTAGTTTTTCTTTTGTTCATTTTTTATTTTCTTTGATTCGCCTTGATGCTAGAACCCTCTAGGGAATTGCATTTTCTAAGAAGTGGATTCAATTATAGATTCTTCATATCTTTAATTGAATCCTCCATCTTTACTTTCTTGAAATTTTTTTTACTATTAATTTTTCTTTTTGATTCTTGATTTTATCTTTCATTCTCTTATTGTTCTTGTAAAAATCATTCATTCTTTGTCACATTCACTCTCACTTACATTTTGTGCCTATTTACACACTATCACTTTCACTCTCTCTATCTCTCCACAATCATATTCACTCATCACTCCTATTTGTCATGCACACAACATAAGAACCAATTTTAATTTTCTTCTACAAAACACCTTTCTCTTGGGATCGATAACTTTTTATACTATAACTTGATTAATTATACACTTGCAATTTTTGGTATATGTTTATGCATCATCACTTATATTCATAAAGTGCTTCTTATTCAACTCTTTAAGTGCATGCTTTAGCTTTTTGAGTTTTGAGTGAAAATTGTACATTTTATAGCCTTCAATGTTCTGCTCCCAAATTGATTTAACTGATGAGATAAAATCTGGATGTTTCACCCACATATTGAAGAACTTAAATGACCTCTTACCCTCAATATCATCATCTTCAATAGTAAGCAGAACGGGAGAATGGTCAGAGCAGGTAGGCAATAGGTACTCCACTTGACTAGTTATATATAGATGAATCCAATCCTCATTAACCAAACATCTATCCAATCTGGATCAGATTCTAGTTTCAGCATCTTGCTTATTACTCCATGTAAAGTAAAATCCAATTGATCTTATATGCAACAATTGACTTGTGGTGATGAAGCTTTGAAAATCCTCAATATCAGCATCAGACACTGGCACACTACCTATCTTCTCATCATAGTTTGTAATTGTATTGAAGTCCCCACCAATAATCCAGTGACCATTGACATTATATTTAAATGTCAGAAGATCTCTCCAAAGAATTCTTCTGCTAGTCATTTGATTAAGAGCATAGATAATAGTACACAAGCTGGAAAATCTACCATCTCTGGATTCAATTGAGCAAGTAATATATTGCTCTGATGATATTATTTTTTGAACTATGAGGATATCACTATCCCAGAAAACCCATATTCTTCCATTACTAGCTTCATGCACATTAGAAATCCATTTCCAACCTTTTGTAATTTTCGTAGCCAAACGTTGCAACTTATTTTCAGAAAGTTTAGTTTCCAGAAGGGCTAACAAAGAGAGATTATATTCTTGAATGAACTGCTTTACTATCATATGCTTAGAGGATTTATTAAATCCTCTAATATTCAAAATAGCAAGATGCATTAGAGAGATTTTCCACCCCTATCAACACATGAAGGGTCAAAAGAGAAAAGTGAGATAAGTGAATACCTAAAGAATCAGGTTCGGCTATAGGAGCTCTCCTTGCTAGATTAGCTTTATTAACACTAGTAAACCCAGATGCATTGACAATCAGAGTTAAGAAGCTAGCTTGCTGGAGATGCGTATGTTCACTTGATGCTTGCACAACTAGATTTGATAGACTAGGTGAAAACACCCTTTTCTCCCCAATCCTATATTCTTGTACAGAAGGATGAAATTCAGCATGTGCATGTTTTTCAGTCTGTGCATGTTTCTCAGCTGGATGTGCACCCTGACCAGAAGAACTAGCTAATTGTACATCCTGCTCAATAGGACCCTCATTAAAGCATGCTCTAGTCCCTTGCTGAACAAAAGATCCTTTAACAACTCCAGGAATAACAGCAACATTTTCCTGTGCAACTTTTCCAGCCTACCTATTAACAGGAACCCATACCTTTTTGGTTTTATTTTTCCTACACTGCTCTGTATCATGACCAACCATGCTACACAAAGAACACCATTTTGGCTTGAATTCATATAATACTGATTGTGTATTGCTTTTTTCCATTAGGCCCTTGAATAGTTAAATGATCAGGCAAAGGCTCTTTCAATGGCAATTTTACCTCTAACAAGACTCTTGCATAGCTCAATCTCTGCCTAGTAGTCGTGAGTTTGTCAGTTGCAATAGGTCTCTATAGGCGTCTAAAAATGCCTATAGGTATCTACACACAGCTCGAGGTAGAGAGAAGGTGATGAACGCCACTATCTAAGTCTAAGAGGATTATCCGACGCCGATGAACACATGAAGCGAAACGGTGAACCGAATAGCCTATACACTCACCGGCCACCTCCAAGTAGCCCGTGTACTCGCCAGCCACCAAATCGGCGAACAAAGAGAAGGTGATGAACGCTACTATCTAAGTCTAAGAGGATTATCCGACGTCGATGAACACATGAAGTGAAACGGCGAACCGAATAGCCTATACACTCATCGGTCACCTCCAAGTGGCCCGTGTACTCGCCAGCCACCAAATCGGCGAACCAAGTGGCCCACACGCTCATCGGCCACCGACAAACTATCCATGCGTCCGCGAAACGAATCGGGAAAGCATGCAAGTCAACGAAACGACAAAATACACGTAACGACGGGACAAGTCAAAACCCAAAAAATAAAAGATAAAGCCCCTGGCGACCGAATCGTGCCAAAGCGATTCGGTCAGACCAGTGGCTCGGCCACGGGCCGAGCCACCATATGGTGGCTCGGCCAAGGCCGAGCCACGGGTGACTGGACTGTTCGGCCAAGATTCGGTTTTTTGGTTCTTTTATGAATTCTTTTGGGATTTGGGGTTCCAACTGCTCTGATATTGTTGTTAGATAGTTTCTAACTGAAGATAGAGAGGATCCTTCGTTTTGATCTAAGAAAACCACCAACCAAGCCTATAAATAGGGGCTCGGGTGTTCATTTTTAAGGGGGTGGAGATCAAGAAGGCGAGGTGCTGCCGATTTCTCAAGTGTATAGCCACGAGTTTCAGAGAGGGTTAGCAGATCTTGACGATCTCCTGTGCATAAAGAGTGGAGTTCGAGAGATCTGAGACCTCCGGATTTAAGCTTAGTCTTAAATCCCGAGAAGAGCCGTGATTTTGCTTAGTCAAAATCGCCGCTACTACAATTACTTCCTTCGTGAAGTGAGAGCATTGATTATCCAACTTCTGCTAACCGGATCTGATCTGTGGCAGTCCACGGATATTAACGTCCCCGGTACAGGCAAAGATCTCACGCAAGCAGCGGGTGATAAACGTCTGTTGCGCTGTTTGACAAGAGTTGTAATCCTTATTTTCATTATATAAAGGAGATCTTATAAAAAGATTAATTTTTTTATTTGAGTTTATTGTAATGACCAAAGTTGTAATAGATTCGATGACAATGAAAACATCAACTTTTGACCCAAACACGCTGGTGACCACAGTGGGAGCCAACAGCTTCGCTGCTGAAGCTGTCGTGCCACAACCACGGATCTAGATCCCGGTTCACGAAGAGGTCGAGTACGAGTTCGACCAACTAAAATTCGAGGAGTATCTGTCGTCCTCCTCCTCCAGATCCTCCGCCCCTCGCAAGCGCAGGAAGATCAAGGCCCCCGTTGTCTCTACAGATCTGGACCTTTCCTCCACCAAGGAGTTAATTGCAGAAGGCACACCAACCCTATCAAAGAGGGCACGCCAAAGACAGCACCAACGACTTGCGCGTCGATTCGGTAAGGCTTTGGAGCCGGTTGATGGGATTCGCTACAAAACGGATCTAAAGTCCAGAAGGTGCAAACCCTTTCAGCAGCAAATGAATGACGTATCCTCCAAGCCAACAGCGAATGAATGGATCCAAGTCAAACAGACTCGCTCAACCCTCAAGGAGCGCATTCAGAAGCATCATGCCTTGATTGTGCACGCATGGATCCTCGTGCGAGAAGCGCAGAAGCTGAAGCAGAAAGAAGTGGTCAAGAAACCACCAAGATCACGCCGAGTCTGGAGGCCAAAGTCCAAACCGGCATAAAAAACAACCCAAACGGTGCCCGAAGGCGTCGGAGAAACCAGAAGACCAATTGGTGGCTCGGCCAAGTTCAAACCTTCAAACCACCAAATGGTGGCTCGGCCAAGTTCAAACCACCAAATGGTGGCTCGGCTAAAGTCAAACCATTAAATGGTGGCTCGGCCAAAGTCAAACCACCAAATGGTGGTTTGAGCAAAACTCAGACTGGTTTGGTCCGTTTCACTGCTGATTCACTTCCTACAGTCCCGTCTGAGTTTCCGGCGGCCCCTATTCCTGTCCCGATGAATTCTACACTCCTGGTGATACCTCACGACCACGGAGACTTAACCTGTTTCAAGATGAGGACGACGGATCGTCTGGGTTCTTTGCACGAGGACCAAGGCAAAGTTCCGATCAAAGAATGCTTGGGTCCGGTGACTGAACCCCGAGCAATCACTCGAGCTGGGGGTCGTACATGCCCTCGCAACAAGTCAAGGCCTTTCTATAATGGGAAAACCCCTGCAATTGATCGCCTCGGACGGCAAATTGAAGACCAAGAGCCCGTCAAAAGCTCGCGCTCCCAAAAGCGTAGCTCCAAACGCGTGACTCTTAAGAACGCCGATAAGACAGCAAGCTCTCAGAAGGAAACATGTTCGTCAGACGATGATGTTATACCTGAGAAATCATGCCAACACGCGATAGGTTACTCCGGTCTTCAGACCGATGAGTTGTACTATCAAGCTGGGGGTATGAACAGATCTCGAAAGAGAAGTACCCAAGAAACAGACTCTCATTGTCCATGCATAAACATTATCAGGGCAGTTTTATCGGTATGTAGCTGCCCCAAGGCCGCTCCGCGGAGGGTCTCGGTATTCGAAAGGATCTCTAACGGAATGGCCAAGCCCAGACCAAAGCGTCTTCGTAAAGAGCGATTGGCTGTTCAAGGTGACGAACTCCCGGAAGTCACAATAAATATGGCTGATAAGGGAAAGTCAATTCGACCTAAGTCACAATAAATATGGCTGATAAGGGAAAGTCAATTCGACCTTCTAGCTCTGACCCGCTTATATCGCATCGTCTAACCCGGTTGTGATCGGGAACTATTAGACAAAGGGATTATCTGAGAATGCAGAGGGGATTATCCTCCGATGATAAAGCATCAGATGCCAACTCTGCAGTCGCTTCTGACCAAACGGTGTCTAGTCCAGGACAATCGCACGAGGCATTCATGATCAACACCGAGCAAATCGCCAAAATGCTCGAGGATGCTCTAACCAAACAGAAAGAGGCATTCAAGATCGAAATGGAAATGGCTATGCTACGGATGAGGGAAGAGCATGACCAACAAATTCGGGCTCTGTCCAATCAGTTCGGTGAATCCAGCCGTCGTAACCTTGCCGACCAAGTAGGTAGCGATTCAGATGTGGATGAACGTCTCAACACTGAGAACCCTCCCCTTGACCAAAACGCTGGGGGTGGCCCTACCAATAATGACAACACTGGGGTGGCCCCGTTATTCTTCTTAAGAATCGTCCAAGCCCCGATACGAGCGAGGATGAGAAAATGAAAAATCTCGAGAGCAAAATCAACGCTCTGATGTTTGCTCGAGAGGTGAAAAGGACCGGTATTCCGTGTCCATATCCGAGAGAGTGTGATTCGATCCCGTATCCGGTGAAGTTCAACCTGATCAACTTCACACCGTTTGATGGGAAGGGTTCGCCCACTCAGCATTTGATCTACTTTAAGTCCCACTTGGGCATGATCTCTGGCAATGAAGCTTTGATGGTTCGGTCATTCGTTGGCACCCTTTGCGGGCCGGCCTTCGATTGGTACCGCCGTCTCAAGCCCGAAAGTATTAACAACTGGGACGATACGGAGAGCTCATTCCTCAGCAATTTCTTTGACGACGATGACGAGGTATCAATCAGGACATTTTTTGATGAGAAACAAGAAGATGACGAGACAATCGTCGACTTCGTCAAGCGCTTCCGGAATAAAGCAATGAACTGCCGAGATCCGATCACGGAGGACTTCATCCTCCAGACATGTCATAACAACCTATCTATTAAGATATTGAAAGTTATGGGAGTCGCACCGTCCAACACTTGGAAAGAGTTGAAGATGCGTGGAGAGCGGGCCGAACGCTTCCTCCGAAGGAAGAAGGCCGAGAGGAGCCAACCGATGGCTAATCCTCCGAACTCGAACTTCTCCTCCAGTGGTAAGGGCAAGGCACCTGCAACTGCTGTTGGTGCTAATCAAACGTCACAACAACAACCCCGAAGGCAGCAAAAGACTTCGGATCCGAAACTCCAAAAAGAGTATTCCTTCAAGGATGAAGACGTTCCAGCCATCTTCGAATCCCTCCTTGAAAACAACAAGATCAAGCTACCACCTATCGCAAATCAGGAGGAAGCTGACAATACTGCGGATCCAAAGTACTGTGCGTACCACAGAAGGGTCCTTCATCCCACCAAGGATTGCTTTGCTCTCAAGAATAGCATCCAAACCTTGGTTGAAGCTGGCGTTATATCGCTCAATTAAGTCGAAAGAAGACTCCGATAAGTATAAGAGTATAAACTGCTCCTTCCTACACTCTAAAAAGTATACGAGTATAAACTGCTTCTCGGTCATCCAACTAAGTGCAATGTTAAACCTGGTTTCGCAAAGAAAGCTGGGGGTGGATGATTTATGCAACAGGAAGTTCCTAGAGAATCTTATATTCTTAAGGATAACCCGAACATGTGTCTGAGGATAACGTACTCCTCGTTACACCCAGTTTTGCAAAGAAAGCTGGGGGTGGATAATTCATGTAACGGGAAGTTCCCGGAAGAATGTTAAATGTAATATTCTTAGGGATAACCCGATCATTATGAACAAAGTGATAAACACTAAACTCCTATTATGATTTCCGAACACTCTTTTGCTGAGATGAGATTCGGTCACTTCATTGGATCAATTTTCCCTCACAAAACTCTCATTGGTGTTTGACGACTCATAGTCTCTCACCACAGAATCCCCCACCGATCAGACTAATTGACGGTGGGACCACCAAAATTCTTTCCTGTTTAATCCATTCAAACTTCCGCTATGTTCGTGCACTCAACACTTTCATGTTTAGAGTCTGGATATAATGCTTAAAAGTTTGATCTATCAATCATTGATGAATTGTCAAACCCCTTCGTGTTAAGTTCTTATCACTTAATACCAGGAACCCCATTTAAGTGATTTGTACGAATCAACACTCCTACAGTAATTTGTACTCCCACTCTCACTTTTCACTTGGTCAAACCTTCCTACAGTTAGGACCATAATCAAAATCCCCTCTCGATTCCTTCAATGAACGAGAGGTCCACAAATCGAGTGATCAAACCTATAAAAGTTAGGGTCATCTCACACTCCCACTCTCACTTGGTCAAACTTTCCTACAGTTAGGACCACATTCAAAATCCCCTCTCGATTCTTTCAATGAACGAGAGGCCCATTTTCAAATCGAGCGATCAAACCTTCCTACAGTGAGGATCGTCTCAAACCTCCCATTCGGTCAAACCTTCCTATGGTTAGGGCCAAAACCAAAATCCCCTTTCGATTCCTCCAATGAACAAGAGGTCCACTTTCAAACCGGATGATCAAACCTTCCTACAGTTAGGGTCACCTCAAACTCCCGCTTGGTCAAACCTTTCTACAGTCAAGGTCAAAACCCCAATTCTTCTCGATAAACGAGAAATTCACCTTTAGTTCGGTAATCAAACCTTCCGACAGTTAGGGCTATCCGAATTTTTCGATTCTCGGAGTGGAGATCCCACTCCTAGTTTCACCTTTCCGGATTCTGGAGGTGGAGATCCCACCTCGAGTCTCCTTAGTGGAGATCCCACTCCTAGTTTCACCTTTCCGGATTCTGGAGGTGGAGATCCCACCTCGAGTCTCCTTTCCAACTGGAGATAGAATATAAAATTCTTCCTCTTCGGCGTTGGGAGATAGAATATAAAACTCTTCCTCTCCTATTTCGGGTTCGTCTTTGCCCCAAGAGAAGACACCATCCTTCAACTTCAAATGCCGGTTTAGTCTTTCACCGATTAAAAAAAGACACCAGAATACCAGTCTGGGGTATTTTATCCCGAAGCCTAAGTAGGGATAAGTCAGCGCTTAACCCGTGCTGCTGGGTGGTTCGTTCCCGTAAAAATGACCGAGTCTACATATTCAACATCGTAGCAACAAAAATTCATGCCTTTTATGCATAGGGAATTTTATCACGAATCCTGAGTAGGGATAAGTCAACGCCTAACACGCGTTGCCGGTTTAGTCTTTCACCGATTGAAAAAGACACCAGAATACCAGTCTGGGGTATTTTATCCCGAAGCCTAAGTAAGGATAAGTCAGCGCTTAACCCGTGCTACTAGGTGGTTCGTTCCCGTGAAAACGACCGAGTCTACGTATTCAACATCGTAGCAACAAAAATCCATACCTTTTATGCATGGGGAATTTTATCCCAAATCCTAAGAAGGGATAAGTCAACATCTAACACGCATTGCCGGTTTAGTCTTTCACCGTTTGAAGAAGACACCAGAATCCGAGTCTCGGGACTTTTATCCCGAAGCCTAAGTAGGGATAAGTCAGCGCCTAACACGCGTTGCCGGGTAGTCTATTCCCGTGAGAAAGACGAAGTCTACGTATTCAATATCGTAGCACTAAAAGAGTTAACTCTTTTAGCATAACGTTATATGCGGAACGAACTTAAACAATCCGCATGCAAGTCCGATTCAAACGGTAATCGGTAAAGGCACGTCAAATCCGTTGAAGGCTGAGGATTTGCCAAAAATCATAAGTCAGCGTCTAACAAGCGTTGCCGGGTAGTCTATTCCCGTGAGAAAGACGAAGTCTACGTATTCAATATCGTAGCACTAAAAGAGTTAACTCTTTTAGCACAACGTTACATGCAGAATGGACTTAAACAATCCGCATGCTAGCCCGACTCAAAGCAGAATGGACTTAAACAATCCGCATGCTAGCCCGACTCAAATGGTAGTCGGTAAAGGCTAATCAAACCAGTTGATGACTGAGGGTTTGCCAAAAATCCTATAAATGCGAGAGTCACTAATGCATCAGCTTCATTAGTTGGTCTCGTAACTTGAGCATCCAACGACTTCGGGATAAGATCCATATCTGCAGACGAAACAACTTTAATAGTTGGTCCTGCATCCTAAAATTTGGGATCGCCACGTTTCAATGCATTAAGATCTTAAACTGTGTATACTCCAGCAAACGTACGAGTATAAACTGTGTTAACGCCAGTCAACACGTTGCGATGAAAGTCAACGCCAATCAATACAAAACCCTAAGGCCAACGCCGAGCAACGCGTAGCCCTAGGTCAACGCCGGTTAACGCATTGCGACAAAGATAATCAGTTCAAAGTCAACTCAATGACACGAGTCAAAACTAACTCACCAATTTTGATTCAAGACTTCGACAACGGTCAGACGATAAACGCAGCGCCGGAAGAACTTCATCTATTCGACAAAGCACTGGATAGACTGAAGGCTGAGGAAGTCAAGAATTGAAACAGTTCACAGGTCCTTTGACACCGACTAAAGGCGGGGGACTATCATATCCAAAGCATTCCAGACTCCTCCATAAAAGAATGAGTCTGAAATACTTTGGAGGGGGTATCTGTAGGCGTCTAAAAATATCTATAGGTATCCACACACAGCTCGAGGCAGAGAGAAGATGATGAACGCCACTATCTAAGTCTAAGAGAATTATCCGACGCGGATGAACACATGAAGCGAAACGGTGAACCGAATAGCTTATGCACTCACCGGCCACCTCCAAGTAGCCCGTGTACTCGCCAGCCACCAAATCGGCGAACCAAGTAGCCCGCACGCTCATCGGCCACCGACAAACTATCCATGCGTCCGCGAAACGAATCGGGAAAGCATACAAGTCAACGAAACGACAAAATACACGTAACGATGGGATAAGTCAAAACCCAAAAAATAAAAGATAAAGCCCCTGGCGACCGAATCGCGCCAAAGCGATTCGGTCAGACCAGTGGCTCGGCCACGGGCCGATGACTGTTCGGCCAAGATTCGGTTCTTTTATGGATTCTTTCGGGATTTGGGGTTCCAACTGCTCTGATATTGTTGTTAGACAGTTTCTAACTGAAGATAGAGAGGATCCTTCGTTTTGATCTAAGAAAACCACCAACCAAGCCTATAAATAGGGGCTCGGGTGTTCATTTTTAAGGGGGTGGAGATCAAGAAGGCGAGGTGCTGCCGATTTCTCAAGTGTATAGCCACGAGTTTCAGAGAGGGTTAGCAGATCTTGACGATCTCCTGTGCATAAAGAGTGGAGTTCGAGAGATCTGAGACCCGTCCCCTATTCCTCCGGATTTAAGCTTAGTCTTAAATCCCGAGAAGAGCCGTGATTTTGCTTAGTCAAAATCGCTGCTACTGCAATTACTTTCTTCGTGAAGTGAGAGCATTGATTATCCAACTTCTGCTAACTGGATCTGATCCGCGGCGGTCCACGGATATTAACGTCCCCGGTACAGGCAAAGATCCCACGCAAGCAGCGGGTGATAAACGTCCGTTGCGCTGTTTGACAAGAGTTGTAATCCTTATTTTCATTGTATAAAGGAGATATTATAAAAAGATCATTTTTTTTATTTGAGTTTATTGTAATGACCAAAGTTGTAATAGATTCGATGACAATGAAAATATTAACTTTTGACCCAAACAGTCTCCCAATAAGACTAGCAACTTTGCTAATGCCTATTGAGCTCCATAAGTTTAGCCTTAAATTTAGAAATTGCACCCATATTAGATAATAAAAATCCTGCATCTCATCCAAATTTGTATCAATGCTCCATGGTTTTAACATTAGAGGCCTAGACCCAAAAAACCAAGGCCCAGCTTCAAGAACATCTCTTATTAATTTTTCAGATTGAAAATCAAATAGGAATAATCCTTGTTTGATTAATGAGACCTTCGGTATAGAGATGTTACCACTACAAGAAATCCGGTATTTAACGACCAAAATTAGTGAAGGGACCAGTTAACCGTCATTAATGTGTGTAAAATAACGACGGTTTTAAAGCCCTTCATCGAGTTATCACAATTATTAGAGTAATGATAGGAGATGGGATAACGGTTTTCTAGTCCCTTCGTTAATTTGGTTCTAATACCGTCGTTATTGAGCTTCCTAAAAGGCGAAGGAGTCTATTACCTTCATTAATAACTCCTAATCCTAATCATAACAGGCCACTAACCCAAACAACCAAACTAACCAAAATTAATATAAATTAAGAACCGAAACCCAAACAACCCAATAAGCGACATTCTCCTCTTAATTTGAAACCCAAACCAACGAGGATTAATATAAAAGCCGAAACCCTAATTATTTCTTCGTTCACGTTGAAAGAATCGCCAGCGCCACCTCTTCCCACCGCCAGCCAGAACCGGGCCGCTGCCCAGGCCCGGCCAGAACCGCAGCTGCCCATCGCCAGGAACCACCGCCTCTTCCCCCTGTGCCATGCGTCGGCCGTCTTCACTGGGGCACCTTCCTGCTAGCGCGTGCCGCTGCCCAGCACCAGAGCCCCAATTGACTTGAAAGAATCGCCGCGGCCACCTCTTCCAGCGCTAGCGACGGCCGGCTGCCAGCGGCCCAGAACCGCCGCTGCACATACGCCAGAACCGCCGCCTCTTCCCATGTGCCAGGGTCGCCCGTCGTCGCGTCTCCCCTAGCATCGCGAGATTTTCGGCGCTACCGTTTGGTCTGCGCTGGCCGTCGCCTTTGTGCGGCTTGCCTTTTTGTGAGTTACAAATTGCAATTTAAGTTCCTATTATAGCGCTATGACTTTTGGCATAAATGGACGCCTATACATTAGGTGTTAAATCGTTGTCTTATAGATACCTATTATTTCATTCCATGGCTGCAGTCTCGTTAAAATATTTTTTTGTTGCACATAATTTTTTTTCATATCTTATTTTTGGCGATTCGTCACTGGAATTTATCTAAAATATCTTATAGTTTATGAAAATAGTTTCATATGCTAGTAATTTTTATGAATATAATATAATTAATATTTATTGTATGAAAATAGTTTTCAAGTGCTTAAGATATTAATATAATGTTTAATATATTAATATTTTAATGTACTAATGATAGTCATAATACATTATTGTAGGGCTGCTAAAAATCACAAATAGATAGCTTAATTCCCGCATCAAAGCCACCGATGATGGAAGTTATAATCTGACGAACTTCCAGAAGGCTGTAATCTGAAGCTTTCGGCGTAAGATTGCTGAAGGTTACAATCTGACGACGCTTACACGGACAACTGATGAAGCTCCTACTTCAACAGCCTTCACAATCAAGCATCGGGAGTTATAACACATCTGACGAACCTTCATATTCTCAAGGAGGCGCAAGACGAAGATTACAAGACACATGATTCTTTGCAACGCTATGACAAATAAGAGATTATTATTTGTGATATCTCTGTAAGGCAAGACGCGGCGTCCTCGCGATGTTTCAACGTCAAAACGCCGAGGTCGACGTCCGGTCAGCAACATCAAACCGCTGCAGGGCTCGAACCCCGCGTTCAAACATCAATAAGCGCGCAGTCGAACCCCGCGTCACACATCAAAACGCCAGGGTCAGGAACGCCACGCCAACGGCAGGTCAACCGCGGTTTAAGCATGCAAAACAGCAGGGTCGAACCCCGCGTCTAACATCAAAACGCGACGCAGTCGAACCGCCGCGTCATCAAAATGCAAAACGCCAAGGGTCGAACCCTCGCGTTCCAACATCAAAACGCCTAGGGTCGAACGTACCGGCGGTCTCAAAGCCAGTCGAACCGTCAACCATCAAAACGCCAGGGTCGAACCGGGGGGGCGTTACCAACATCAAAACGCTGGAGTCGGACCCGCGTTACACGGCGAAACGTGAGGCGACCCTCGCGTTCGTAGGGGTCCAGCCAACAGCCAGACCCGCGGCGTTGCTAAGCTACAACAACCATAAACGCGAGCGACCTCTGTCGTTCATCATGTTCAGCCTAACCCGCAACTTCCGCGTCTGCCATCTAAGAGGCGAAGTTGGGTTCTGAAATGCCAGGTTGGTGTTTTGGGACTTTTGCTTTTTCCAAAAACAGCAAGCGCGAACGGCCTCAAAAGCCGTTATCCCACGTTCTGAGGGATTTTCGGCCCACTTAGGAAGAGATTTAAGGGGCGGTTTCACCCCGCTTAATCTCTATAAATTTAACTGAGATCACATTCAGTTCACGGGGGCATTGCGGGTTCGGATGGATTATCTGGGCTTGATCTACCACTGGAGAGAGGTTTTTGAGGAGATCGGCATCATCTTCGAACGAAGATCATCTTCACGTTCAGGCAACAGCTTTTATCGCTTGGCCTATTAAACCGATGCTTCGGTTGCAAATCAAGAACTCTTTTTCAAGAGTTCAAACTCGATCAGAAGTTATCAACCTCATACAAGAGATTTTAGAACTTGGCGCTACGCAAAGTTCTCGCACAACGCTCAAATCGTGAGGAGAAGACATTTGTTCCAGTGAATCAAGAGCGTGCGGATCGTCACGGAAGAGCAAACTCGAACAAGCACTCTGAGGAGGCACTCATCGCACGGCAGTGAAGAACCGGCAGTTTTAAACAAAGGGAAACAATTCGTTTTCCTCTCTTTTGTATATCAAGTTGTAAACGCGAGATGCAAAGGAATGCAAAATCACATTTTCTTTATTCTCTTCTTTGCAATTTTCCTACTATACAATTATAAGTGTATCATTAGTCTGATATCTAACTATTATATATAACCCAACTTTGCGCATTTCATCACCATAAATTACAAATTCTACTAATTACCGTAGTAATATTAGTGACGGTAATATGTGTCCGTCCGTTTAGACTTATAACGACGGGTAGTATAATGCCGTTCGTGGACCCTTTAGCGAAGAGGGCTTCAACGACGGTGACGAGGGATTTTTTCCCGCGTCGTTATCAATAACAATACGAATGTTTTCAGGCTCTTTACCGAGGAAATCCCTTCGTTAAAGAATGTAATTTTCTTGTAGTGTCGCCCAGTAACTTGCTGAGCATAGGACTTCCAATTGATTTAAATTTTGACATTCATCGTAATGACATGGCCCAATTTAAGGGCTATTTCTGCCATAAATCTTCTGAGTAAATCTCTAAACTCTGGTGAAGGCGCAACAGATCGTCTAGGGTTTCCTATGCTTAATCCATTGCATTTTAATTTTCAGAAAACTCAACAACACGTCTGCGTAATCAAACCCAGGAATCTGTAGATCTAAGTTAGTTTCTCCATTGATTTCTTTTTCTTCTCCCTTTTGACCTGAGTCGAGCCATAACAATGTTGTCAAATCCTTCATAATTTTTAGCCAATTTGTATCAAATATTGATCCCCGGATCATATAAACTTGAGTTAGAAGCTCTCAATGCTAATATTAAAGATATTTTCCCACTTCTCTCTTCCTTCTTCGGCCCATGAAAATAAGGGGGGGCCAAGTTTAGCAAAAAACGATCTCGCGCTAACTTGCAGGCGCTCAGATAGCCGCTCTTTTTTTCCCCCCTTTTTGTCACGCTAGATCATTATTCATTTGACGCAGAGCTTTCCTCGTGGATTCACAACTTTCCTATTGTTAGAAGTTTTTGGAGTGTCATGCATCTCTCTTGTCATACTTCTAGCTACATTATACTTATTTAACAAACACCAAGTTTTGAAATCTTAGGCAGTATCTACTAAGTAAAAAAATGAGCATCCTAGATGGATTACCCGAACATCTTCTGTTTTGAAGTATAATTAGTTTGCCTTCACACTATTACAGGTTTACATACAAAAGTAACCTCGCACGTACGCACACGCCGCCCATTTAATTCAGCAATGTTCCCTCATATAACCATATATAAAACACATGTACTATGCATGGCATGCCATATACTAAATATGGTCACGAGCATATATGATGTCACCCCCTGCTACTTGCCTCGGCGACGCGAACAGCCTCTTCGCACAAAGGCAGTCCAAATTGCGACGAAGGCGCCTTCACGTCCCTCATCGCGCGTCGGCAAACGGCCCTCCACCATCTTATCTTATCCAGCATCATATCGCTCCTCGCTGCGCTCTCTTCGGCCACCACCCTCCCTCCCTTCACATTCATGATCTCCCAACCTCACAAAGAAATCTCGAACGAACGACAAGTCTTCTTCTTCTAATTTCTCCTCTTATTAATCCTCGCCCCAATACTCCCTCACCGCCCGCTCGACGCCCGAATCCACACCTTCTTTGGCGCCGAGAAACTAGAAGGATCGCCGTCAAGTTTAAGCACGGTGAGTTAGTAGTAGTCCAAGAGAGTCCAGGGAGGGAGGAGAGAGAGTTGTAGGCTGAGGTAGAGGGAGGAGAGAGAGGAGAGGAAGGCGAGGGAGGCAGCGGGACGGAGGTGTAAATGGTGGAAGTTCTGGGGAGGGTTTCAGAGAGTGGAGTTGGGTGAGGTTTCGAGTCGTCGGGGAAGGAGTGGAGGCATTGAGGTGGGCGTCCGAGGAGGAGGGTGATGCATGTGGGGTTGTTGGGGGGAGGTGGTGGCAGCTTGTTTCGAGTTGACGGAGAGGCGGCGGATGTTGGTCAGGCTCGAAGCCGAGGGTGTCCCGGAGGCTTGTTAAGCTGGTTGAAGTTGGCTACGAGGTCGCTCTATGAGCCCTGCAAAATTAAGCGAGGAAATAAACTGTCATCTCTGTGATTTCAACATAATTGCATGTATGTGGTATTTTTAGATGATGTAAGACTTATTTCAGATTAACTAAATTAATATTGGGTATCCTTAATGAATTGTAGTAGTCGTATTAGCTGCCGAAATAATGCTATGAATGTTAATTAAGAACTAAAATTAAAGATAATTATTAGTGATTGCAAGTTTCTCAATATAACATTAGAAATAATATTTTCAGCACATGCGAATTCATACTGGGATTATGCTATATTGATATCGTACTTAAAAGTCATTCATGCTAATTTTATGACAATTTTAATCGAATAAATATGAATATTATTGCAAAATTTCTCACTTGTGGAACCTACAAACTATTTTGAAAAAATTTATATCTTTTTAATCTTTACTCTATTCGTCTTAATTCAATTAAAGTATATATGTTACTACTTAGCTTTGTGAGCACTGATCACATGCGGCAAAAGGAAGGGATAGCTCCCAAAGTCGGACGCATATTTATGTCCATAAATAAATTTTTGGGACTGAAATAATATTAATCTTCAATATTAAGGCTACAGAAGATAATTTTTGGCAACGCCATTATTATCACGTCTTTCAGGAGAACTGGAGTTCAATACTACGAGTATGAGGATTCATTTTTCACATTGTTATAATTGTCACCATTGACGGTGACTTAGCCGTACTGTTGGCCCGATGTCAAAAAATGAACAAAATTTATATTAGAATAGACTCCTTATGGATTATAAATTTATAGTGTGCTAATAACAAAAAGTCAAGGGTAACGATTTTTTAAATTGGGGAGAGGGACTTTAGAAATTAAGCCAAGTTGGAGGTATAAATAACTTATCATGTATATACGGATATACCCCCTTCATTATAATTTATCAGAGCCTCAAAAAAGAATGGACTTTTAGAAATTAGCAAGTGGACGTAATAAATACACTAGTCATGATATTACGCGTCTGCTTATAATTTATCAGAGCTCAAAAGACTGGGACTAAAATTATCTCCGTGCGAAAGACAGCTATCTTAAATTATTTATCGACCTGATGGGCATTTTTCTATCTTGTGTGCGATGATTTTTGTTGAGTCACTGAGGAGTTCAAGTAGATATTCGGATCTCCTGCTTATTTCATCTCCATTTCGGCCCAGCAAAAAAAATTAAAAAAAAAGATTCCATTGTAGTTCCTCCATTCGATTTCTTCTTCGATCTCCCCTTTTGGACTCCTTGGTCGAGCCCATACACAATGTTGTCAAATCCTTCATATTTTTAGCCAAACTTGTGTTCAATTGATCCCGGATCCACCATGTGCCACGTCGCCCGTCGTCGGCGTCTCCCCAGCATCGCGAGATCTTTCCGCTACCTTTGGTCGCTGCCCTGCCGTCGCCTTTGGTCGCTGCCTTTTGTGAGTTACAATTGCATTTAAGTCCCTATAATTTAGCCGACTATGGACTTTTGCCATAAATGACCCTATACATTAGGTGTTAATCGTTGTCTTATAAGATACTAGTATTCATTCCATGCTCAGTCTCCTTAAAATATTTTTTTTGCACATAATTTTTTTTCTATCTTATTTTTGCGATTCGTCACGTGAAATTTTATCTAAAAATATCTTATAGTTTATGAAAATAGTTTCATATGCTAGTAATTATTTATGTAATATTAATATATTAATATTATTTATGAAAATAGTTTCAAGTGCTTAAGATATTATATTATGTTTAATATATTAATATTTTAATGTACTAATGATATCATAATACATTATTGTAGGCTGTCTAAAAATCACAATAGATAGCTTATTCCCCATCAACCACCGATGATGGAAGTTATAATCTGACGACTTCCAGAAGGCTGTAATCTGAAGACTTTCGCGTAGATTGCTGAAGGTTACAATCTGACGACCTTCACGACAACTGATGGAAGCTCTACTTCAACAGCCTTCACAATCAACATCGGGAGTTACAATCTGACGACTCTCATATTCTCAAGGAGCCAAGACGAAGATTACAAGACAATGATCTTTGCAACGCTATGACAAAAAGAGATTACTTAGTGATAATCTCTGTAAGGCAAGACGCGGAGGTCCTCCCCGTGTTTCAACGTCAAAACGCCGAGGTCGAACCCGCGTCACAACATCAAAACGCCAGGGTCGAACCCCGCGTCTCAACATCAAAATGCCAGGGTCGAACCCCGCGTCACAACATCAAAACGCCAGGGTCGACAGCCAGGCGTCGAACCAGTCACACATCAAAACGCCAGGTCGAACCCCGCGTCTCAACATCAAAACGCCAGGGTCGAACCGCCGCGTCATACATCAAAAGCCAGGGTCGAACCCGCGTCACACATCAAAAACGCCAGGGTCGAACCCCGCGTCTCAACATCAAAACGCCAGGGTCGAACCGCGTCACAACATCAAAACGCCAGGGTCGAACCGGGCGTTACAACAGTCAAAACGCTGGAGTCGGACCCGCCGTTACAACAGGCGAAACGTGAGCGACCCTCGGCGTTGCGTAGGGGTCCAGCCAACACCGACCCCCGCGTTTCTAAGCTACAACAACCAAAACGCGAGCGACCTCGCGTTCATCATGTCAGCAACCCAACTTCGCGTCTCAATTCTAAGAGGCAAGTTGGGTCTGATGCCAGGTTGGGTGTTTTTTGGGACTTTTTGCTTTTCAAACACAAGCCGAACGGCCTCAAAACCGTTATCCCACGTTCTGAGGATTTTCGCCCACTTAGGAAGAGATTTAAGGGGCGGTTTCACCCCCTTAATCTCTATAAATAACTGAGATCAATTCAGTTCACGGGGGCTTCGGGTTTCGGTGATTATCTGGGCTTGATCGACCACTGGAGAGAGGTTTTTGAGGAATCGGCATCATCTTCCAACGAAGATCATCTTCAACTTCAGCAACAGCTTTTATCCTTGGCCTATTAACCGATCTTCGGTTCAAATCAACTCTTTATTCAAGAGTTCAATGACTCGATCAGAGTTATCAACTCATCAAGAGTTTTAACTTGCCACGCAATTCTCGCACAACGTCAAATCGTGAGGAGAAGACATTGTTCCAGTGAATCAAGACAGTGCGGATCGTCAACGGAGGAGCAAACTCGACACAAGCACTCGAGGGAGGCACTCCATCGCCACCGTGAAGACCCAGTTTTAAACAAAGGGGAAAACAAATTCGTTTTCCTCTCTTTGTAATCAAGTTGTAACGCGAGATCAAAGGATATCAAAATCACATTTTTTTATTCTCTCTTTTCTTTACTATGCAATTTTCCCTAATACAATTATAAGTATATTAGTCTGATATCTACTATTATATATAACCAACTTTGCGCATTTCATCACATAATTACATTCTATAATTACCGTAGTAAATATTAATGACGGTAATATGTTCCGTCGTTATAGACTCTATAACGACGGGTAGTATATCCCTTCGTGACCCTTTAGCGAAGAGGGCTTCAACGACGGGTGACGAAGGGATTTTTCCCCGTCGTTATCATACAATAACGAATGTTTTCAGCTCTTTAACGAAGGGAAATCCCTTCGTTAAAAATGTAATTTCTTGTAGTGTACCCCATAACTTGCTGACATAGGACTCCATTGATTTAAATTTGACATTCAATCGTATGACATGCCCAATTAAGGCATTTCTCCATAAATCTTCTGAGTAAATCTCTAAACTCTGGTGAAGGCGCCAACAGATCGTCTAGGGTTTCCTATGACTTATCCATTGATTTTAATTTCTCAGAAGAACTCACAACACGCTGCGAATCAACCAGGAAATCTGTAGATCTAAGTAGTTCCTCCATTGATTTCTTCTTCTTCTCCCCTTTTGGACCTGTCGAGCCCATAACAATGTTGTCAAATCCTTCATAATTTTTAGCCAAATTTGTATCAAATTGATCCCCGGATCCAATCAAACTTGAGTTAGAAGCTCTCAATCCTATATTAAAGATATTCTTCCCACTTCTCTTCTTCTTCTTCGCCATGAAAATCTAAGCGGGGGCGCAAGTTAGCAAAAAACAGATCTCCCGCTAACTTGCACCATCAGATAGCCCGCTCTTTTCCCTTTTTGTCACCTAGATCATTATTCATTTGACCATAGAGCTTTCCTCGTGGATTCAAAACTTTCCTATTGTTAGAAGTTTTTGAGTGTCATCATCTTCTTTTCATACTTCTAGCTACATTCATACTATTTCAACAAACACCAAGTTTTGAACTCTTAGCGGTATCTTACTAGTAAAAAAATGAGCATCCTAGATGGGATACCCGAACATCTTCTGGTTTGAAGTATATTAGTTTCCCTTCACACTATTACAGTTTACATACACAAAAGTAACCTCCCACGTACGCACACCCCCATTAATCAGACCAATGTTCACCTACATATAACATATATAAAACACATGTACATGCATGCATGCATATACTAAATATGGTCACCATATATGATCCACCCTCTACTTCCTCGGCGACCCGAACAACCTCTTCGGCGACAAAGCAGTCCAAATTGGCGACCGAAGGCCCTTCACCTCCCTCATCGGCGTCGCAAACCCCTCCACCATCTTATACTTATCCAGCATCATATCCTCCTCCTCCTCTCTCCCCACCACCACCCTCCCTCCCTTCACATTCATGCTCCCAAACCTCACAAACATCCTCCGAACGAACGACCTCTTCTTCTTAATTTCTCCTCTATTAATCCTCGCCCCCAAATACTCCCTCACCGCCTCGACCCCGAGATCCACCACCTTCTTTGGCGGCGAAACTAGAGGATTCCCGTCAAGTTTAAGCACGGTGAGATTAGTAAGTAGTCCAAGAGAGTCAGGGAGGGAGGAGAGAGAGTTGTAGCTGAGGTCGAGGGAGGAGAGAGAGGAGAGGAGGCCGAGGGAGCACGGGACGGAGGTTAAATGGTGGAAGTTCTGGGAGAGGTTCAGAGAGTGGAGTTGGGTGAGGTTCTCGAGGTCGTCGGGGAGGGAGTGGAGGCAGTTGAGGTGGGCGTCGAGGGAGCGGAGGGTGATCATGTGGGAGGTTGTTGGGGGGAGGTGGGTGAGCTTGTTCGAGTTGACGGAGAGGCGCCGGATGTTGGTCAGCTCGAAGCCGAGGGTGTCCGGGAGGCTTGTTAGCTGGTTGAAGTTGGCTACGAGGTCCTCTAGAGCCCTGCAAAATTAAGCGAGGAAATAAACTGTCATTCTCTGTGATTTCAAAATAATTGCATGTATGTGGTAATTTTTAGATGATTAAGACTTATTTCAGATTAACTAATTAATATTGTATCATTAATGAATTGTAGTAGTCGTATTTTAGCTCCGAATAAAATCATGAATGTTAATTTTAAGAACTAAAATTAAAGGAATATTATTAAGCTGATTGCAAGTTTCTCAATATAACATTAGAACTAATATTTTCACACATCAATTCATATGGGATTATCTATATTGGATATCGTCTTAAAAGTCATTATGCTAATTTTATGACAATTTAATGCAATAAATATGATATTATTGCAAAATTTCTCAACTTGTGGAACCTACAAACTATTTTGAAAAAATTTATATCTTTTTTAATCTTTAACTCTATTCTTAATTCAATTAAAGTATAATGTTACTACTAGATTTGTGACACTGATCACATGCGCAAAAGGATGGGATAGCTCCCAAGTCTGACCATATTTATGTCCATAAATAAATTTTTGGGACTGAAAAATATTAATCTTCAATATAAGGCTACAAAGATAATTTTGCAACGCCATTATTATCACGTCTTTCAGGAGAACTGGAGTTCAATACTACAGTATGAGGATATCTTTTTCAACATTGTTATATTGTCACCATGACGGTGACTTACCGTACTGTTGGCCTGTCAAAAAATGAACAAAATTTATATTTAGAATAGGATTCCTTATGGATTATAAATTTATAGTGGCTAATAACAAAAAGTCAAGGGTAACGATTTTTTTAAATTGGGGAGAGGGACTTTTAGAAATTAAGCCAAGTTGGAGGTATAATAACTTATCATGTATATACGGATATACCCCCTTCTTATAATTTATCAGAGCTCAAAAGAATGGACTTTTAGAAATTAAGCCAAGTTGGACGTATAATAACCTATCATGTATATACGCCTGCTTATAATTTATCAGAGCTCAAAAGAATGGGACTAAATTATCTCCGTGGCGAAAGAACTACTTAATTATTTATCGACCCCTGATGGGCATTTATTTATCTGTGTGCGATGATTTTTGTTGAGTCACTGAGGAGTTCAAGTAGATATTCGATCTTCCTGCTTAATTTCATCTCCATTTCGCCCAAGCAAAAAAAAAATTAAAAAAAAAAGATTCCATTGAACGCTATCAGATCAAACGAACTAGATGATAATTGATATTTTATATGATCTGTGATACAAATACTATAAGTTAAAATTTACCGTTTATCTTTATTTGGGGAGTGGGCAGCGAGGTAGGTTGCGTCATATGACTCATATTAATTAACTTCTCTTGGAAAAAGAACAAGATATAAAATTAAAAAAAAAGTGTGCAATCAAACAAGTGATTACAAGACCATAAGTTATTTATTTACCCAATTTCTTCGTGCTTAAGTCACAATATTCATTCTAAATTCGACTTTTCATTGAAGTACTTAGCAAAAACGACCTACATGTCTATTATATGGAGGCATGTTACCGGTGGAATCCAATAGCATCAAAATTGAGTTTTTTCAAATCATTGTCAAGGAAAACAAACAAAACTTCAAATTAAATACTATTTTAGGGGAAGTAGTTAGCATGTTGTAGGTTGCCTCCTCAAATTAATGGAGAAATGAGCTAACTTTAAACTCGAAGCTCTATATCTTAATGAAGTTGTTAGCAGGACAATTATGAATTCCAACCTTATCCCCTTGTATATTCTAGTATTATGGTAAGGTCCAAGTGACCCAGTTGCTAAGTTAAGTTTGATGAATGCTTTCATTAATCTATTGCCTCTTTGCAACTAATCTCGTGTTTTGAAGTAACTTAAAACAAAACCCATTCCCTTTCTAACTAAGGGCTTCTTTAACAGAAATGAGCGGCCCTTTTAGGGTTGTTGCTAACTACTAGTAGTTATATACCAAACTTGGTCATTTTTTTGCACATTATAAATTCATAATCCTAGCTTGTTACCTATCCTATATCCAAGCTTTATACTAATTTAGGTATCAGCAGAATTTGAATGTTCATCACATCTTACAGAGATCATTAATTTATGCATCCCTTCATATAAGATTATTGTATATAGTTCGTTTCAAATTGAAGTAGGATGCATTTTTTGTTCTTAGTTAGACGTCATATTAATTTTGGTGGTTAGGACAAATGCAAAACATTAAACACATATATAAGAAACTTTCCATAAAGTTTTTTTTTTTTTTTTTTTTTTTTTTTTTTGGGGGGGGGTGGGGGGTACCCGGCCGAAATTTAAAAAAAAAACTTGACGCAAATTAAATTACCTGCAATTTTCTATGGTCCTTGGAAGGGATTGAAGGAGATTGCCGGAGACATCAAGGTACTTGAGCTTAGAGAGGCAACCAATTGAGTTGGGCAGTGTCTTCAACTGGTTTGAATGCACATCCAAAGTCACCAAATTCACTAGCCGTGCCGTCAGTGACTCCGGTATGATCTGCTCATGCTCAACAATTTTTTTTAAATAAATATATAAAAGAACAAGAACTAATAAAAGGGAGGAAAAAGTATGCAAATATTTATCTCAAATTATTTATCCTTTCTGTTTAAGTTGACTTTGGAACAAGTTATATATAAGCATTTGCGCTGCTTGGACTTGGTTAATATCTATCAAGGTGAGTGCGAAGCATTCGGTTGTGTGAAGGGGGAAGAAATGAACTGAGATAGTATTAAATATCTCTCATTAAGCACCTTCCTGCTTATATATAAGAGATAGCATTAAATATATTTTGTAAACTAATAGTTACGCCGTCGTTCATCATCATTGTGGAAGAGAGTTATCTGTCTGCCTCTTGCAATTGTATACACTATCTCAACATTCGGGAGCACCTACTACATGATATATGGACAAAATCAATTAATATTACACCTTGGTTTCCTCCACAATTAATTTGATCTTATATAACCACTTGAAATAAATTGCATCTTCGACCAGAAAAAAAAAGGGTCAGCTTATAACCTTAATTACCATTTTTCAAACCCCGAGGGGGGGTGATGGATAATTAATTAAGAGGTTTTTTTTCTTTTCTTTTGGTAATTATTTCCGTAACACTTTCTCTATATATGAACAATATCCTGAAATAATTTAAAGTTGGTAGAGTTTTACCTCGAGACTGTTGTTGGAGAGATCAAGCTTGGTGATAGAAGCAAGATTGAGAGAGAGTGTACTCGGAATAGAATCAAGACACATCGCACTCATGTCCACTTTCTTCTCCACTAAAGCCTTTTCATTATCATTCATCTCCCTCTTCATCACTCCCCTTTTCCTCCCTAATTCCATCCTCATCTCTCAAAACCTCTATACATTAAAATAAATAAATACAATTAAAACCGTCAATAGAATTTACCCCAAATAAATAAATTAATACGCCTTTAAAAGAGCTTATAGTTTAACCTCACCTCTTAACAAATAGACAAGCAAGATGAAGAAGAATTATGAGAAGATGCTTAATTGATGGTGTTCGAGCTTTTCTAGGCAGATATTTATAGACCCTCCATGCGTACGGATCCTCTTGTACCACGCTAAGAAACACGTGTGGGCTGCTTTCTACCCGGGCGTAGGCACGTGTCAAATATCTCAAAGTCAACGCTCAAAGTCATGAGGCCCTGCTCACAGATAAGCACACCACCTCTACAACGGCCGAAGGCTATACCTAATCACACTTGGGATTTTTCCGTGTTGGTCCCTTACATCTTTGACATTTTTAGTTAGTCCTCCAATTGAGTTTGCTGCTTAATTAGTTCTCGAATCCTTTTCTGTTTGGTTGTTTTCCGAAAAAAATCGGAAATGGAAATGTCACATTTCATTTGATTTCAACCCATTTCAAGAGTTTTCCCACATTTCTTTTTTTGTGTTTGTTTCGCAAAGAAATCACCTCATTTCACCGCCAAGTCACACAAACAGACAAAAAAGCCGCAATAGTAACAGTGCACCACATTTCTATTTCTTGTGTTTGTTTGAACAAAAAGCAAAGGAAAGAGAAATCAGCCCATTTAAATAATCTGTTTTATTCAGCTTTACTATTCTAACAGTGCTTTTAGTAATAAATAATTCATTGAAGTGACATTTCCAAGTGTTTTCAGAGGTTTTTGTTGTGAAAACACATTTCTTAAAAAGCTGATGTGGCATCCTACGTGGCGTTTTATTTCTTTAAATTACAAAATGAAACAAACTGAAGAAATGGAAAACCCTTGAAACCAAAATCCTATGTGGCACATAGGAGATTTCTTGAAAGGTGATGTGGCGGGTGTTTTCTCATTTTTTTGAGCAAACAAACATACCCTTAGTTTCTTTCAAAACTAGTCCGTGTAATTAGCTACTGTTTAATTCTGGGGGAACGTTTCATTTAATTTGACTTCTTGTAAAGCATGGGTTAGTTTTACCCCTCTACTTAAGTTTCTCTAATCCGAAATCCCATTTAAACGCACAATTTGACTTTCAAGCCCACTTAAACACATCTCATTGAACTCGTTTCTTTAAATATTTTAAGATTTTAGGGGAAACCACTAATTGAGAGTAGAAATGAAATTCACAATATATGCGGTTAACAAATAGCTCAATCAGAGCTAGCAATTTGGACGGAGTAACTAACTCACGGACTAATTTGAATTAACTGAGCTAGGGACTAAGTGCCAATTTCCAAAGATTTAAGAGACACAAACTCAAAATATTAAAGATTTAAGGGAACCATATCGAAAGAACTCTCGAGACTTACATGTTGGCACGTGGCGATATTCCAGTGGATTTATTTTTCGTGTTCTCGGTGTCGGTAAAGAATAATTGTTTTAGCTAATCAACTTCTCTGATTGGATTGTATCGCGACTTGAAGCAACCTGGAAGTTTTGAGCGCCGCTTGCGCAGCCGCATTTCCGTACATGTTTTGACTTCCTTACAATTTTGGATTACTCTTCTTAAGATTTCCGGTTCTTGGACGAAGTCTGAGGCTTATTAAATTTCTTATTTATTTCGTTTGTTTATTTTTATGTCAGTTGTTCTTTGTTTTCTCTTTCTATTTAATTATTTCTCTTGCTTTTTTTAGTTGAATGTAGTTGAGGGATCAAGATCATCTCAACCTATAACGAATCCTTTTTAAAGTACTAATTAAATATGTGTAAGTACGTTGAGAAATGAAGAGAACATTAGGTGATGTACGGGGTTATGAGATTCCAGTCACATGCCACGTAATGAATGTATATATGAAAATTATGTAGGACATGATTAGATTTAGATTCATAGGAAAACCTAGGACGCAAAAAACAACTCCTTGCATAAACAGCCCTCGTATGTACGGCCGCAGAGCGCGCCGCACACTCTCTCTCAATAAATAAATAATAACAACGTACAAATTTTCAATTTAGCTTAATTCCGAAACTTATTCTCAAAAAACGATCTATTTGAAAAATATTTACCAAATTTAATCCAGTTTTAGCCAGTTGGCTGAAACTGAGTCGGATTTGGTCAAAAAACCTACAAAACTTCACGGAACTTGAAGTCCCGTGAAGTTTTATAATTATTTTCACCAAATTCGATCCAGTTTCAGCCAGTTGGCTGAAATTGAGTCGAATGTAGTAAATAATTTCTAAATAGATCATTTTTTGAGATTAAGTTTCTAAACGGGTTGTTTTTGAAATTTGTCCTAATAACAACAACAATAATAAATAATAAAATGTATATGTGTTATACTATTACCAGTTGAGCCAAGTTAAATTTGCTTTCACCTGAAAAAGATGATCCTGGAACTAGCAAATTTTTTTGGTCAATGAAGTAATTTTATTCATTTACCAAAATGGGAAGTATATGTACATCAGATATTCAGTATATGAACTGAAAAATCAATCAAGAAAACAACAAAAAAAAGAAACTAAGGTCAGCTAAGTATATACAATGGCTTTATAAAGTTATAAGCCATTCTTTCTTATTTGCTAGATATGGACCATTCAAGATGATAGTCATAATATCAACTTTGATTTCTCTTATAATCTGCTCAATACTCATGTTCTTCAATTTGAAAAATCTGTTGTTGCGCTCCCTCCATAACATGTAGATTGTTGAAGCTAGTGCCATTCTTTTCACTCTTTGTTTAAGTCATCGACCTCTTAGCCTGTAAACAAACCAATCCATCAAAAGATTCCAGTCACAAGCCCTCCAACCGAATTGAAGCCACCCCATGATCCCATTCCAAACTGCATTCGCAAAGCTGCAATCGAAAAAGAGATGGTTTCGGGATTCCAGAACTGCATCATTGCATAGACTATAGAGACCAAAGTTAATGACTCCTCTTTTGAGCAGTCTATCCCTTGTAAGAAGTCTGTTTTGCACAGCTAGCCATAAGATGAAACAATGTCTTGAGTAGTTCAAGTTATCCCATATTGTTGTGAACCATGGTACCTTAATAGCCACAAGATGAAACAATGTTCCTGGAACTAGCACTTTGAAAGCATTTAAAGTCTTATTTTTGGAGTTTTCTAGTGTTCTAGCTCTCGTTTAATTAGTATATACTCATATACCTTATACAAGTATTAAGCTTATGCTTGCACTTACAGATCATCTATTATCTAATACTTTATATACATATAAAGGAAAAGAGACAATGAGTACCTCTTTTTTTGTGTTATGAGAAGGAGATAATAGAGTATTTTATCATTTATAGTAGATAGTTGAAAAGGTAGAGTTTTTCTTAGATAAATTACAATATTAAGTTTTAAGTTCAAAATTAGATAGTTTAACCTTCAATCTCCTTTACAAGTTTGAATAATAAGTTATAATTTTTAAAAACTAAAAAAAACCACCGGGATTTCAATGTATCAAGATTTCAATCAACATTCATATTTGGTTCACCCGGGATTGTGATGCGAATGAAATTAGGACTTTCCTCTAATTCCCAAATGGATAGTAAGAAGTTCCATCATCCCCTCGTGTAAAGGACATAGGACTTTCCACGACCATTATACTCTCCCACAACATGAATTCCCCACATCGATAATATATTATAATATTATAATATAATATGTTAAATTAAGGGCTATTTGTAATTTTAAACTTTTAGGGTTTTGTTTGTAAAGTTTTTAGGATTATTTGTAATTTTTAAAACTTTCAAAAAGGTGCTTGTAAAGTTTTTGGGGTCTATTTTATAAATTTTTTGTGGTGCTATTTGTATTTTATAAACTTTCACGAAGATTTTTGTAAACTCTACAATGATGTTTGTAATTTAGAAACTTTTTAGTGATTTTTTTGTAAAACTTTTAAGGACTTGTTTGTAGTAATTTAAACCTTTCAACATAATGTTTGATAGTTTAGCAACTTTCATATGGCTAGTTGTAAAAATTTTAAATAGTTATTTGTAAACTTTTCAATGGAATATTCATAATTATTTAAACTTTAAAGGGGCTAGTTATAAACTTTTGGGGGTTTGTTTTTTAAATATTCAGGGGGTTATTCATAATTTTAAACTTTATAGAGGACCCTTTGTATTTTTTGGATTTTCTAGGGTTGCTTGTAATTTATGGATTTATAATTTTCAAATTTTATGGTGCTATTTGTAATTCTAAGATTTCTCAAGGATTTATTTGTAATTTTTGAATCATAAGTGGTTGTTTGCAACTTTCATAAGGTTGTTTGTAGTTTTCAGATTTTTTGCAGGGTGTTTGTAATTTTTAAAACTTTTAAGGAGTTATTTGTAAAAAATTAGGGTGTTGTTTGTAATATTTCAAAATTTTTATTAGGGTGTTTTTTATTTTTTCAACCTGAATGGGGCAGTTGTAAATTTTTCTAAAGGATATTTGCAAAATTTTAGCAAAAAATTATAATTTCCAAAACTTTTAAGGTTGGTTGTAAAATTTTTAAGGGGTTGCTTATAAATTTTTAGAGGCCTATTTGTAATTTTGAATTTTATATAACTTTTATAATTTTTGGATTTCTTTGGATTGTTTGTAATTTATGAATTTTAAAGGGATGGTTTATAATTTTCTAAAATTTATGATGCTATTTGTAATTTTTAGTTTTTAGGAGTTAATTGTATATTTTGAATCTTAAGGGAATATTTACAAATTTCTAGTTTTTACAGCCTTATTTTAAATTTTAGCTTTTTCAGAGGTTGTTTCTATTTTTTGGATTTGAGGAATAGTTTGTGGTTTTTGAATTTTTAAGGAGCGGTTATAGTTTTTGAATTTTGAAGGGGATAGTTGATAATTTTCTAATCTTCAAAAAACACTCTTTTATAAAGGAGGGGTTTGATTAATAGAATTTTTCAAATTATAGATACTCTTATTTTGATAATGATTATTAGATAAAGATGATTATAGAAGGATTTTGATTATTAGAATTTTTTAATTATAGATAATTTTAATTTGATTAGGATTCTTAATTACCTGAATATAAGATTAGATGTCTTCTTCTGATAGGATAGAATGCTAAATGTCTTTTTTTTTTAATATGACACAGGTAGATGATGCATGTTAATTTTTTGAGTATTTAGGAGATCTATCAATTTCTCATTTCATAAAAAGGAGGGATATTGGATGATTGAATTAGCGGCGGATCCAGAAAAATTTTCGCAGGGGAATGAATTATAAGTATCCATTTACCTAAAATTAAAAAAATAATTATTAGTTATATAATTATGGGTTAAACTCAAATGGAATTGGCTGTTTAATGCAAGTGGGCTTAAGTAGGCTACTAGTTATTGGTTATATAACAACTATTGGGCCAATAGCATGTAAATTTTTTTTAAAAATAGAGGGGGGCATATTAAAACTTATGAAGACTTTATAATGCAATTATCAAATATTCTGGAGGGCAGTTGCACTCTGGGCTAGAATCCTTTTTGAGAAATTATCAGAGCCTGAAATTTGTTGATTGTAAATAAACCAACATTTACAAAGATTGAATCATTGAAACTAGTGTTCGTAACGAGTTAGTTTTGAATCTGGAAATGCCAGATTAATTATTATAATTATTCATTTTTTTTCTCTAAAAAAGTTATTATTATTCATTTGAGGACTATGTATACTCGATAAATTGAGCCATATTTTATCTCATCTCCACTTGATATGATCTTAACTTATATTTTTATAATAAAATTTTTCCTAATCTGTCTAACAAATACTTTTTGGTAAGGATTGTGGGGGCATCTAGCTAGTCTATTAATCAATTCACATGATTTTGTTTATTTGAAAGAAAGACGATCTCTACAAGATGAAGAAACTCATACAACACTAAAGATCTACATCCTTGGTCAACAAAGAACGAAAGTTTTAAGGTACGTATCACCTCCAGTCAAAAAATTAGAAAATTACTACTACCGATGAACCACACAAATCCAAACCTTTCTTAGCCTCATGATGCAAAATCTTTACTACTACCACAACAACATTGATGACGATGACTTTTGTTCATAATTACTTTAATTATGCTCCTGCTTATAGAAAGTATAATCACCGTATTAATAATATACAGATAATTAAATTGATTAGGTGCTGTGCCTCGTCATTATTGTAGTAATTAGAAGAAAAACTATTTAGTTTATTTTCTATTATTATTTTTTGAGGTGGATTGCCTCCTACCACTAATGAACTTCTAGGTTGTATTTATTTTATTTTTCTCATCCTTTTCAGTTTACTAAGTGAATTGAAGTTTAGTCAATGAAGATATATTAAAGATATATATCTAGTGATAGTTAATTCGTTCTGTAATATTTGACTTAGCTTTTATATTATGTAGTGAATTCTGACTTTAAATTAGTCACACGACAAAAGAAATAACTTGTTTTGATGAACCTGTAACATGTGTTATGCGGAATTAATATCGATGAATGAATCTTGGAAAATGCAACGAAATGATCTCGTTCTCGCAAAGAGATGAGGGGTGGCTAGCTACACATTTTGAACATGTCTTAATTAAATAAATAATACTAGATAATGTATCTATCATGGAAAAAAGATCTATGACCGAACTAGGTGATGTATTTTTTATGAAAGAAAATCTAGGATTTTTTCTTTTCCTTGGTAGGAAAAGTAGTAAATGCCTTGTTCCTTTTTTTAAAAAACTTGAATTGCGTTCAGATTGTAAGCGTTGTTTTTCTTTGATTGTAAGCATTGTTACTAATTAAGGTCGAATATATCGCCTCGTATGAACGATGAATAGTGTGTGAAAGTATTGCAATATGCCGCATGATAGATGGGTACATCATTATCTTCTTCTTCTTTTTTCTTCCCCCATCTTGTCCTTTTTGGCCCATGTGTGCCCATGTGTTCCATTAAGCATTGTTACTAATTAAGGTCGAATATATCGCCTCGTATGAACGATGAATAGTGTGTGAAAGTATTGCAATATGCCGCATGATAGATGGGTACATCATTATCTTCTTCTTCTTTTTTCTTCCCCCATCTTGTCCTTTTTGGCCCATGTGTGCCCATGTGTTCCATT
>NC_033798.1:100387828-100390734 GCF_001876935.1 Asparagus officinalis | reverse complement strand
ACGCTATAGGGTTTATTTGCAAAAAAGTTCCAGCGACTTCAAAAACTCGAGCTCTCTCGCACGTACGCTATAGGGTTTATTTGCAAAAAAGTTCCAGCGACTTCAAAAACTCGAGCTCTCTCGCACGTTTTAAATGCGCTGCTAGCTCGTACGCTATAGGGTTTATTTGCAAAAAAGTTCCAGCGACTTCAAAAACTCGAGCTCTCTCGCACGTGACCCCAACCCCCTTCACATCCCTAAATTTCTCTCTCCCCCTCTAAGAGCCTGCCTCCTCCGTCGCCCAACTCTGCTGACCAACTCCACGAGCCAACGCTGCAAGAGGTGATCTCTAGCTCTCTATCCCTCTCTAGCTATCCCGCTCCCGATCTCGAGCTCTCTCTCTTTCTCTCTTCATTTTGAATCTGGATCTTATTGAATCAATGATCAAACGAGGTGCTGGTGTCAAAGACTATGGATCTCTCATACCAAGACATGGTAATTCTTTTTCCTCAAACCCCCTCAGGGGCTCCAAGGACCTCGTCCATGTGTTCATCTTCAGCAACAATATCTTCCACATCCTCTTCTTCCTCATTGTTTCCTATGATTCTCCGAGGCTTGAAAAAACCTTGCTCTCTCTCACCCCGTGACCCTCCTTACGCCCCCATTTCGTTCTGTTTTAGCCAGATCTTGGAGACGAGAGGGTCTCTGATCCTTCATCTTCATCATCTCAAAGTCGTAACTGCTCGAGCGCTAAGGCCGTCGCTGCTTGCTTCATCTTTGACGCCGCTCAAACTCATCGAGGTCTCACGTTTCCAGGTAATTATTCTATAACTTATATTTTAGGGAATGTCAATTTTGGTCTTTGAAGATCATCTAAGAATCTGGCATGATGTATTAGGGAATTCAGCACTAACACCAGCAGGTAGTAAAATTATTAAGGTTTCCAAAGGTTGTCTATTTTAGGGCTAGTTATTCAGGTGTTTCAGTTCATCTTTTCTACATATTTCAAAGTAAAATGTGTTTATCATAACTATTGGTGCAAGAGCTTCAATTAGGATATCTACGACATCATGGTCTATGTGAACTTAATATAGAAGAAGCTTTGTGAACTTAACATAGCCAACACTCTAGTGACTGCTTTCAGGTCTGAGAAAAATGGAGTGACCCCTTTGGCTTTTGGGTCTCATATATTTTCAAGAAAGCCCCTTCGTGTTGTATCATGCAAGTTCTTTTTGTAACCTTTTCTATTAATGAGTTCTGAATATATACATACTTTGCTTGTGTCACATTCTTCTCAATGAACCTGAATGCAAGGTATATTTATAGGATTATTTGTTGTCTAAGGCTTACTACCTGGCCTGTAGTTTCATTATTATAGATAGATCCCTTAGTCAATTTTATTGGACAATATTACCCTCAGATGAACTCACTAATACCAATTCGTTTGTTGCATTCAGGGGGCTCTTAATGCTGCTCTTGTAGAGGCTATCAAGCCTCATGTGCTAGTACTACGGAGTCACCCATATGGAAAGAAAGTCATATTGTCGAGCAACAACCTGAAGAAGTGACATTGTGCACGATTCATTTTGTCAAGATCTTTCCAACCTTGTAACTTACGTATCATTTATGTATAACTTTTGTAAACATTATGTATCATAGTTGTTAAGTATGCCAAATATTTGTGCCCTTTAGAGATGGTTGTATATTGTGCATTGTTTTATATATTATGAATTATGTATTTTGTATTGATGAATTATTTGCATAATCATTCATGATTATATACAGGGAAGTTCTATCAAAGATGGGAGGTTTTCCTAATTTTTTTTTTTAAAATTTAAGTGGGTTTTGTGAGTCCAATCCACTAACATACATCATTTTATTTACACATTTGCAACCATTCATTTTATTTACATAAGCGTACATTAATGTTTTACATAGAACAAATTTACATATATAGAACAATTTCTCTCACAATATACAGCATTTTGTCTAAACAATTGTGATTGTCACTCACAATCCAAGAAACAAAATATAATCTAAAAACAACACAACTCACAAACATTTTCCAAGTTCCAACTTATGATCCATATTCATTACAAACATTTTTCTTAACACACATTTCCTCCAATTTTTAGTAGTCTAAGAGAAAGCAATCAACTTAGCCATAAAAGTTGATGTAGGGGCATTCTATCAGACAGCTCGCGGGCATCATCATTGATATAGAAAAGCCTATCCAAAGGGGTCACTCCATTTTTCTCAGACCTGAAAGCAGCCACTAGAGTGTTGGCTATGTCTAATAAAGCCTCTGCATCTGCCACTTGCTCCCTTGGCTTCTCAACTGTGAGATTTAGTGCATGAGAATAATCTTAAAAAAACAATTAGTTTGTGACGCAATTCAGGCATCAGCAATGCCAATCTCAAAAAATAAAAACCGAAACTCAGAAGAAAAAAGAAGTAAATGTTTACATCTTACCAAACTGATGAAAGGTCTCCACTTCAGGAATTATTGAATCAAACTTGTCAGCGTCCATACTCATAATATCATCCTTCTTATCTAAAGCCACCGAAAAAATAAAAGAAAAGAACATGAGAAAAGAACTCCAATGCAAAACAAAACCAAAAAAATACATTCTTTTTACAAGGAATCCATACCAGAGATCAAGTTCTTTATGTTCAGGTACTCAGACCTTATATACCTCCTATCTGCACTGAAGGGGTTGGGATTCGTGGCGGCGTGTGAGAGATCGAGAGAGGGAGTTGGGATTCGTGGCGGGGGACTGGATCTCGTGAAGGAGGACCTCGTGGTAGTGTGAGAGAGATCGAGAGAGGGAATATGGGGGAATGGAGCTCGTGGAGGAGGAGCAGGGGGCGGCGTGTGAGAGATCGAGAGAGAGAGAGAGCTCGAGATCACCCCTTGCAGCTTTGGC
>NC_033798.1:100384797-100386828 GCF_001876935.1 Asparagus officinalis | reverse complement strand
TAAGTGGGGCTAATGGGATATAACCGCCCCTTAAATCACTCCTGAATGGAGTTGTGATCCCCTCAGATCATGGAAAACTGTTTTGAAACTGTTCAGCTCGTGTTTGAACAAGTTAAAAGTAAAATCTGCGTTCTGGCATGAATTTTGCATTCAAATGCAGTGTTTGAAAGCTCAAACGCAGCAATTTGGAAGCTGTGTTGGCATCTTGTTGAAAGCTGCGTTTGGCAGCTTGGAAGCTACGTTTGGCAGTGGATGAAAGCTGCGTTGACAGCTTTCGGAGACTGCGTTTGTGGCCGAACATAAGCTGCGTTGGCAGCTGGATCTGAGCTGCGTTTGTAGCGTTTGGAGCTGAATGTGAGCTGCGTTTGGCAGCAGATGGAAGCTGCGTTGGTAGCTTTCGGAGGCTGCGTCTGAGCTGTGTTCGTGGCTATGAACACGGTGCGTCTTGATGCTGGTACACGGGGAGGACTTCCACGTCTTGGTTGGAAGAGACCGTCGATTTGTAGTCTCTTTCTGTCAGAGCGTTGCAAAGATCGTCATTTTGTAATCTTTGCTTTAGCTCTTTGATATGTGAAAGTCGTCAGATTGTAACTCTCGATGTTGATTGTGAAGGCTGTTGATTAGAGCTTTCATCAGTTGTTGCGAAGGTCGTCAGATTGTAACCTTCATCAGTCTACGTGAAAGTCTTCAAATTGTAACCTTCTGGAAGTCGTCAGAGTGTAACTTCCATCATCGGTGTTTTGATGGGGATCAGCTATCTATTGTGATTTTTTGACAGCCTACATTGTTGATTAGTTGTTAAGTTTATAGATAGTTTATGTTGTTAGGCCTACAAATTGATTGTTAATGTTATAGATTTATTGTTAAGGTTACAGTTTGATTGTAAAGGTTACGGATTTATTGTTATGGTTACGTATTTATTGTTAAGGCTACAGATTGATTTAATCTTTTATTTCTCTGATGTGCAGTTGTGTTACTATGAACTTACTAGCATCTAGAAGTTAGTATTAGAAAGTATGTCAATACCTCCTCTCACAAATTGGGTGAGATTAGGAGAAGTTGGGAGATCCATAAGAATGGCCACAGTTGTAGCTAAAGTTCATCAAGCTACTATAAAGCTTCCACAGATACAAGGCCAAGTTCAAAGATAGGAGAAGATTTTTAAAGAACCAATGAGATGTTTGATGGGGAAGAAGCAAGAGAAGGAGAAAGAGAAGAAGAGAGAGAGAGAGAGAGAGAGAGAGAGAGAGAGAGAAGAATAAGAAAAAGGAGAGGAGAGACACTGCCAGGGCACATAGCCAAGATAGCCTATCCCCAAAATAAAAAATAAAAGGGGATCATAAGATGATTATATTCTTTGAGGATTGGTAAGCATTGTAGTAATTGTGAATTATATAAAAATTTACTGTTAATGTTATCTCTTGGTTGTTAGATTATTTTTTTATAATATTCTAATATGTCTATTACATAGGCTATGCCCCATAATATCATTGAAGCGGTTGAACAACACAATGAGGCAGTTGATCAAATGGAATTACCTCAACAATTGATGTTTTGGAAGAGGATCGTGCAAATGAATCAAAAATTACGTCGTGAACAATTAGAATAAATATAAAGATCAGAGAGCTGCCGACCTAGAAGATATAGCTTCTCTATCAACAAAAGTGGCTTCTCTATTTGAAGAAGTGAGAATGCTGAAAGATGAGTTGAGCAATGCCCAATGTAAAAATATCATTGTAGATAACAATAAAAGGCCAACGGGAGAGGTATTTAGCACATCGATGGAGGAGCAAACTTGTACAAGTTAGACCATTTTTATTACTTTTGATTACAAATTAGTTATTAAGGTTAGTGATTTGTTGCTAAAATTAGAGATTGGTTATCAAGGTTACGTCTTGGTTGTTAAGTGTATGGATTTGTTGTTAAGATTAGATAGTTATTATTTATTTAGGTATATGCATTGGTTGTTAAGATTAGATGGTTGTTATTTAATTGTAGGTTTTTTCATAAGTATAGATTGAAAATATTAAC
>NC_033798.1:100312464-100383797 GCF_001876935.1 Asparagus officinalis | reverse complement strand
TGTGGTAACATGATTCCACATTTCCACCTACCAATAAAATTGAAACCAATAAGTTATTATCAATGAAAAATGAAAAGTGGGTCAAACTTCAATCTATGTGGTAACATGATTCCACATTTCCACCTACCAATAAAATTGAAACCAATAAGTTATTATCAATGAAAAATGAAAAGTGGGTCAAACTTCAATCTATGGTAACATGATTCCACATTTCCACCTACCAATAAAATTGAAACCAATAAGTTATTATCAATGAAAAATGAAAAGTGGGTCAAACTTCAATCTAATCCGGTTGAGAGCGTGCCAAAATATGATCTTATCTTGTGAGGTGAATATAACAAAGCCTTTTCATGAATATTCTATCTATTCCTTTTTATTCCCTTGTGAAAAAGGGCTGCATCAAATAACAACCGCATGATTAGTGAACCTCACCAACCCCCCCAAAGTTAACCTTGCCATGGTTCAAAGCGTTCCCTTTTATGTGATTCAAAAATTCAATACACCGTATCTCACCGCATACAAGCAGAGAGAGAGAGAGAGAGAGAGAGGGAAACAGGATAAGGTCTCTCTTCTCTCTTGTGGCAAACGTTATGATGTCTCTCTAGCGTCGCTGTCGCAAACCGAGACACGTTTTCGAAGTCTTAGCGAACGTGTCGACTCCCCTCTCTCTCTCCCCTTCTTATTCCCCCCCATCTCTCTCTCCTCTTTCTCTATTCTCTCTCTCTCTTTAAAACCCTCATCTTATCTCATGCCTGTCGCGTTAAGTTAGCCCCCCAACCCTTATCCTGTTCCGCCGCCGGATGTCAAAGAACGACCACGCTGTTTACAGGCGGGCATATGAGGATTCGGATGTCTTCCCTTGTCTTCCCCAGCGCCTCCACGTGGCAGCCCTCGCATCTCGCTCCCACCTCAGAGACCCCGCCGCCCGCGCCGGGCTGACCGATCCCCCGCCGCCCGCCTTCTCCTTCGCCGGGCCGAACTCCGACGACGCCTCACCGGAGAGCTCCTCGTTCGGATCCCTTTCCTCCGATGAAGAAGAAGACGACGACGACGATCGAGAGGCCGAAAGCAAATCAAGCAAAGATGATAGCACCGGCAGCTCTTCCTTAGTTTCGTTGAGTTCGCTGGAGGATTCGCTGCCTATCAAGTGAGTTCTATATATTTTCCTTTTTTTTTAATTAGATTTTGTTCGAGGTGTTCTTACGGTTTTAATTTTTTTTCTTTCTTTCTTTCTTTGATCAAATCTCAATTCCCTTTCAGGAAAGGATTGTCGAGCCATTTCACCGGAAAATCGAGATCATTCTCGAACCTTTCAGAATGCGCCGCTGGAAGCGCGGGGGATCTGGCGAAGCACGAGAACCCGTTCAACAAACGCCGAAGGATTCAGATCGCCAACAAGATGTCGTATAAAAGTAAGAGCTTCTTGGGCGGCATCGCTAATTACACGGCTGTGCTGCCGCCTCATCTTATGCCCCACGACACGCGCGAGAGAGAAGGACAAAAGAGCGACGAGCGATGCGAGGGCGGCGTCAAGATGCGGATCTCCGCAACGAGGAGAAGATCAATAAGGCTAGTTTCAAGCCCCCGAGATCATTTTCCCTCTTTGATCTTCGCTATGCTTAGCTGTTCTCTGATCGCGGTGTTGATTTTCTACTTATTAGTTAGATAGTATCTGTTAATGATAAAGGTTGGGTGGGGGGTTGGAATCAAAAATGGTTTCTTATCTTGGGAAAGGGCGATAATTATTGCAATGAGGATAAGCTAAGTTTATAGGGATGTGAGGGCCCACCACATGCGTGCATGTCGTGGTGATCTTATCCTCTCGTTCATATTGCTGACTAGAATATCTCTATTTTGTAAAATTTTCATTTAATAGCGGCAGCGTAGTTGTATATGACATCTGGTACGGGGGTAGGTTTCTCCTATATATATAGGGAATGTTGAAAGTGAACCTGCAGTTTTTATTTTTTTTTGTTTTTTCGGATATCTGCTATTTGTCCTCGACTCCGTAATTTATGTTCAAAAATGTTCAAGCTGGAGGCCAGGTTCTCGTAAGTTGGCGCACAGAATGACTCCTTGTCTGCGTGGAGATATTGGCAGGGTAGAGGCGGATAATTTTAGCGCTGTGTATTGTGAGTTCTAGATTTAAAAAATGAGGCACGATTATGTATAAAATGATCTGCATGTGAAAGCTAGCTCGACGGTAGAGGGGATCTAAATTCAACAGATTTTGCTGACAGTTTTAAGTTGTTATTTTTATTGGACCTTGGTTATCAATATTGCTTGAGTGTAGCGTTCAGTGTCCGCGTACCAGACATGAATATGATATGCGCGGCCAAATTCAGACAGAACAGAGATATATTAAATTCTAGGCCAAATTGAATTTGATCCGGCAATAAAAACGACAGTATGTGGGGTACGAGATCCTATCGTAGAGATACGGATGCAGACATGTACAGCTCTGAAAGAGGAGACCTGTGTCATGCTTGAATATACGATTTAATATGACGCATGTGGACGTAGGATAGCTTCATGATAAGGTATCATCCAGTTGTATCCATCCCATATAACTAAACGCCGATGGTATTATTTATAGACATCAATTCTAGCGGAATGGATCCACATACAATCTAATATGTACACACACAAAAAAAAAGCTGAGAAAAGGTTAGGTATATATTTTTATCATGTTTATTATGGTAGATGATGACTTGGAATAGGATAAGGAAAGGTCTCCGTCCACTTAAATTAGATTAGGGTGTTTTAATCTTTGCAGTTTTGTGCATAGGAGTTGAGCTGTCACCAGCATTAGCAGTTTGATAACAGTATATTTGGATTTGTCCAGAATTTGTACCCACTTCAAAATGGATATGCTATAGTTGCTATTAGTAGATAAAAAAAAATTCTTTATACAACAAGTTGGGTTATCTCCATCTGCAAATGTTGGCTGTTATATTAAGAATATAATGCGGCAATTTGGTCAAAGTGGCTACTGTTATGTCGTCACTACTCCGGCCTATAGCATTTAGATTGTAGTTAGCTAGGCGTCTTATCGATTATCATTACCTCAGAGAATCAGTGGTTGTTTGCTTGTAGGTTGTGATTTGAGGTTTGAGGTGGCTATGTAGGTAGACTTTTAATGCGTTAGACCGCTATATTTGGCTTGCAGGTAGGTGTCCAACATCGTAACATTGTGAATAGCGCAATATGGTATTCAAAACTTTGGAAATATGTAGACATAAAATCACACTCAGATTGGAAATTATGGACTAGAAAATTGATGCGGTTTAGGTTCGATCTTGTTGGTCTCATATCCGAAAACTCAAAATCGAGCCTCATGACAAATGATGCCAGCACCCTATTACCTTGTGAGTATTTAAAACGTAGAACTTTTAATCATCGAGAATTATAGTTTTATATTAATCCTCACATATCGTAGAACTTTTAAACGTCATTTATATGATTTACTTGGTTATTATGATTAATAACAAAAACAATAACTTTTAAACATCATTTACATGATTTACTTGGTTATTATGATTAATAACAAAAACAAAAAATGACATTATGAGTAACAGAAACTTATAATAAGCTTCTATTTGGTTCTCATAGGTATAAACAGATTTAGAGAGAAATATTGAATATTTACTAATGAGAAGTCCGAATTCAACTTTAGTAAATTATTGAATTTGGATTCTCAATTGTTGATCTTAAAATTTTGGACAACATGATCAAATTCCCCATCAAGTATTGATGAAATTTCAAGTTCTTTCCTAAAATATCAATTTGTCTACCCGCCCCCCACCTGACCCCAAAAAAACTATGTACATATATGTCCTGTGATCGTGTTGTGAGCCCATAGTTAAATATTTAAAAACTATTGGCACGACAGTAGTTTTTTTTATTTTCTTCAATTAAAAATATTTTTTTTTCAATTTTTAAAAGCGTTGAAGGATAAAATTGTTTAGTGGAGGGTAGTTCTAAGTTTCTTCTTTGGTTTGGGAAAAAAAGAAGGTGAACTGACAAAAATCCATGAAGAAACGCAAAAGAAAGGACATATTATCTGTTGTGACAAAAGTTGTGTCGAGGAACCAAACCAAACGCCAATCTAAGAGAGCCAAACGAACTAAATATCAATGCACAAACAAAACACCAATTTTAACGTGATTCGGCAAGTTGCATACGTCCACGGGGCAAGAAAGGGGATGGGGTTTTTACTAATAGAGAAAGAGTACAAACTGAGATTACAACTCACTCGAAGGAATAAACTAATCTCACCAACAAGCTCTTAATCTCTCCAAACAAAACCCTAAACAAATAGCTCAGAAAATAGCTCTTTTCTGTGCTCCAAATATCCCTAATTTTCTTCTCCAAATTCTCTCTTCTAATTGTTCCATATATATAGAAATCCTAAAATCATAAATATACTAGGAATTCTAAACCAACAGCCAAATCAAATTAGGAATCCTAATAACCTATTACCAAAATATATTAGGAATCCTAATAACCTAATGTTACCAAAATAGATTAGGAATCCTAATAACCTCATGTTACCAAAATAGATTAGGAATTCGCTATCCAACAATTCTCCACCTCGGCGAAGTTTTTCCAAAACTGAGCCGACACCGATCAAACCAAATGCCTCACTTGTTGCGTCCAGTACGAAGTAAAACGATCCACAACAACGGACTCAATCCACAACAAGTCGAGACCCAAACGGGAATGCGAACACTCATCCAAACATCGGTATCTACTCACCAAATCAGCTGCATCATAAAGACTGCCTACGTATCCTCTTGCCCAAGGAATCAAGCCTTCACGTAGTTCACCCAAACGGTCTCCAAAGGCCCTCAATCAAATAGAAAAGTCTGCAACTCTTCCCCAATATCGCCAACAGATCTGCAACAGATAGCGGCCCCAAACTGATACAAATCAAACACCTCCATCTGAGGTGAACCAATGGCCGTATCCAAATCATGTCCACCAGCTGCAACCGAATCCAAAACCAATCCATCATCTGCATCCGAAATCAAATGATCCCCAACTTGTGTCACCTCAGCTGGAATCCCAAATGACGCAGTATGATCTGAAGTTTGTGGAATAAGTTCCACCCAACGTGAAGTAGCATCACCCTCCAACTGCTGTGATATCTAAATGACCTGATCAACACTCTCCACCTGCCGAGAGTCAAAAGTGACTCCTGCTCAGAACAAAATCAGAAGCTCTCAAACGATAATCAAATGAGCCTCCGAATGCCAAACGCACAATCGAATCAAATCTCACATCCTCGATGTGACCAAATGCTGGGTAACCAAATATCCGACGTCGACCAAAATCTAAAGCAGCTCCACCAAATCCAATAACTCCTAATGCAGCAGTCGGCGACCTATAACTAAGATGACCCAAATATGTCGAAGTTCTAGAACCAATGCTCGACAACCAACGCCGATCATCCTCCAGAAAGGAACGACCCATCGAAACTGTCATCTCATCTTGTCACCCCAAAGTCTCCACACCAATGAAGTATCTCCTATTGCCGTGAGCTCGGCACAAACGCAAGAAAGAACCCATACCAAAGCTAGAACAACGAGTTACCTTTCTGCCAATACACTTCTTCCAATTGTTGTTGACTTCTAGGACTTTACACCAACGGGAACTAGTTGCGACCTAATAATGCCTAGAATAATCACCAACTGCAAAAACTACAAAACGATTCCTTCCCAATGATATCTCCTTGGAAGGCCCCCAAATGCCCAACTGAACACCTCCTAAAAGACTCATCGCTCGATGGATAGGAGTGCCAAACTCCACCCCGGTCTTGCTCATCCCAATGTGCTCAAAGGAGTTCCATCTGTAGGTCAAAGAACTCCTCAACAACCTATGCACGATATTACCAATCAAATACCCCAGCACCAAACAACGTCACAATCTAGCCAACTTCAATGAAGTCGTTAGAGCTCTATCAATCACCGTGCTCCCAAGCAAATAGTATAAGTTACTCTATCTGACGTCCTTCATCACAATCATAGATCCAAATGTAACCTTCAAGCGTACATCCGCCAAGGTCACCCTATAGCCTGCTGCCTCCAAAGCTCCAAGTGAAATGATGTTCTTCTTCAACTGAGGAACGAACCTCACTCCAACCAACTCCCGAATTATCCCGTCACTCATCCTGATCCGAACGGTACTGATACCACCAATAGAGCATTTGTGATCATTCCCCATGAGCACGAAATCCCCTCTTTCCAACTCCTGAAAGCTGGAGAACCAATCCCTCCTAGGGCAAATATGGTATGTAACGTCCGAATCTAACATCCACTCTGTAGAGTAGGCAACACAAACTGACGGTAGTACAGATAATGAGTAGCCTGAAGAATTCGAATCTGAATTGTTGCCACTAGTCTTGACAATATTCACCTCTGAAGCTTGTATAGTTTTCCCCTTATTCTTCCCGGCTTGATCATTCAACTTTGGGCATTCAGCTTTTCAATGTCCATCTTCTTTACAAAAAGCACACTGATTCCTACGAATTCCAAGATGTGCTCCTCTAGAATGTGACCTTCTACCTCGGTTTGGACCATTTGCTCTTGCAACCAATGCCCCCGCTACCGGCTCAGTAGAAGTCTCCTTGTCCTTCTTTCTGAGTTGGTAATTCACTAATGCAGCGGTGACCTCACTATATGAAAGAGATGCCTTCTCGTTAATAAGAGTAAGGACAAACGTCTCATATTTCCGTCGAGCAAGGAATTCAACAATAGCAACGTCTTATCCTCATCTTCAACAATGACATCTACATTCATCAAATCTGCAAGAAGCTTCGTGTAGTGGTTCATGTGATCACTAATGGATGTCCCCTTCTTCAATTGGAAGCGATAAAGCCTTCTCTTCAAATGCAAGCGGTTTTCAACGCTCTTCGTCAAATACTTGCTCTCTAGGACCTCCTAAATCTTCTTCGCAGAAGTCTCATTCATCACATCATATTTTAGATCTTGAGTGAGACAAGACCTAATCACATCACATGCTGTCCGATTCATCTTTTTCCAAACCTTCTCATCAATGTCGTCCGGTTTTCCCGTCCAACTCCAACGTATCTTCTAAATTCTGCGCATTGAGCGCATCCAAAACTTCGCATCGCCAAAGTCCAAAATTGTTAGTGTCATTGAACTTCTCAACGTCAATCTTCATCGAGTGGATACTCAAACTTTGGACAGTCTTCACACCTGAAAAACTACCCTCAACTCCCTCTTTCTCGGCCATAATCCTCAACACACTAACAACCAATGCGGAAACAAACGAAGAATAGATCCAGAACTGAGAAATGAAAGAAGCTTTACCGAAAAGATCCCACCTTTCTCACCAACTGAAACCCTAGACGAGCTTCCCAAATCGATCTACTCCTCTAAATAGACCAAGCGTAGCCCGAGCTCTGATACCACTTGTTGTGTCAAAAGCTGTGTCGAGGAACCAAACCAAACGTCGATCCAAGAGGGCCAAAACCAACCAAAATATCAATGCACAAACAAAACATCAATTTTAACGTGGTTCGACAAGTTGTCTACGTCCACAGGGCAAGAAAGGGGATGGGGTTTTCACTAATAGAGAAAGAGTACAAACTAAGATTACAACTCACTCGAAGGAACAAATTAATCTCACCAACAAGCTCTTAATCTCTCCAAACAAAACCCTAAACAAATAGCTCAGAAAATACCTCTTTTCTGTGCTCCAAATATCCCCAATTTGCTTCTCCAAATTCTCTCTTCTAATTGTTCAATATATATAGAAATCCTAAAATCATAAACATACTAGGAATTCTAAACCAAAAGCCAAATCAAATTAGGAATCCTAATAACCTATTACCAAAATAGATTAGGAATCCTAATAAACTCATGTTACCAAAATAGATTAGGAATCCTAATAACCTCATGTTACCAAAATAGATTAGGAATCCGTTATCCAACATTATCTGATCTGTTAAATATTTGACTATAGCTGGAAAAAAATAGCTACATTGAAATCACAAATATAATTTAAGTGGCAAAGCAGAGATATTGATACTTTAAAGAAGAACATGAGCGATCAGCAACTATTTTCCCCTAAAATTTTCATTGGGTTCGGATTGGACTGATTAGTAATAGTCACAATCTGATCTTCTACTTTTCAACTTTCTTTTTGCCTTCGATCTTGGTGGACCCTCTTGGTTTCGGATTGAGGTCCATGGAAGCCAATTTTAGAGTTGATAACTGCGCAATCGCGGGTATATAGTGCTTCGTCAAAAAGAACGGTTATCATTCATTAGTTCATGGAGGAAAAAGCTTATCTAGGATGAGAAAAAAGGAATAAGAAGATTATTTGCTATTTTTATCTTTAAAATTTCTAGCGCAAACAACTCAGAATTTTTCCGGCCTGTCTCTAGGCCCCACAGTCAACAGTCAGCAGAAGCACTGCGCGCATCTCGTGCAATTCACGTGCTTCTCCGGGGCCCTTTTTCGCTAGAACCCAAAACGAGTTCTGAGGGGAAGTTCTATAGATGTTGAAATCAGCCTCTTCTCAGTTCCCTTTTATTAAATTCTCGTCTTAGTTTTCTTTATTTTGGTGCAGTTCTATACATCGGTTGAGCTTGAAAGATGAAGCTTAGAAGCAGACGGAAAATTTTGAATCAGGTTAATTTGTTTCATCGATCTCCATTTTGATTTGGGGATGTGAAATTTGATTATTTGGGTAGAAAATTTTAATTGTGGATATCATTTTTTGTTATAGTTAAACGATTATGTTTGCATTTTGATATTTCGATCTCTCTCTCTCTCTCTCTCTCTCTCTCTCTCTCTCTCTCTCTCTCTTATTTCATGACTGTTAGATATTGAAAATGCTTAATCAATTAGTGAAACACATAATCCCAAATTCTTCACAGAGGTACACCATGAGGATCCAAGTTATGCTCAAGCGTGATAACAGTTTAGATGGACGGATTGCTTTAACTGTAAAGGCAGTAGGTGGTGTCTGCATATACCGCATATAAGCATGCATGACCGTATCTAACACATATGAAGCATATCTTCTAGTCTAAGTAAGATGTGCATAGTATAAAATAATGAATATCTTTCACATGTTTTTTTTATTCTTCATATATGGCAGGATATTTTTTTTTCTTTCATATATGGCCGGATATTAGCAAGGTATTAGTCGGTATCTGATTTATTTTCTTCTGTACGTTTGTTGCATGTGGGTGCGTCTATATGTGCTCTTTTCCTTTACTTTTTTTTGGGGGGTTAATTTAGCACAAGCAGATGAATCCTTCAGCAAGAAAGGTTCAATTTGATGTGAAGATCTGAGCAAGTTTACTAGAAGCATCCACATGTAAATGAGCTTGAACCAATTCCATGCACAGCACACTTACTCTCACATGCACATACACGAAAAATGAAAGAAAGAAGGGGAAACACTTCCTTTGGCTCATTCACATTCATGCTCGCGTCAGAACAATTATCTTTATGGAATGAGTTAAAACTTACAAATAAGTAATAACCAAGCAAATCCTAGTAAGATTCTCTTGCACTGAACTCTAACTGTAATAACTAGAAACATCCATATGTAATGGAACTTGGACCAAATCCATGCACGGCGCATGCTTGAAAAAGGGAAGAATGTGTTAGGTAATGTGGAGTCTAACTATCCGACTTGTCCTATTTGCTTAATTGAAGAGGAAACAGGAAATTGAAGAGGAACAGCAACATTGCAGGAAAAAATGATGAAGAACAGGTTTTGGACGAAGGAAACGCTTTGGAGGCTTTACGGTCGACCGCGGACCCTGTAATCAATTTACGTAGTTTCTGTCGTTCTGTCCGATCGACTGCGACGTCAGGTGCGGTCGACCGCGAGTCGGGTTTTGAGTCTGGGCTCGTTTTTTCTGAACTGTTTCAGATTCCTGTTTGTATTAATCCTTACGTTATTAAAAGGGTGATTAGGGCAATTTGTAAACTGACGAAAATAGTAGAATTTTCTCCTACGGCGACCGTGGACGTAGCTTCTCTCATCGAGAAGTGAACCACGTAAATTCTGTGTGTTCTGTGATTTGTTTCTCCCTCTCTTCCCTCTCTCATCTCTATTTCCAAATCGCAACAAGGGCTTGAAAAACCCTAACAAGTGATATCAGAGCAACCAGGTTCGGCGCAGGCGATTTGAGGTCAGAGACATGGGATCTGAGAAGGAGACATCCAAGATCGAGAAGTTTGATGGGACAAACTTCGGGTTCTGAAAGATGCAGATGGAAGATTACCTCTATCAAAAGTATCTATATTTGCCATTAGGAGAGAAGTCGATAGATATGAAGGATGCAGAGTGGAAGCTATTAGATCAGAAGGCCATTGGAGCAATCAGGTTGCCATGTCCAAATATGTAGCTTTCAACATCAAGAATCAGAATTCGACGGCGGATTTCATGGCTGTGTTATTTAGTATGTATGAACAACCCTCTGCGGCGAATAAAGTACATCTCATAAAGAAGCTGTTTAATTTGAGGATGTCCGAGAACCAAAAATTCAAGGAGTACCTGAATGAGTTTAATGAGATCACGGATCAACTAAACTCCGTCAATATTAAATTTGATGATGAAATTCAAGCCATGTTAATACTTGATCAGTTACCTGATAGTTGGAAGGGCACCGTTATTTCGATTAGCGGATCATGTTGAAAATCAAAACTAAAGTTTTCAGAAGTTGTAGACATGGTTATGACCGAGGAGATCAGAAGGCAAGAAGAAGGAGTTTCTAATTCAGGGTCGGCATTGAATGTTGAGAGAAGAGACAGAAACAGAAACAGAAATAGAGGGAATAGCCGTGGAAGACCTAATTCGAGGAATGGCAAGTCAATGTCCAGAAATCGCAAAAGTAAGAAAGAGATTGATTGCTAAAACTGTGGCAAGTTTGGGCATTATGAGAATCAGTGCAAAGAACCCAAGAAAGATAAGGAGAGCAAGACTGAAGTGAACGTCGCCTCAGGGGAATCAGATGATGTCTTATTTGTTCGTTGGAGAGCAAGACAAAATCGTGAGTGCTGGATCCAGGAGCTTCGTTTCATGCTACCTCAAATAGAGATTTATTTGAGAACTATGTTTCAAGAAACTTAGGAAAAGTCTACCTTGGCGATGATCAACCGTGTGATGTAGTTAGAAAAGGAACAGTGCATATTAAACTCAATTGGTCTATATGAAAGCTGAATGATGTAAGACATGTTCCTAGCTTGAGGAAGAATCTGATCTCCATAGGACAGTTGGCAAAAGAGGGATATATATCAACCTTCACATGTGATACGTGAAAGGTTATCAAGGGGTCTATGATTGTAGCCCGTGGTACGAAGAGTGGATCTCTCTACATGACGACAGATGCACGTGGATCTGTTGCAGTGATTGAGAGCAAGAAAGATCCAAATTTGTGGTCCCAAAGACTTGGTCACATGAGTAGCAAAGGTCTGAAGATTATGCAATCGAATGAAAAGTTACCAGGTTTGAGGTCAGCTAATTTTGATTTATGTGAAAGTTGCATCTTCGGAAAACAAAAGAGAATAAGCTTCAAAAGAGTTGGCAGAACTCTGAAGGAAGGAAGCTTGAGCTAGTTCACACAAATGTGTGAGGTCCAGCATCAGTCCAGTCTACTGGTGGAAGGTTATATTTTATGACCTTCATAGATGATCACTCGAGGAAGACTTGTGTCTATTTCATGAAACACAAATCAGAAGTGTTCGAAGTCTTCAAAAGGTGGAAGGCTATGGTAGAAAATAAAACAGGTTTGAAGATCAAGAAGCTTCAATCAGATAATGACGGTGAATATGAAGATTCAGAGTTCAAGAAGTTTTGCTATGATAGTGGCATCAGATTGGAGAGAACAATGTCAGGTACACCTCAGCAGAACGGCATAGCAGAATGGATGAATAGAACATTGACTGAAAGAGCCAGAAGCATGCGACTACAAGCAGGACTCCCAAAGCAATTCTGGACAGAAGCAGTCAACACAGCTACCTACCTGATCAACCAGGGACCATCAGTGCCTTTGGAGCACAAAATACCTGAAGAAGTATGGAGCGGAAAGAATGTAAACATTTCTCATCTAAGAGTTTTTGGCTGCGTTTCATATGTTCATTTAAGTGATCATGTTAGAAACAAACTTGACTCTTAAGTCTTTGAAGTGTTATTTCATTGGTTATGATGGTGATGAGTTTGGCTATAAGTTCTGGGATGAGCAAAATAAGAAAGTCATTAGAAGCAGGGATGTTATCTTCAATGAAGCAGTCCTCTACAAAGATCGTGATGCTGTTGAGTCCACTAATTCGGTGCAGCCTAGGTCTACATACTTCGAGTCAGATGATGTTCCAGATGGAAGCAATCCTGAAGCCAGTTCTGATGAGGAAGTAACAGAAGAAGCTGAAGAAGAGATGAAGGAGGAGATTACTTCAGAGAGGAAAAATGAAGATGCGGATCCTAATTCACTCATTAGAGAGTTAAGACGGTTAGCAAGAGTACCAAAGCTAAATCCAAAGTATCCATCACTACAGCCTAGAGCTCATTTGAACTACTTATTATTGAGTGACGGTGGAGAGCCAAAAAGCTATGATGAGGCATGTTGAGTAGATGATGCAAGCAAGTGGGAGCTTGCTATGAAAGATAAAATAAAGTCCTTGAACTCTAACAAGACTTGGGACCTTACGAAGTTACCAGTGGGGAAGAAAGCCTTGTGTAACAAATGGGCGTACAGAATCAAGGAGGAACATGATGGTTCTAAGAGATACAATGCAAGATTGGTAGTCAAAGGATTTCAGCAAAAAGAAGGAGTTGACTACACAAAAATCTTATCTCATGTAGTCAAATTGATTACTGTTAGATCGGTTCTGAGTATTGTTACAGTTAAAGATATACATCTTGAGCAATTAGATGTGAAGACAGCTTTCCACCATGGTGACCTAGAGGAAGAAATATACATGAGGGTTCACTCAGAAAGGCAAAGAAAAGATGATATGCGGATTGAAAATGAGCTTGTATGGTCTGAAACAATCTCCAAGGTAATGGTACAAAAAATTCGATGGATTCATGCACATGAACGGATACTCCAGGTGCAATGCTGATCATTGTTGTTTCTTCAAGAAGTTTGACACTGATTATATTATTTTGCTACTATACGTCGACGACATGCTAGTAGTCGGTTCAGACATGGGTGAGATCAAGAAGCTGAAGAAGCAGTTGTCGAGTGAGTTCGACATGAAGGACTTAGGCGCAGCGAAGCAGACATTGGGGATGAAGATTAGCAGAGACAAGTTTTTGGGCACATTGCGGTTATCTCAGGCCGATTACATTAGACGGGTGCTTGAGAGGTTTGGAATGAGTGGTGCTAAGACCGTTAGTACACCTTTAGCTAGTCATTTTAGGTTGACTAAAGAGCAGTGTCCAGTGACTGATGAGGAGAAAAATTACATGATGAAAGTTCATTATGCTTCAGCCATTGGAAACCTTATGTACGTCATGGTATGCACGAGATCTGACATTGTCATTACAGTGGGAGCTGTGAGTAGATTCATGTCAGATTCAGGAGAGCAACACTGAGAAGCAGTAAAGTGGATTCTAAGGTATCTACGAGGTACAATAGAAAATTATTTATGCTTCAAGAGAGGCAAGTTGGTTCTTCAGGGATTTGTTGATGCAGACTATGCTGGTGAGATAGATCAGAGGAGGAGCACTACGAGGTATGTGTTCACATTAGGTACTACTGTCATCAGTTGGGTCTCTCAGTTGCAGAAGATCGTTGCTCTGTCGACTACAGAGACAGAATATGTTGCTGTGACAGAGGCTAGCAAAGAGATGATATGGTTGTAAGGATTCTTGGAGGAGTTGGGACTGAAAAGTGAGAAGAATATCTTACACTGTGATAGCCAGAGCGCCATCCATTTGGCAAAGAATCCAGCCTTTCATGTCAAGACCAAACATATACAGGTTTGTTATCACATCATAAGATCAGCATTGGATGATGACATGTTGGAACTTATGAAGATTCAAGGAAGCAAGAACCTGGCTGATATGCTTACGAAGACTGTCACTACGAAGAAACTAAAGTTATGTTCAACTTTAGTTGACCTCATTACTTGATGATATAGGAGGCCTTCGCCGCAGGAAAAAATGGTAAAGATTGAAAGTTAGTCTCCAAGTGAGAGATTGTTAGGTTATGTGGAGTCTAACTATCCGACTTGCCCTATTTGCTTAATTGAAGAGGAAACAGGAAATTGAAGAGGAACAGCAACATTATAGGAAAAAATGATGAATAACAGGTTTTGGACGAAGGAAACACTTTAGAGGCTTTACGGTCGACCGCGAGACAAGATGCGGTCGACCGCTAACATGCACAAGACAGGGTGGTCTCTGGATTTTTGACGGTCGACCGTGGCAACATGTCCGATCGATTGCAGACCCTGTAATCGATTTACGTAGTTTCTGTCGTTCTGTCCGGTCGACCACGACGTCAGGTGCGGTCGATCGCGAGTTGGGTTTTGGGCCTGGGCTCTTTTTTTCTGAACTGTTTGAGATTCCTATTTGTATTAACCCTTACGTTATTAAAAAGGTGATTAGGACAATTTGTAAACTGACGAAAAATAGTGGAATTTTCTCCTGCGGCGGCTATGGACGTAACTTCTCTCATCGAAAAGTGAACCATGTAAATTCTGTATGTTCTGTGATTTGTTTCTCCCTCTCTTCTTTCTCTCATCTTTATTTCCAAATCGCAACAAGGGCTTGAAAAACCCTAACAGAATGAAACAAAGAATGCTAAACCACCTTTTCGCTTATCCACACTCATATACGTACACATAAAAAATCTTATCCAATAAATTCAAACTAAGTGAATCCTGGTAAGATTCTCTTGCTCTGAACCCCCAACTGTAATAACTCAGCAGATCTTATAAATCTTTCCACATTTCTTCTTCGAAAACATTTTTTCCTTGGTTCTTCGTGTGGCCTTTCTCATAACAAGGGAGTTTGTACTCAAAATATCTACCAATTTTGTACTCTCTTACTAAGAAAAACTCCAACCAAATTATAAGAAGCTAGTCTGAAAAAATTCCCCTGCCATTCATTCTATGAATTCCTACTCAACTCTACCCATACGTGTCATAGAGTTTCCTACAAAAATATAAAACCAAAGAGAAGAATACCTTTAGTCCTCTCTTTGAGTATAGCCATTATGTTAACTGGAAGGGATTTCTATGAGGTGCTCTCAGCTCTTGTGCCCTTGTATGTTGCTATGATTCTAGCCTATGGCTCTGTTCGATGGTGGAAGATCTTCACCCCTGATCAGTGTGCTGGAATCAATCGCTTTGTTGCGGTCTTTGCTATTCCTCTTCTCTCTTTCCACTTTATCTCCGCTAATAACCCTTATGCCATGAACTTTCGCTTCATTGCTGCTGATGCTCTTCAAAAGGTGGTCATCCTTGTCATCCTCTTATTATGGAACTTCACCAAGTTTGGGAATCTTGATTGGTTAATTACCTTTTTCTCCCTTTCCACTCTTCCAAACACCCTTGTGATTGGGATCCCGCTTCTAACTGCAATGTATGGTGATTTCTCGGCCAGTCTCATGGTACAAATTGTTGTTCTACAGAGTGTCATATGGTACACTATACTGTTATTTCTCTTTGAATATCGAGGGGCAAGGGCTCTAATATCTGAGCAATTCCCACCTGATGTTGTTAAATCCATTGCTTCTGTTGAAGTCGAGTCTGATGTTGTCTCGCTCAGTAGTAGGGAGCCCTTGCAAGCTGATATGGAAACCATGAAGGATGGTAAACTGCGGGTTTTGATTAAGAGATCATATTCATCATCAAGATCTTTGGCATCTCATGGTCTTATTTCTCAGAATTCAATTGCGTTGAGGGATTTTGATTATGGCGAAATGGAAATCTTCTCGCTTTCATCTAGAGAAACAAGTCCGAGGGCTTTGAACTTCAAGAAGGCCAGTTTTTATCCGATGTCATCTAGAAAGGTTACTGGCCTGAGGGCGGAATATGATTATAACTTAAATGAGAATAAGGAGATTAGGTTTGAAAAGCTCAAAGGAGTACGGACTAGGAACCTTGACTCCATCTCTTCTTATCCCATCCCAAATCCAACTCTATCTGAGTTAGATATGGATTCGATAAATAGAACCGGTGCTAATGATGGTCTCCATATGTTTGTTTGGAGCACCAGTTCAAGGACAGTACCTGAAGAAGATCTGAGAGATGACGTTAGAACTGCTTATATCAATTCTAGTGACGACGAATTTTCTAAAACTGGTTCTCATCAGAAGACTGGTGGTTTAAGAGGTAGATCTGTCTCTGTGTATGTATCTCAGTATCTGTGTATTCAAGCTATCTTATGTTAAATTACTGTTAGGAGCGTCTTACATCTATTGAGTTCAATAGGTGGACTCGATCTTACAAAGGCATGAAACGGGGTTTAGCCCCGTATTGGACATATGGTCAAATGAATATATATGCTTGGATTCATGACTCAAATAGGGTAAATCTTAGTGATTTTCTCCGGATCCAAATAGATTAGCCTAGCCCTGGGCCTCTCCAAGCCAGCAGTAACTTCACTATTTAAATATTGATTTTCTTTGAAAAAGATTGTTTTCATTATCGCAAAGTAACAAGGGTGTGTTATATCATAGGTACCGATATCTCCAGCAATCATGCTAATCCAAAGAGGAAGACAGGAAGAGATGTGGAGTTGTGTGCAGAAGATGAACTCAAAAGAAAAAATTCAAAGCTTCCTGTAACAGAATCTCGACTTATAGCTATAGATAAAGCTGGAGAAGATGAGGAAGGAGAGCAAGTAAATGTCAGCAGCGCAATGCCACCGGCTACTGTTGTGACTAAGCTTATAATTATCATGGTCTGGAGGAAGCTTATCCGAAACCCTAACACTTATGGAAGCATAATTGGCCTTGTATGGTCCCTCATATCATTCAGGTGCGCATTGTTAACCCGAAGAATCTCTTCATTTCTCTGTAAAAAAGATTTATGGGTTTTCATTCTAGCTTTGATATTATTGTGATTAGACCAATTTGGATTCTGAGCTATGTGCAGTCTACCGTTTGGTACATCACACTAGTTTTAATTTCATGACATACTGCTGCTTATCTTAAACTTGCAAGCCTTCAATGACTAGTGTTGTGAACTTCAGTACAAGATAAGTATGCTAAAAGTAATTTTCTGAAGCTTAGCAGATCACAATGGGATTTATAGTAATGGAATTTCTAGTTTTTTTTTATCTCAAACCGATTTTGTTCCTAGTTTAAGAAGCCTAGAGAAAGACTTCGAAAACTTCATCGAGATATAAAAATTTCACTTCAGTGGAGTTGGCAAGATTTTTCCTGGGGAACCAAGTAGAGTCCTAAAGTGCAGAATAGCAGGGTCTAGGTGGAAGTCCATTAAAATTGTTAAGAGGTCACTTGTAAAACAAAAAAGAGTGTGTGACAGATACAGTACTAGAGGAAGCAGCAATCTGCCTATTTCCTATGTTTCTTCTCGATATTTTTCGTAACATCGATTACATAGTATCAAAGCACAAACAGTAAAACAATGTCCTGCATTCAGACTTTAACCCTGTAGAAAACACAAAGACCATAGTATTTTTCATCCTTCGCTTCTCTGAACTATTTGCTACCACACGCCAATTTGAAGTTTAAGTGGTTATTGAAAAATGAAAAATTCTTCATCTTTTTTCTTTGGTATAATTCGTGCGTATTTTTCTCTTCATTCGTTTCAGGTGGAATGTTGGGTTGCCTAAGATTATATATGGCTCCATAACTATACTATCTAATACAGGCTTAGGGTTGGCTATGTTCAGCTTAGGTAACTTTTCCAACAATTTTTTTGATCAGACAGCAGTCGATAAGATTCAATGCCTATTTAAACAAAAAAAAAAGAAAGAAAATCGGTTTTACATATTATATCATCAAACAGGCCTCTTCATGGCTTTGCAACCAAAGATCGTAACATGTGGGAAGAAGGTGGCATTGTTCTCCATGGCTGTCAAGTTCTTGGTGGGCCCCATAGTGATCACGGTGACCTCCGTAGCCATTGGCCTCCGTGGGGATCTTTTACGCGTGTCCATCTTGCAGGTATTATTTCTTTAAGAAGCTTTATAACCCTAAACTCGTAACAATTAACCAATAATTTGCCCTAACCTTGATTTATTGCAGGCATCTCTTCCTCAAGGGATAGTTCCTTTTGTGTTTGCGAAGGAGTATGCTTGTCATGCTGGCATTCTTAGCACCGCGTATGTAAATTTGTTTCCACTCCACAGAAATGTTTGTGATTTATGTATATATATATATATATATATATATATATATATATATATTCTGATATTAATTTTGTTGACTGTATATCGTTTTATGTTTCTTTTGTACAGGGTTATCTTTGGAATGTTCCTTTCCCTGCCTGTAACAATCATATACTATATTCTTCTCGGGTTGAAAGTATGACACAGCAAAATCCCCGATGAATGCATACAAATCCTTGATTTTCTCAGTGTTTTCGATAACCCTCTCGTTGGAATTTAATTAATAGAATTTGTATGAAATTTTCATAAAATTTCCTTGTTCGTGCCATCCTCTGGAGCCTTTTGTTTCTTGTAGGGACATTTGAGCTTCCTATCTTCTCTCTGGAGAGAATATGTGCGAGGATTGCTCTTTCTTCTGGTACTTGTAATTTTCTTTCTCCTGCCTGAACATGACAACGGATGCTCTGGATAAGCTTGTGAGATAAGTTCTTAGCAGGTGGAATTTGTAAGTGATATTTCTTGTAATTTGTTCATTAATGAGTGACTTCTTTTTCACTTTTCTTTGATGAAAGTTTGATGATGAGTGTAAATCATACTCGGTGCAGATTTCAACTTGGAAGTTACTGGGTCGACTTCGAGGTCGCTTCCTTAAAGTCTAGTTAATTTAATTTCTTTCTGACGTACTTAAAGGTTTAAATTTAGAGTGTAGGTTGTAGAATTCAAGTTTTTCCCTTTCCAAGAAATAGGGGGGAAAACCGCTTCTAGCCTTCAAAATTAGAAAGCAAATTCGCTACCCACTTAAGATTTGGTCAACAAGTCAAAGCCCCTATAAATCCACTTGGTTATGCTTCTCCTCTTCAAATCCGGTGTCATCTAAGCATTACACCACCCCCACCCCCCACCCCACGCATTTTACCCCTAATTTTCGTTTTGTCACTTGTTAAGTTTATGAGTTTATTAAACTTATGCATTCGTTGTTAAAGCTTTTAGTCAGTTGTTAAACTTATACATTATTTGTTAAGCTTTTTCGCTAGTTGTTAAACTTATGCATTGGTTGTTAAGCTTATGCTTTTCTTAAGCCTTTTCTTTAGATGTGCATTTTCTTTTGGATATAGGTCATAAGTTGTGTTTTTCTTTTTTTCTTTTTTTTGGTAAATGAAAAATTTTATTCATCAACCAATATGAAAAGAGAATGTACATCAAGAATCTCATCACATTTGTGAGATAACAAATCTAGTATCTAACTCTCAATGAAACATTTGCTTGAGCCATAACACTGTTTCTAACTTCTCCTATTGACTCTTCAACAAAGAATATGAACCGAAAACATGTATCAGGGATATCAGGTACAACCTGCACATGAATTCCCGCTGAGGTTAATAGAGGTCATGCCATGAGCCAAAAACTCCTCCTATGTATTTCACAGTGAAACATTTTCAGCTACTAATCCCATGTTGCACCTATAAGGAGATCAACCAGTTTTTATTTTCCCCAGGTAGTCCACTGTTAAGAACTACTATCAGCAAGTCCAGCTTGATGTTTTTGATGATTTGCTCAACAGTTTTGAAACTCTGTTTAAAAATCCTCCCATTGCGCTCCAACCATATATTGTAGATAGAGGAAGTGAGGGCCATTCTTTTAACATTGATCTTGAAAGCTTTTCTCCTTTGGTTTGCTTCATACCAGCTCATCAATAGATTCCAATCACAGCTTTTCCAATTGAATTGTAACCAATTCATAACTCCATTCCAAACATCTCTCGAAAACTTACAGTCAAAAAACAAATGGTTTCGAGTTTCAGCTTCTGAACCTGCACATAATACACAGTTATTGTTTTGAATGACCCCTCTTCTCAACAGCTTATCCTGAGTTAGTAGTCTATCTTGGACTGCTAACCAAGAGATGAAAGAGTGCTTGGGGTAATTTAGTCTCCCCCAAATTGTTACATTCCATGACACTCTATTTGTAGTGGGGATTAAGGCGTGATATAAGTCTGACAAGGTGATTTTTGAGTTCCTGCAGCAGGAGCAGATTAGGCTAGTTAGATTAACCTCCCCTCCACAGTAATCCATAGCTTTATTTCTGATTTTCAGCAACTGCTTCCATAACCAGGAATCACTTCTTTTGATTTCTACCTGCCATATACTCTTGCTCCTGAGATAAGTGCCATGAACTCATTTGATCCATAAGAGCTCTTTGTTAGTGTGTATATCCCATAGGGTCTTTAGAGCTGCAGCTTTGTTCCATGTGATTGAAGAAAAAATCCCTAATCCTCCATACTTTTTATCTGTGCAAACCCTTTCCCAGGATACCAATGGAGTTTTGAAATCTAGATCATTTTCCCCCAAAGGAAATTCCGGCAAAGTTCATCCACCCTTTGAAGCACCTTAACTGGGAGAACGTAACTGGATGTCCACTATATTTGAATGCCAAGGATGACACTTGTTCGCTGGAAAAATTGTAGCTTTCATCATTGATTCCATTGCACTCTTAAATAACAACTTTTTGCGTTACAAAGATCCAGTCTTTTTATAAGATCCGGTTACAATGAAAATCAAAGAAAATAAAAGAAAGATTACAACTTTTTATCCTTGTTTGTCGAACAAATCACGAGCTCCTGTTTTGCGGTCGCTCGCTTGTGTGGGTTCTTTGCCTGCGCCGGGGTTTATCCGTGGACCACCGCGAGATCTAGATCCGATCAGATCTAAGCAGTACGACGGGTATTATTCCACAAAGGAAATAATAGCCGGGGAGGATTGATTCACCAAGGAAACAATCGTCCAAGTCTCGGGATCTAAGACCAAGCTTAGATCCGGAGTACGTCTGCGTAGATCTGAGATCCGGTCCTCTCGAACACCTGCCTTTTTTAGCGTTGATGATCGCTGAGCACCAGATCTGGAAGAGTGAGTCCCCGAAGTCCCAAAGCTCCAATCTTTTCTAAGTTTCGAGTCTTGAATCCGACAGAGCTTCGCCTCCAATATTTCCAACCTTTCACAAATGAACCAAGGGGGCCTATTTATAGGCGTTGATAGGTTCGGATTCGATTTGCTGATCTGATTTGGCAGTAAATCCGGATCCCGATTAGGCAGTAAATCCGCTTCTGAGTTGGAGTCCGAAACCGATCTTGATTCGATCGTCATTCGTCCGAGTATGCCTTTGGTTGGATGACTCGTTGACTCTTCGAACACTTGGCTTGATCCCGCACGCGAATGGACGTATTCCGTTGCTTGCGTGCGATTAGTCAATCTCGTCGTCTCGTTGGTTTGTCGGTTTGTGCCGAGCTGAGCTAAGGGACCTATAAGCAATTTTATATGCCTACAGATACCCCCTCCAAAGTATTTCAGTCTCGTTCTTTTATAGAAGAGTCTGGAATACTTTGGATATGATTGTCCCCACCTTCAGTCGGTGTAATGGGACCTTGGAATGACTTGTGTTCTTGATTCCTTCAATCCTTCAGGCTATTCGGTGCTTTGTCGAATGTCTGTAAGGGTTCCGGTGCTGCATTTATTGTCTGACCGTTTGTCGGAGATTTTGAACCTTGAAGTCGATTCCTGATTTTTGATCTTCAGCTCGTAGAATTGACCATCGATTGCTGGCGTCGAGTTTTTATGTGCAACGCGTTGTCCGGCGTTGTGTTGTTGAGTTATCCTTAAGAATATTTTTTAGAAAAATACTCTCCAGAAACTTCTCAACCAAAATTAGGGAACAGTTTATACTCATATACCTTATTGGAGTAAGAAGCAGTTTATACTCGTATACTTTTCGGAGTATTGATTCTTTCATTGCAACGCATTGATAGGCGTTGACCTAGGGTTACGCGTTGTCCGGCGTTGACCCTGGGGTTTTGACCGTCGTACGTTGACCTTTTTGCTTGCAACGCGTTGACTGGCGTTGACCTAGGGTTATGCGTTGACCGGCGTTAACCCTAGGGTTTCGAACGTCGTACGTTGAATTTTTGCTCGCAACGCGTTGACTGGCGTTGACCTAAGGTTACGCGTTGTCCGGCGTTGACCCTGGGGTTTTGACCGTCGTACGTTGACCTTTTGATCGCAACGCGTTGACTGGCGTTGACCTAAGGTTACGCGTTGTCTGGCGTAGACCTTAGGGTTTTGAACGTCGTATGTTGCTCAGGTCACGAGACCAACTAAAGAAGCTGATGCGTCAGTGACTTTCGTATTTATAGGATTTTTGGCAAATCCTCAGCCATCAACGGGTTTGATGCGCCTTTACCGACTACCGTTTGAGTCGGGCTAGCATGCGGATTGTTTTAAGTCCGTTCCGCATGTGACGTTATGCTAAAAGAGTTAACTCTTTTAGTGCTACGATATTGAATACGTAGACTTCGTCTTTCTCCTGTGAAAAGACTAAACAGCAACGTGTATCAGACGTTGACTTAGGATTTTTGGCAAATCCTCAGCCCTCAACGGATTTGTCATGCTTTTACCGATTACCGTTTGAATCGGGCTTACATGCGGATTGTCTTAAGTCCGTTCCGCATGTGACGTTGTGCTAAAGGAATGAACTCCCTTAGACTTGATGCTACGACTTCGAATACGTAGACTTCGTCTTTCTCACGGGAATAGACTACCCGGCGACGCGTGTTAGGCGTTGACTTTAGGATTTTTGGCTAACCCCAAGCCTTTAACGGATTTGATTAGCCTTTACCGACTACCGTTTGAGTCGGGCTAGCATGCGGATTGTCTAAATCCGTTCCGCATGTAACGTTGTGCTAAGAGAGTGAATTCTCTTAGACTTTGTGCTATGATGTTGAATACATAGGCTTTACCATTGTTATGGGAATAGGCTACCCAGCAACGTGTATTAGACGTTGACTTATCCCTACTTAGGCTTCGGGATAAAAATACCCCAGACTGGTATTCTGGTGTCTTTTTCAATCGGTAAAAGACTAAACCGGCGACGCGTGTTAGGCGTCGGCATATCCTTTCTTAGGATTCAGGATGAAATTCCCCATGCGTGTAAGGCATGGATTTTGGTGTTATTAATAACAACCTGCCACAATGTTGAATATGTGGACGGATGTTCTTTTCAACGGTTAAGAACTAACCGGCAGCGCGGGTTAGGCGCAGACTTATCCTTGCTTAGGTTTCAGGATAGAATACCCCAGAATCGAACTCTGGTGTCTTTTTGTGCGGAAAAAGACTAAACCGGCAGCGCGTGTTAGGCGCAGACTTATCCCTGCTTAGGATTCGGGATAAACTTCCTAGTACCTGTGAGGCACAAATTTTGGGATTTGAAAAAGGTGGTGTCTTCTCTTGGGGCAAAGACGAACCCGAAATGGGGGAAGAATTTTTATATTCTATCTCCCGACAATGAAGAAGAAGAATTTTATATTCCATCTTCAACTGGAAAGGAGACTCGAGGTGGGATCTCCACCTCCAGAATCCGGAAAGGTGAAACTGAGAGTGGGATCTCCACTCCGAGAATCGAAAAGATTCGGATAACCCTAACTGTCGGAAGGTTTGATTACCGAACTAAAGATGAATTTCTCGTTTATCGAGAGTGAATTGCGGTTTTGGTCCTAACTGTAGGAAGGTTTGACCAAGCAGGAGTTTGAGATGACCCTAACTGTAGGAAGGTTTGATCACTCGATTTGAAAGTGGACCTCTCGTTCATTGGAGGAATCGAGAGGGGATTTTGACTGTGGTCCTAACTGTAAGAAGGTTTGACCAAGTGGGTGTTTTGAGACAATCCTAACTGTAGGAAGGTTTGATCGCTCAATTTGTGGACCTCTCGTTCATTGGGGGAATCGAGAGGGGATTTTGACTGTGGTCCTAACTGTAAGAAGGTTTGACCAAGTGGGTGTTTTGAGACAATCCTAACTGTAGGAAGGTTTGATCGCTCAATTTGTGGACCTCTCGTTCATTGGGGGAATCGAGAGGGGATTTTGACTGTGGTCCTAACTGTAAGAAGGTTTGACCAAGTGGGTGTTTTGAGACAATCCTAACTGTAGGAAGGTTTGATCGCTCAATTTGTGGACCTCTCGTTCATTGGGGGAATCGAGAGGGGATTTTGACTGTGGTCCTAACTGTAAGAAGGTTTGACCAATTGGGAACTTTACGTCCAGACTCTAACAGAGAGAGTGTTGAGTGCACAGACACGGTGAGAATTTGAATGGGAGTTCTTATTCATTACATTGCTGTGGTTTTGGGAACTTCCCGTTACATAAATCGTCCACCCCCAGTTTCCTCTGCGGAACTGGTTCGGACATTATTATCAGTTACCTAACCGGGTTATCCTTAAGAATATTAGCTTAATATTCTCCAGGAACTTCCCGTCAAAAGTGGGGAAACAGTTTAGACTCATATACCTATTGGAGTATCAGGGAGTAGTTTAACCTCTTATACCGGTCGGAGGATTGAGAAACAGTTTATACTCGTATACTCTTTGGAGTTTTGCCGTTCTCAATTGGCTTACCTTAGCGTTATGACGCCGGCTTCAACCAAGGTCTGAATGCTATTCTTGAGAGTAAAGCAATCCTTGGTGGGATGAACGACCCTCCTGTGGTATGCACAGTACTTTGGGTCCGTAGTGTTGTCAGCTTCCTCCTGATTTGTGATAGGTGGTAGCTTGATCTTGTTACCTTCAAGGAGGGATTCGAAGATGGCTGGAACGTCTTCGTCCTTGAAAGAGTACTCTTTTTGGAGTCTCGGACCCGAAGTCTTTTGCTGCCTTCGAGATTGCTGTTGCGACGCTTGATTAGCACCACCAGCAGCTGCAGGTGCCTTGCCCTTACCACGAGAGGCAAAGGTTGAGTTCAGCGGATTATCCGTCGGTTGGTTCCTCTCGGCCTTTTTCCTTCTAAGGAATCGCTCAGCCTGCTCCCCTCGGACCTTCAGATCCTTCCAAGTGTCAGACGGTGCTGTCCCCATTGCTTCCAATACGTCTAAGGACAGATTATTATGGCAGGTCTGGAGGATGAATTCCTCGGTGATCGGGTCCCGGCAATTCATCGCTTTGTTCCGGAACCTTTTGACGAAGGTGTCGACTAACTCCCCGTCCTTCTGCTTCTCATCGAGCAATGATCCGATAGATATCTCGGTGTCGTCGTCGAAGAAGTTGGCCAGGAACTTGGTCTCCATGTCATCCCAGCTGTTCACGCTGCCTGGCTTGAGGCGGCGATACCAATCGAAGGCGGCTCCACGAAGAGTGCCGACGAATGACCGCACCATCAGAGGCTCATTGCCGGAAATAATACCCAGGTGCGATTTGAAATAAATCAAATGCTGAGTGGGGGAACCCTTCCCATCAAACGGCGTAAAGTTAATCAGACTAAACTTCGCCAGATAGGGGATTGATTCTCATTCTCGTGGGTATGGACAAGGAATGCCCGTCTTCTTCACCTATTGAGCGGAGATCAATGTGTTGATTTTACTCTCGAGGTTTTTGATCTTCAAGTCTTCACTTGTATCTTCGTTGGCATCCTCGTTACCACCCCCTGCATTGACGGGAGGGTTATTAGCATTGTGAGCTTCATTGTGCTCCTCTTCCTGAACAACCTGGTTACGGCGGCTTGGTTCACCTCGCTGGTTCGTCAGTGCCTGAATTTGTTGCTCATGCATCTCTCTCATAGTCTGCATGGCCATCTGCATCTCGAACCTAAAGCTTTCCTGTTGTTTGGCTATGGCATCTTCGAGCATCTTGGCCACTTGTTCCGCGCTTATCATCAGTGACTCGCGGGGTTCCCCCTCACTGGACACTGTATTATCTGATGCGACTGCGGAGCAGGTATCCGACTCTTCACCTTCTGAAGGTACTCTTGTCCGAACCCTACCATAAGTTCCTCGTGCGATTGCTCCAGACTGCAGAGCAGGTATCCGACTCTTCACCTTCTGAAGGTACTCTTGTCCGAACCCTACCATAAGTTCCTCGTGCGATTGCTCCAGACTGCAGACGGGTTACAAGCCGGGACGCTTAAACGCCTACGCCTTGGTTTTGGCATTTTGGTACTAAGCCTTTCGAACACTGAAATTCTCTCGGGGACTACCTTGATGCAGTTGCACTCAGACAGTACTGCCCGAATGAGCTTTGAACAAGGGCACTGAGTTTCTAGTCTTCGAGGACTTCTCTTTCTGGCTTTGCTCGTACCCCCAGCACGATAGTACAGCTCGTCTGTTTGAAAGTCAGAGCAACCTATCGTGTGTTGGCACGATTTCTCAGGTATAACGTAATCATCATCAGACGACAACGTTTCCTTCTGAGGGAGAACTGCCTTCTTTGGACTTTCAAGAGTCACGCGCCTTGAGACATGCCTTTTTGGGCGTGAATTCTCAGCGGGCTCCTGAACTTCAATGCGCAGCATAGTGCGCTTGGGTGCCATGATTTCTTTGTCATGTTGAGGGTTACGGCGACCTCCAGCATGTTGCGTTGTTTGGGGAATTCTTAGTGGGCCCAAACGTTCTTGGATTGGAGTTTTGCTTCGCTCCTCGGGAAGTGGACCGAGGTGCTCCAAGACTGACTTCCTTTTCTGGGATGATCCTGCGGGATCTCCCGAAGCAGTTGTGGGAATCATCGGCGGTCTGGATTGATTCGCCGGAGGTTGAACTGTCAGGGGCTGCAGTTGCTGCTTTTTGGTCTGAACCGCCGCTTCAGACTTCGGCCTCCAAACTTTGCGAGTTGGTGGCGGCTTCTTGGCTACCTCTTTCTGCAGCTTTCTACGGGCTTCTTCAGCTTGAGCCCGTGCCTGCGCTGATAGTGCGCGGCGCTTGCGAATGCGCTCCTCCAGCGTCGATCGGTTCCGTTTGACACGGACCCATTCCATTGTTGGCGGCTTGGAGAAACCACCATTCGTTGATTATTGAGGCTGCTTGCCTCTTTTGTTCTTCAGATCCACGTTGTAGCGGATCCCGTCAACTGACTCCATGGCCTTTACGAATCGTTTCGCAAGGCGTTGACGTTGCCTTTGGCGGGCTCTCTTCGAGAGAGTCACCACGCCCTCTGTGGCAGAAGAGTTGGCCAGAGCAGATCTGACCTGGTTGGAAACTGGAGGAATCTCACCCGATGCGACTTTGGCATCAAACGGGGCGAGATCTTCGTTGGTGGCTTCGACTTCTTCATACCAACGAACCTTTCTCCTGGAGGAGAACTTCTGGGATTTCTTGGACTTGCGGGGGGAGGTAGATCCGGACGAGGACACGTACTCCTCGAACTTGGCTTGGTCGAACTCATACTCGACCTCCTCCTCGACCGGGATCGAGATCCGCGGCTGCGACGCAACGATCTCGGCAGCGAGATCGGTGGCTCCCACTGTGGTCGCCAGATTGTTCGCGGGGAAAATCGTTTTCTTCATTGATGTCATTGTGATCTCAAAATAACAACTTTTTGTGGTTACAAAAGATCCGGTCTTTTTTAGATCCGGTTACAACGAAAATCAAATAACACAAGAAATAAAGAAAATTACAACTTTCTCCTCGTTTGTCGAACGAATCGCAAGATCCTGTTTTGCGGTCTCTTGCTTTGTGTGGGTTCTTTGCCTGCGCCGGGGTTTATCCGTGGACCACCGCGAGATCTAGATCCGATCAGATCTAAGCAGTACGACGGGTATTATTCCACAAAGGAAATAATAGCCGGGGAGGATTGATTCACCAAGGAAACAATCGTCCAAGTCTCGGGATCTAAGACCAAGCTTAGATCCGGAGTACGTCTGCGTAGATCTGAGATCCGGTCCTCTCGAACACCTGCCTTTTTTGGCGTTGACGATCGCTGAGCACCAGATCTGGAAGAGTGAGTCCCCGAAGTCCCAAAGCTCCAATCTTTTTTAAGTTTCGAGTCTTGAATCCGGCAGAGCTTCGCCTCCAAAATTTCCAACCCTTGAACAAATGAACCAAGTGGCCTATTTATAGGCACCCTTTACTGTGCCCGCGCACGGAACAGTGTCGGCCACCTCTGGGTGGCCAGCACTGGGCCGAGCCACCCCAGGGTGGTTCGGCCTTGGCCGAGCCACCCTGGGGTGGCTCGGCGGGTTCACCATCTGAATATGCAGTATGGCGATAGGTTCGAGCAAAGAGAACCACCCACTGAAGATAAAATAGTCCAGATTAACATGGGTGATGAAGCTAACCCAAAGCCTATATTCATCAGCGACAGTCTTCCCCCAGATGAGAAGGAGGAATTGATTGCTCTCATCAGGGAATATATCGACGTCTTCGCATGGAATTATGAAGACATGCCAGGGCTCGACCCCAATGTCGCAATGCACCGCCTCGATATCAAGCCGGATGCCAAACCTGTCAAGCAACAGCAAAGACGGTTTCGTCCGCAGATTATGGAAGCCATTGAGGCAGAGGTTAAGAAGTTGATCGAATCAGGATTTATCCGAGAGGAACAACATCCAGACTGGTTAGCCAACATCGTTCCCGTCATGAAGAAGAATGGCAAAATCAGGATTTGCATCGACTTCAGGAACCTGAATGAAGCATGTCCGAAAGACGATTTCCCTCTCCCGATCACGGATGTCATTATCGACAATACATGTGGATTTGAGAGGATGTCCTTCATGGATGGATTTTCGGGATATAACCAGATCAAGATGCATCCAGAGGATGAGAAGCATACGGCGTTTAGAACACCCCTCGGCGTTTTCTGCTATACGGTGATGCCTTTCGGCCTGAAGAATGCCGGTGCCACATACCAGCGAGCGATGACTAAGATTTTCCAAGAACATCTCAGGAAAACAGTCGAATGTTACGTTGATGATTTGGTTGTGAAAAGCCGCAACAAGGAAGATCACATCAAGGATTTGAAGACAATGTTCGATCTCATGAGGAGTCATCAGTTGAAGATGAACCCCACTAAATCATTTCTTGGAATGTCCAGCGGAAAATTTCTTGGGTTCGTCGTCACCACTAAGGGTATACATATCGATCCTGATAAGGTGAAGGCGATACATGAATTGCAGCCCCCGAGGAATCTGAGAGAACTCAGAGGATTGCAAGGGCGTTTAGCTTATATCCGGCGTTTCATCTCAAATCTTTCTGGGAAGTGCCAACCGTTCTCTAAGCTGAACAAGAAAGGAGTATCATTCATCTGGGATGATGCCTGCCAAAAAGCGTTCGAAGATATCAAAACATATCTGGCGAACCCTCCTGTTCTCGTTGCACCGAAATCTGGTAAACCGTTCTTGATTTATCTCAAGGCGATGAACCACTCGATAAGTGCCTTACTAGCGCAAGACGATGATAACGGTCACGAACAGGCAGTTTATTACCTCAGTCGGACCTTGGTAGGCGCTGAGTCTCGATATCCGATGATTGAGAAAGAATGCCTTGCATTGGTATTTGCGATGCAAAAGATGCGGCATTACCTGGTGGGACAGACGATCTACGTTATCTCCAACGTTAATCCAGTACGGGTGTTTATGACGCAACCGGCCTCTATGAATTGGCGACTAGCGAAGTGGGCCCTTCTCTTGTCCCAATACGATTTGCACTTCAAGCAGCAGAAGTCGATAAAAGGACAGGCGATTTGTGACCTTTTGGCGGCAAACCCGACCACAGATACGGCAGAAGTATATGATGACTTGCCGGATGAAACCCACGAGGTTAACACCACATCACACCAACAAGTATGGCAATTATACTTCGATGGTGCCTCAAGGGCAGTTAATAGAGTAATAACCCCGGGATGTCCTACAGTTTCCTCTGGAGTTGGAGTCGTCTTAATCTCCCCTGGAAAGCACGTGATGCCTCGGGCTTATTCGTTGACTAGTCCGTGCTCCAATAATGTTGCCGAATACAACGCGCTTCTCATTGGACTCAGTTTCGCCAAAGAGCTGGGGGTCGAATATCTCGAAGCTTTTGGAGATTCGCAATTGATAGTCAACCAAGTTCGCGGTGAGTATGAAGTCAGGAATCAAGACCTGATCCCGTACCACCAGGAAGCCATCAAAATGGCAGAATCTTTTGAAGAATTCTTTATTGAATACATCCCTCGTCTCCAGAACGCTTATGCGGACGCACTGGCGGCACTAGCAGTATCACTGGCACAGCCTCCCGAAGCTGAGCTGTTAGTCACAGTACGGACGCATCAACTCTGCGTACCCATATACAGTAGGGATATTGAAGAGGAAGATGACGGAAACGTAAACGCCAAGGAGGTGAATTCAACTCAAATTGGGTCTGAGTCCCGAGATTGGCGTTTTCCCATCATTGACTACGTCCAGTATGGTATTCTGCCAGAAGACGTAAAAGAAAGGGAATCAATTCGCCGAAGAGCGCCAAGATTCTTTTATAATGCCGAGACCCATACGTTATACCGTAGGGGATACGATGGTTTATTACTCCGATGCCTTTCGAACAAAGAAGCAGAAGAAGTTCTTAAGGAAGCGCACGAAGGAGAATGTGGTGCGCATCAGCCCGGTCCCAAACTGTATGATCGCATCAGGAGGATGGGATATTTCTGGCCAACGATGGTTCGTGACGCAATCGAATACGCACGAGAATGCCACGCTTGCCAGATACATGCAAATTATATGCATCAACCGCCAGAGCAGTTGCACACATCAACCACGTCATGGCCGTTCGAAGTATGGGGCATGGACATTGTTGGTCCTATTTTTCCCCCCTCAGTCAAAGGCGATCGATTCATTCTGGCGATCACGGATTACTTCTCAAAGTGGGCTGAAGCAATTCCGCTTAAAGAAGTAAAGACGAACAACGTCATCAATTTCATCAAGCATCATGTCATCTACAGACACGGCGTGCCAAGAAGGATCATTCATGACAACGGTCCGCAATTTATAAGCAACGCCTTCATCAGATTTTGTGACAAGTTCAAAATTGAAGACGTTTCATCAACACCTTATTATCCCGCCGCGAATGGATTAGCGGAGGCGTTTAACAAGACGATCATTAAGATCTTGTCCAAGCTCGTGAAGACCAATAAACGAGACTGGGACGATAAACTCGGTGAGGCACTCTGGGCTTACCGCACCACCATACGCACGCCCACAGGTGCCACCCCGTATTCGCTGGTATACGGATGTGAAGCTGTGCTACCGCTGGAAATTCAGATTCCATCCCTTCGGATCGCCCTCGCAACAGAGATGACGACAGAAGAACAGCATCAGAAGCGTCTCGAAGAGCTTGAGAGGCTGGATGAAAAGCGCTTGGATGCTCAACAGCAAATTGAGTTTTATCAGGCCAGGATGTCTAGGGCTTTTAACAAAAGAGTCCGATAGAGAAGCTTCAAGGAAGGAGATCTGGTCCTCGCTGCTCGCCGACCAATAATCCTCACTTCCAAGAAGAAAGGTAAATTCGAACCCAAATGGGAGGGACCGTTTGTAATAGACACAGTCTACTCAAACGGCGCATATCGCCTAATTACTCAAGAAGGCACCCGGCAATTGATGCCAATAAATGGGAAGTTTCTGAAAAAGTACTATCCTTAGTACCTTCAGGATAACTCATTTATCGGGAAGTTCCTTAAAGAATATTACACTTAATATTCTAGAGGATAACCCAAAATCATTTTCACCACCAAAATCCCTCACTGATCGATTTCAATTGACAGTGAGTCCACCAAAAATGTTTTTCTGGCCCTCTTGATTCTTTCCATGAACAAGAGGCCCGCTTTCAGTTCGGAGTCCCCTTTCGGATAAACGAAAGAACTCCTTTCTTCTTCTCTTTGGTTAAACCTTTTTCATGGTTATAACCGGAGTTGAAAACTTCACTTCGATAAACGAAGAACTCATCTTCAGATTAGATAACCAGTCCTATAAAATGTAACTTTATCTACATCTTCCAGACTCTCGGAGTGTACACCCCACTTCTAGTTTCTTCTTCGCTGGAAATAAAATATAAAATTCTTCCTTTCCATAATCAAGGAATAGAATATAAAATTCTTCCTTCCTTGTTATTCGGGTTTGCCTTCACCCTAAAAGAAGATCGGGAAATAGAATATAAAATTCTTCCTTTCCCGCACCGATCTTTCCAAAATTTGTCAATATAGGATTCATCCTAGGAAGTTTATCCCGAATCCTAAGCAGGGATAAGTCTGCGCCTAACACGCGCTGCCGGTTTACTCTTTCTCCGAAGAAAAAGACACCAGAGTTCGATTCTGGGCCTAAGCAGGGATAAGTCTGCGCCTAACACGCGCTGCCGGTTTAGTCTTTCTCCGAGGAAAAAGACACCAAACTTTGATTCTGGGGTATGTTATCCTGAAACCTATGCAAGGTTAAGTCTGCGCCTAACACACGCTGGCGGTTAGTTCTTAACCGTTAAAAAGAACACCCGTTCACATATTCAACATTGTGGCAGGTTGTTATTAATAACACCAAAATCCATGCCTTACACGTATGGGGAATTTCATCCTGAATCCCAAGAAAGGATATGTCGACGCCTAATACGCGCCGCCGGGTTAGTCTTTCTCCGAAGAAAAAGACACCAGAGTTCGATTCTGGGGTATTTTATCCCGAAGCCTAAGTAGGAATAAGTCAGTGTCTAATACACGTTACTGGGTAGCCTATTCCCATGACAATGGCGAAGTCTACGTATTCAATGTCGTAGCACAAAGTCTAAGGGAGTTCATTCCTTTAGCGCAACGTTACATGCGAACGGATTTAGACAATCCGCATGCTAGCCCGACTCAAACGGTAGTCGGTAAAGGCTAATCAAATCCGTTGAAGGCTGGGGGTTAGCCAAAAATCCTAAAGTCAACACCTAACACGTGTCGCCGGGTAGCCTATTCCCGTAACAATGGCGAAGTCTATGTATTCGACATCATAGCATAAAGTCTCGGAGAATTCAATCTCCGAGCATAACGTTACATGCGAACGGATTTAAACAATCCGCATGCTAGCCCGACTCAAACGGTAGTCGGTAAAGGCTCATCAAACTCGTTGATGGCTGAGGGTTTGCCAAAAATCCTATAAGTATTATGGTTAATCATTTCAAATGGAATGACGAATCATAATAAAGACGAAAGCAAGCTTCACTAAGAGAATCAAAAGTCAAAGTGTTCAGCAAACAAAATCATACATCAAGACCATGACCAAAAATCTGCTGACTGATCTTAGAAAGCTTTTCATCATAAGCTTGCCTAAGTTCAGCTCTGATGGACTCCTCGGTGGTGGCTGAAGTCCTCGCAGCGATCTCTTCCATCTCGGCTAGCTTCTGCTCCAGGGATCTCAACTCATCAGATAAAGCAGTGTGGGTTTGCTGAGCCTGTGCTTTCGTCATCTGAAGAATATCCAAAGTCTCCTCTTTTTCACGGAGTGTTCTTCTGAGCTGGTCTATCTCGGTCGCACAGGAGGTAATAGAAAGATCGAGCTCGGCAAGCGAAGATAATTTAGTAGCAAGACTCGTCTTAACTCGATCTACTCGGCCCCGCTGCATCTGAATCTCGAGATCAGCAAAAATCTGAGTCTCGCGTGATGACTGTAAGCGGGTATCCAGCTCGGCAGCAATAAATGAGGAACACCTGCATCTCGGAGCTCACGAAACATCTGAAACTCATGCTCTAGGCAATCAAGGTCATCAACTATAGCCTGTGCCAAATCTGGATGTCCCGCTTCCCTTATCAAATTGACTTTAGAATCAAGGAAAGGCTTGAATTGGCGAAGAGAAAGTCCACCATGGAAAAGCTTGCCAATCATAGCATTCATGAAAGAGAAGAAGGAGCGAACTTCTATACAGATGACAATCTTCTCAGGATCATCATCAGATAACAACTCCCTCGCCAGAATATGAAGACGAGAAGAATTCCCTGCACGATAAAAAAAAACCGTCAGAAAAAGACCTTGAAGAGTAAGTAAATAGTATTCATACCCTCTTGAGTCACTGGGGGTGGTGGAGGTGTAACGGCTGGGGGTGTATCAACTGGTGTAGTTGGTCCCATAGCCGGCTCAACAGGGTCATTCTCAACAAAAACTCCTGTTAAATACAAGTCAGAATTCTCAAAGGCATCACATTATAGCTGCATTAGTCAAAATTGGCTAGTCCTATAATTAATTTGGGAGGAGGCATATACCTTCGAAAGAATCATCCTCAAGATTCTTATCGAACGTAGGCTCGGAAAATATATCTCCGGGTAACTGGCCATCAAATTGAGGAGAGCTATACATGAAGTGGAGTGTAGGAGTCTCCGCGATCAAGCCTTCCTCGTCAAAATCATCAATGGAGAAATCTGATGTAAAAGAATATAAGTACCAAAGAAGAATAAAGAGACTACAACCAACAAAAATGAGTTACCCCTTATGGATGCGTTAGCCTCTTTATTCCCAAAATCCACGTATGCCTCCTGCAAGTTATCTGAAGAAGCAAGATGTACAGAGATGATTAGAGGATGCACAAATTCTTTTGTATACCATCTAAAAGATACATTGTCAATAGTAGATGTACCTGGATCTGCGGAATCAGGTCCTACATTGCTATCCTCCCTAATGTCGGCAACCCCTGTAGGCCTTTTTAACTGGGGCAGCGGGTCAGGCTCACCAGGAGACACAGGAACGGAATCGGGACTCATTTCGCTCTCTCCACGCTCTCCTATATAGAGATGGAAAAGCATGAGTCAATGTTCCGAATAACCAAGAAGGTGGTTTACAGAGTAGATGTTACCTCCGTCACTAGCAGGATCATCACCAGCCAAGTCCATATCAGATGCTCGGGAAGCTACACGCGGCTTGCGGGCTAATCTCTTCCGCCTAGCAGTAGGGACAATAATCGAAGGTCTCGCCTGGGAAGGGGGACTGAACTCTTCATCCTGGTCAACTGTGGTCCCTGAAATATCAAACCATAGTCAGTTTCAATAACCTGGAAGATTGAAGGAATCAAGAACGGAGATCATTCCAAAGGTCCCGTTACACCGACTAAAGGTGGGGACGATCATATCCAAAGTATTCCAGACTCTTCTATAAAAGAACGAGACTGAAATACTTTGGAGGGGGTATCTGTAGGCATATAAAATTGCTTATAGGTCCCTTAGCACAGTTCGGCATAAACCGACGAACCAACGAGGCGACGAGATCGACGAATCGCACAGAAGCGACAGAATGCATCCATACGCGTTCGGAATCAAGCCAAGTGTCAAAGAATCAACGAGTCATCCAACCAAGAACAGACTCAGACGAATCACGATCGAATCAAGATCAGTTTCGGACTCAGATTCAGAAGTGGATTTACTGCCTAATCAGGATCCAGATTTACTGCCAAATCAGGTCAACGAGTCAATCAACCGCACAACCGAATCACGGACAAGACCGAAAGACGGAAAACAACCAAACCCACCACCTAGAGGGGCTCGGCCGGGTGGCCGAGCCACCCCCTGGGGTGGCCGAGCCACCTCAGGGTGGCTCGGCATGAGCCGAGCCACCTTGAGGTGGCCGACGGCTTGGATGTTGGCCACACGTGCACACGGGCACGGGCACAGTGTTGAGAGCCTATAAATAGGCCAAGGGGTTGTTTATTTGAAGGGGTTGGAATTTCAAGAGCCAAAACTCTGCCGGATTGAAGAGTGAACTCGGAGCTTTGAAGACCTGAAGACTTGCACGTACAGATCTGATCCTCGGCGAGCACCTACGTCAGAAAAGGCAGGATTTCGAGAGGAGACAAAGAACAGATCTGAGATCTACACGATATCACTCCGGATCTAAGCTTGGTCTTAGATCCCGAGATCTGAGCGATTATTCCCTTGGTGGACTAATCCCTCCCGGCTATTATTCCCTTCGTGGAATAATACCTGTATAATCGTGTAGATCCGACCGGATCTAGATCGCGCGGTGGTCCACGGATTAACCCCGGCGTCGGCAAAGAACCCACAAAAGCGAGAGACCGCAAAACAGGATCTCGCGATTCGTTCGACAAATAAGGAAAGTTGTAATTTTTCTTTTTTTTTTGATTTAATTATAACCGGATCTAAAAAAGATCGGATCTTTTGTAACCCAAGATGACAATTATTTCAATGAAGAAGAAAACCATTTTCCCTGCGAACACTGTCGCGGTAATGGAGCAGCGGCCGTTGGCTTCGAAAAAAGCACGAGTTTGAGCCAAACTCGTATTTTGGCCATGGTATATGTCTTGATTAAACAAGATATGTAATTTAGTAGTGTCAATCCCCTCGAAGGAGGATGTCAACTCTTCCCGGATGACTCTCAAAGGAGGCAAACGAGGATATCGGTACTAATTTTGAATTTAAATGAAGAAGATGCACGAAAAGATTACCTCCGAAAGAAGAGGCAGCGGCCTTGACCTCTTCCGACACTTGGGCCACAGATTTGCCCTTTAGAATGCGAGATCTCTTAGGAGACATGGTGGAATCAACCTAAAAAGCAAGGAAAATTAGGGTTTCGGGGTGAGATCTCAAGGTAAAAAGCAAAATGAACCCAAAATACAAGAGGGGTGTGCGGTTTTACCAAAGATCAAAAAGAACCGAGCTTGGAGGGTCGAAGAATCGAAGAGGAAGCTTGAAAATCGAGAAAAACACTTGAAACCCTAGATATTGTTTGAATATCACCCAAATATGAAGAGGTGAGGAGCGGAAGAGCCAAAGAACGCTTTTATAGGTGTTTAGGTAGAGTTTCAAACTCAGAGGAGCGGGGAAGAATGACCTAAAAAAAGTCCAACGATTGGGTTATAAACCCGACTGGCCGTCTCTGCCCATGACAGTCGATGCTGACATGCTCGCGCACGGCAGTCGACGCTGACGTGCATTAGCACGGCAGTCGACGCTGACGCGCGTGAGCGTGACAGTCAATGCTGAAGCGCAAAGGCGCCGCACGCACACAGTGATTCCATGGGTATTTGTATATGTATATCTTCCATTATATTTGGGGTGTATGCCTGAGAACTCCGATGAGTATATGAGTATAAACTGCATCTCCTTGAACCTCCCAATGGGTATACGAGGTTAAACAGAACTCCGATGAGTATATGAGTATAAACTGCATCTCCTTGAACCTCCCAATGGGTATACGAGGTTAAACTATTTCCCGAACACTCCGATAAGATAAACTGCATCTCCTTGAACCTCCCAATGGGTATACGAGGTTAAACTATTTCCCGAACACTCCGATAAAGCCTATGAGTGTAAACTATGTCCTCATGAAGGCTGATGCGTTGACAATCAGTCCGATATTGGTTCAGCAACAAGAAAATAAAAATGCAGATCAAAGCACTAATTTTAGTTCAAGACTTCAACAACGGTCAAGCGATAAACGCAGCATCGGGAGAATTTTAGCTATTCTACAAAGCACTGAGTAGACTAAAAGAAGAAGAAGTCAAGAGTTGAAGTCATTCATAGGTCCTTCTACAAGATCTCCTCAACTAAGCACTGAAGAGATTGCAAATAAGACCTATCTTATCCCAAGTGTCCCAGACTCCTCTATAAAAGAACGAGTCTGGGATACTTTGGACGAGGTATCTGTAGGCATCAAAAAATACTTATGGACGACCAAATTCTATTCAAGACAAAAAGGAGATGATAAACGCCACTATCTAAGTCATGAAAGATCATACAAAACCAAAAGAAGCAAAAGGATCTGTGAATTAACACAAAACAATGAGAACTGCCACATGTGGGTGCGACAGTGCTGGCTGTCGTGCATAGGCGCGGCAGTGATTGCTGCCGCGCATAGCTGTGGTTGTAGCTGGTGTCGCGCAAGTGATGGGGAGGTGCCGCGTAATTTCTAGAACATTTCTAGAACAATTATGCGATGATTTTTTAAAGTCCACGTGGTGCCAGGATAGAAAGGAGATGTGTGCTGACATGGGCAAGCGGTTAAACCACGAAAAAAGATGGTTAAAAGCCATGGGAGAACGGTTTCAAGCATGACGGAACGTGGCAGAAACCGTCCCTTTAGCCGCGCCAGCCTGCACTGACGCGCTAATAGCAGCGGCAGCGAAGACTAACGTGCCCAAGGAACATGTGATGGGTGGTTATTTGGCTCCCGTTTCAACAGTTAGAGGCCCCTATCCCTATAAATACTTTCCTAGAAACGAAGTAAAGACAGAGAGCAGAATATAGCAGAAAAAAGCCTACGCTTTTTTGGTGAATTGGAACAAGAGAGAGTCTTCATTCCTCATAATTGTTTCTAAAGTTTTAGTGATTCCTAGAGATCTAAGCTCTGATTTGATCTTCGGAAGATTGAACATCTTACATCGATAAGATATTCGCTTCAAATTTTTACTTTGATAAACGAAGAAAGAATCCCTAAAGCCCTTCACAATCTATGAATCGGTGGTTTACGAGCCAAAGCACTCCCGGCACAGGCAAAGTCCCACAAAACAGAAATCAATAAACAATTTCTGTGTTATTTTCTAGAGAGTTATAATTTTCTTTTTATTGTGTAAAAAAAGTCTTATAAAAAGACTATTTTCTTTTGAATTTGTTGTAATCGACCGAAGATACAATGAGTTCCACAATAGCATCAACTTTTGAAGAAAACAAACTAGTTTCTTCGAACTGAAATTTCGCAACCGATACAGGCGTAGTCCTCGAATTTTGCTTGATCAAAGCACTAATTTCAGATCAAAGCACTAATTTTGAAGTATCTCAGACGACGACCTCGGCATTGATCACAATCTTGATCGAACCCATATTCGATCTCTTCATTGATAAACACACTCATATTCGAGGACTACGCCTGTATCGGTTGTGAAATTTTAGTTCGAAGAAACTAGTTTGTTTTCTTCGAAAGTTGTTGCTATTGTGGAACTCATTGTATCTTCGATCGATTACAATAAATTCAAAAGAAAATAGTTTTTTTATAGGACTTCTTTTACACAATAAAAAGAAAATTACAACTCTCTAGAAAATAACACAGAAATTATTTATTAATTTTTGTTTTGTGGGACTTTGCCTGTGCCAGGAGTGCTTTGGCTCGTGTGCTTTGGCTCTGCTTTGGCTCGTGGACCACCGATTCACAGATTGTGAAGGGTTTTAGGAATTCTTTCTTTGTTTATCGAAGTAAAAATTTAAATCGAATATCTTATCGATATAAGATGTTCACTCTTCCGAAGATCAAGTCAGAGCTTAGATCTCTAGGAATCACTAAACTTTAGAAACAATTGTGAGGAATGAAGACTCTCTCTCTTGTTCCAATTCACCAAAAAAATCTTAGGCTTTTTTCTGCTATATTCTGCTCTCTGTCTTTACTTCGTGTCTAGGAAAGTATTTATAGGGATAGGGGCCTATAACTGTTAAAACGGGAACCAAATAACCACCCATCACATGTTCCTTGGGCGCGTCAGTCTTCGCTGCCATGACTATTAGCGCGTTAGTGTAGGCTGACGTGGCTAAAGGGACGGTTTCTGCCACGTTTCGTCATGCTTGAAACCGTTCTCCCACAGCTTTTAACCACCTTTTTTGTGGTTTAACCGCTTTCCTATGTTAGCACACGTCTCCTTTCTATCCTGGCACAACGTAGACATTAAATAATCATTGCATAACTATTCTAGAAATTACGCGGCACCTCCCCATCACTTGCGCGACACCAGCTACTGTCGCGGCTATGAGCGGAAGCAATCACTGTCACTGCCGCGCCTATGCGCGGCAGCCAGCACTGTCACGCCCACATGTGGCAGTTCTCATTGTTTTGTGTTGATTCACAGATATTTTTTCTTTTTTTGGTTTTGTATGATCTTTCATGACTTAGATAGTGGCGTTTATCATCTTTTTTTTGTCTTGAATAATATTTGGACGTCCATAAGCATTTTTTGACGCCTACAGTGACTTCCCCTCTAGTCGCCACCCGACACCTATAAAGCGAGGGATGACTCAGCTCTTAGCCCACACTTCATCACCGCCTCCCTATGTAGGGCTAGTGGTGACCTATTTATTCCGATGACGGAGATATATACATGTATACTCCTAACCTCTAGGGGGCTAGAGGGAAGAAAAAAGCTCTCTCTCTCTCTCTCTCTCTCTCTCTCTCTCTCTCTCTCTCTCTCTCTCTCTCTCTCTCTCCAGAAAAAACCTACAGTTCTTCATCTACACAGAGGAGCTCACATAGACCCTCTGTAACGGCATCTTGCCACCTTAAAAACCACATCGATCTAGACCTTTCCCTTCCCCACTTGAGTTTTACTAACTTGACCGTCGGAGGAATCACGAGGGAACCGGTCCCTACCCACTCACAGGTTCTTCTTGTCTGTGCAGCGTGGACATTAATCTCATGTTCAAGAACTATACATAAAGTCAAAGAAGGAAGCGGCCCCTTCATCACATTCCCCTACCACGTCCTGGCGAGGACCCCGGGGGACCGATCTAGTTCCGGATCATAACCGATCACAGCCGGATACGATTGACTATTTGATCGTAATCATCAATAATTTGGCGTCCACCGTAGGGCCTCTTTTGTTTTTTGAGAAGACATGTCAAGTTCTGAATAAGGGTCTGATTCTACTCACGCTGAAGAACAACATCGGAGTTGCATCATCTAAGCTAAATAAAGTCAGGAGTTGTATCATTCAAGCTAAAGAGGGTTAGCTTTGGCTAAGAGAAACCAATACAGGCATAGTCCTCGAAAGTCCTCGAAGGCCTCAGCGACTTATTTGGGAAGTGTTTGCCAAGCACACCATCTTCTAGATTGTAGCGTGACCTTCAATCCTCCTAAAAACCCTCTAGAAGAAGACATACCATAAGGGTGGTTGTCTTTCTTGAAAAAGCAATCTCAGCTTCTAATCGCCATCACAGAATAACTCTGGCCAGAGCACAGGTTTCGATCAGGCCAAATATCACCTAAGCTCCAACGGGTAATAGCTCATATGAGCATAGGAGCAGTGATTAAGTATGTGATAGACGTCTTGGACCATGAGGATTCTTTTAAGGGAACACCCTATACCAGGGATGAGATTACAGGAAAAGCTTAGGCCTATCAACTGATTGTCTACTTAGGAAGAACGACCTTGGCCCTTCAACTGACGCCTGCACCACTAATGTTGCCTAAGGTTTGGTGGTCAAAACATGTGAACCACATGATCCCCATAAGGGAGAGTTCTCAATACACAGCATGCTCTAGCCCCCAGTGCTCCCGAAGCTCTTTCAAGAAAACTGCTACGGTTTATTATTTTCAGGGAGTACACTACCGGCTGGTGGATTCTATCTCCAAGAGAATTTCCACCACAAAAGGTTCCATATAGCTTCTGGTCATGCCCCCAACTCTCACGTACCTGATCTAGAGAATGTCATTCAACATAATTCATGGCATCTAGGTAGTTCCATTTGCTAAAAGCTGGTATGCCAGTCATCCGCCTTCAAGGCCTTAATGAAGATTCATAATCAAAAGGAACCGTGGCTGATGAGATGGCAAATAGAGTTTTGAGTCATCTTCATCTATCATCGATTCGTCTGCTATAGTAAAAGCAAAATCCAACTAAAGAGGTTCTATATTAGAGGCTTCATCCACTACAAAGCTGCCTTTGAAACAAAGATAAAGAAAGATCACAAGTGGTTCAATCCCCTTGAGCATCAGATGTCTCTAATGGATACTTTCCATAATCATGTAAATTTCAACACTACTCAAATCCTATCAAATATGAATTAAATCATATCTCGCAGCGATCAAGCTTTCACTAGGGCTGAAGACCTAGGCAACTACGTAAGACCTAGGCACCTAACCTCAGGGTTGTCATTCAGCCTCATGGCTTCCGAAGACCTAGTTAACTCTCAAGAGTTCTAGGTACTTGACTCCTCAGTCGAATTTCAAACCCTTCGTATCTCTTCAGGGTAAACCCAAGGCATAACATATGGTCGAATCCTCCAGTATTGCTCGATCATCATGGTTAATCAAAAATCCAAGCTTCCAAATAAGTCCTAGGTAACGCAATCTCAGGGTTGGTATGTCAACAAGCCCTTGGTACATTCTTAGGATAAACCCAAGGCACAACCCTATGTTTGACTCACACAGTTGTTATTCGATCATACGGGGATTATGAAGGCCTAGGCACGTACATAAGACCTAGGCACCCAACCTCAGGATTGTCATTCAGGCTCATGGCTGCCAAAGACCTAGTCAACTCTCAAAAGTTCTATGCAATTGACTCATCAGTCAAATTTCAAGCCCTTGGTACATCTTCAGGGTAAACCTGAGGCACAATATATGATCAAACCCTCCAGTATTACTCGACCATCAAGGTTACGCAAAAACCCAGGTGTCCAAATAAGTCCTGGATGACCCAACATCGGGGTTGGTATGTCAACAAGCCCTTGGTACCTTCTCAGGATAAACCCAAGGCATAACCCTATGGTCGACTCCCACAGTCACCATTCGATCATATGGGAATTATGAAGACCTAGGCACCTACGTAAGACCTAGGCACCCAACCTCAGGGTTGTCATTCAGCCTCATGGCTGCCGAAGACCTAGTCAACTCTCAAGAGTTCTAAGCATTCAACTCCTCAGTCGAATTTCAAGCCCTTGGTCGTCTTCAGGGTAAACCTAAGACACAGCATATGGTCGAATCCTCCTGTATTACTCAACCATCATGGTTAATCAAAAACCCATGTGTCCAAATAAGTCTTGGGTGACTCAACCTTAGGGTTTATATGTCAACAAGCCCTTAGTACCTTCTCCGGATAAACCCAAGGCACAACCCTATGGTCGACTCTCACAGTCACCATTCGACCATATGGGGATTATGAAGACCTAGGCACCCAACCTTAGGGTTGTCATTCAGTCTCATGGCTGCCGAAGACCTAGTCAACTCTCAAGAGTTCTAGGCATTCAACTCCTCAGTCGAATTTCAAGTCATTGCTGCCGAAGACCTAGTCAACTCTCAAGAGTTCTAGGCATTCAACTCCTCAGTCGAATTTCAAGTCATTGGTACCTCTTCAGGGTAAACCCAAGGCATAACGTATGGTTGAATCCTCCAGTATTACTCGACCATCATGGTTAATCAAAAATCCAGGCGTCCAAATAAGTCCTGGGTAACCTAACCTCAGAATTGGTAAGTCAACAAGCCCTTGGTACCTTCTTAGGATAAACCCAATGCATAACCCTATGGTCGACTCCCACAGGCACCATTCGACCATACGGGGATTATGAAGACCTAGGCACCTACGTAAGACCTAGGCACCCAACCTTAAGGTTGTCATTCAGCCTCATGACTGCCGAAGACCTAGTCAACTCTCAAGAGTTCTAAGCATTCAACTCCTCAGTCGAATTTCAAGCCCTTGGTCGTCTTCAGGGTAAACCTAAGACACAACATATGGCCGAATCCTCCAGTATTACTCGACCTTCATGGTTAATCAAAAACCCATGTGCCCAAATAAGTCCTGGGTGACTCAACCTTAGGGTTGATATGTCAACAAGCCCTTAATACCTTCTCAGGATAAACCCAAGGCACAACCATATGGTCGGCTCCCACAGTCACCATTCGACCATATGGGGATTATGAAGACCTAGGCACCTACGTAAGACCTAGGCACCCAACCTCATGGTTGTCATTCACTCTCATGGCTACCGAAGACCTAGTCAACTCTCAAGAGTTCTAGGTATTTAACTTCTCAGTCGAATTTCAAGCCATTGGTACCTCTTCAGGGTAAACCTAAGGCACAACGTATGGTCGAATCCTCCAGTATTACTCGACCATCATGGTTAATCAAAAATCCAGGTGTCCAAATAAGTCCTGGGCGACCTAACCTCAGGGTTGGTAAGTCAACAAGCCCTTGGTACCTTCTCAGGATAAACCCAATGCATAACCCTATGGTCGACTCCCACAGTCACCATTCGACCATACAGGGATTATGAAGACCTAGGCACCTACATAAGACCTAGGCACCCAACCTCAGGATTATCATTCAGGCTCATGGCTGCTGAAGACCTAGTCAAGTCTTAAGAGTTCTATGCATTTGACTCCTCAGTCGAATTTCAAGCCCTTGGTACCTCTTCAGGGTAAACCCAAGGCACAATATATGATCGATTCCTCCAGTATTACTCGACCATTGTGGTTACTCAAAAATTCTGATGTCCAAATAAGTCATGGATGACCCAATATCAGGGTTGGTATGTCAACAAGCTCTTGGTACCTTCTTAGGATAAACCCAAGGCATAACCCTATGGTCGACTCCCATAGTCACCATTCGACCATACGGGGATTATGAAGACCTAGGCACCTACATAAGACCTAGGCACCCAACCTTAAGGTTGTCATTCACCCTCATGGCTACCGAAGACCTAGTCAACTCTCAAGAGTTCTAGGCATTTAACTCTTCAGTCGAATTTTAAGCCCTTGGTACCTCTTCAGGGTAAACCTAAGGCACAACATATGATCGAATCCTCTAGTATTACTCGACCATCATGGTTAATCAAAAACCTAGGTGTCCAAATAAGTCCTGGGTGACCCAACCTTAGGGTTGGTATGTCAACAAGACCTTGGTACCTTCTCAGCATAAACCCAAGGTACAACCCTATGGTCGACTCCCACAGTCATTATTTGACCATATAGGGATTATGAAAACCTAGGCACCTACGTAAGACCTTGGCACCCAACCTCAGGATTATCATTCAACCAAAAAGGTATTCATAAGTCTAAGGTATGAATATTACACCCTCTGTTATGGTGCTTACAGGATGACCAAACATTGTCTCCCAAGATGCAACACTCCTTCATAGCTTCGGAGAAGCACTTCTACAAAGCTGTACTAGCGAAACAAAGCTAACCGTTCCTTCCACCACTTGACTGGAAAGGAAAAAGAATGGAAGAAGAATGAACACAAAATTTAGATCTCACTTAAATACACTAGATTTGATTCAATGTTGAGTGAGTTAGGAATGAGATTTATAGTTTCTTTTATAGGGACTAGGTGTCTTTTGAAGACATCCCTTCACCAAAGGACGCACCCATTCGGAATAAAAAGAAGTGACAGTTTAGGTTCAAACAGACACAACTCAACTGAACAGTTGCGACCCTTCGTGATTAGATACGCCCATTAAACTTTAGTTTTGGTCCATATTTCGACTTGGATATCTAATTCATTCGGAAACCAATTTGGACAGGTGAGTATACCAGATTCATTACCTTTGAATGAAGAACTCGTTCAAACTCACTCTCATCCATTTTCGGATAGTAGGACCCACCAAAAGGTTTAGCTCAATTTGTCCAAAAATTCACATAGAAAAATCCAAGTTTCCCCAACAATCCCCCACATGAATAGAGATTCAAGAAAATTGACTCACTACCAAACTGGCTCTGTAGTGAAAAGCACTTAGGAAAGTAGCCACATCAGGAAAGGTGAACTAGGTCTTGTACCTTCCATAGTGAAACTTATCAGACTTACTAGACCAATCAGTGAACTAGATCTTGAATTGCTAGTCATAGATGTAAGCCAAGTCAACAAGTTTCATGCAGCAACTTTCCAAAATCAGCTTTGGTTCTCGGTTGTGTCCATTTTGGTCGTGAACATTTTTGGTTTCAGAAAGTGTCTTTAGAGAATCACAACCTCCATGTAGATTCTCAATGAGACGGCCCTCAGCTCTACACTTACATAGGTGATCGTCTTATAAAGAGTAGCCTACTCTACTCTATTTATTTTTAAAAACAAGCTATAGGCATCATTAAAAGCTTTACACTTATCCTAAACTCATTTGTAGGTTGCACTTGGTGCACCATAGGAATGGGATGGAGACAAGCTCCTAACTGCTTACTCCTCGAGTCAATCATAACCAGTTCTTCCCTTTGAACTTGGTGTGTGGGATCTCCAGTCGCCAAGTAGGGTTTCCATTAAGTCGACTCAGTATGGTTAGGCTTTTAGCCTCATTCCCCTCGATGCGCAGCTTATACGTTATTCAATTAAACCTTTAGTAAACAGATCTGCTAAGTTATCTTTTGACGCCACAAAGTCAATGGAGATAACGCTATTTGAGAACAGCTGCTTAACGGTGTTGGGTCTGTGATGAATATGTCGAGACTTACTGTTATACACAAAATTTTGTGCCCTTAGAATCATTGTTTGGTTGTCGCAATGAATGCATATTGCGGGCACATGCTTAGGCTATAATGGAATATCCTCGAGGAATTGTCTAGACCAAAAGATTTAAGACTTTCATTCTCTTACTCCTTCTTGGTTCAACTTCCTCATTGATTGTTGGTTCATTGGGACTTTTATCCCTAAACGCAGTTTCGTGTGTTCTTTTCCCAGAAGTCTCACTATTATTCCTCTTATAAGGAAATCTATCTTCAAAGAACGCAGCTTCCCTTGACTCGATAATCATATTCACATGAATATCAAGGATCTTTGATTTATGTACGAAAACCTATTTCATTCTCTTACTCCTTCTTGGTTCAACTTCCTCATTGATTGTTGGTTCATTGGGACTTTCATCCCTGAACGCAGTTTCATGTGTTCTTTTCCTATAAGTCTCACTATTATCTCTCTTATAAGGAAATCTATCTTCAAAGAACACAGCTTCCCTTGACTTAATAATCATGTTCACATGAATATTAGGGATCTCTGATTTATGTACCAAAATCCTGTAAGCACTGCTATTCAATGCATAGCCTATGAACACGTAATCTACAGTTTTTGTTCCCAACTTGGTCTTCTTAGGTATTGGTGCTGGCACCTTTGCAAGGCACCCCCACATTTTGAGGTAATGGTAGGAAGGAGGCCTTCCATGCCATAACTCAAATGGTATAAGATTGAGTTTCTTATGGGGTACATTATTCAGGATATGATTAGCGGTAAGTAGCGCTTCCCCCCACAAGTTCTATGGTGCTCCAGAACTTACAAGCATGGCATTGACCATCTCCTTCAAAGTTCTGTTCTTCCTCTCAGCAATCCCATTTTGCTGAGGTTTATAAGGTGTTGTAGTTTAGTGGATGATACCAAAGTTAGCACACAACTCATGAAACTCTGTCGATTCATATTCTCCTCCTCGATCGGATTTGAGAATCTTAATCTTTTTGGTGAGTTGATTTTCCACCTCGGCTTTATATGTCTTAAACATATCAATCGCCTCGTCTTTATTGCTTAGTAGATACACATAATAGTATCTAGTGCAGTCATCGATAAACGTAATGAAATACTTTTGTTAGGTCTCATATTTATGAGCCTACTATCTAATCTAGTTTTAATGATTAACAAACAATTCCTAACATCGTTTGTCGAGTGTTTGTTTTACTCGTTAGGAATCCTACACAAAGATCCTCATTGGAGGTTGGATGGAATTGAGCATAAATGACGACATCTTGGAGGTTGGAGGAAAAAGGAATGAAGCCATCGCAATTCAAGTCGAGATTCATTATCGCTTCATCCGTTACCAAGATCAAGCGTCACGTAGAAATCATTAGCTTGGGTATAGTTTTGTAGTCTAGATTGTTTACTTTATGTGGTATGCTTAAAGCTCAAATCATACACATACATGTTTTGTTTTATTGCTTTCAACTTTAGTCATTTAATTATGAAACTAATATATATATTTGTATACATACACATTTGTTTCATATTTACCCCCATTATACATCTTTTTATAAAAATAATGTGCTTATGAATTAAAGACTTGTTTATACTATTTTATATCTTTCCTCAAGTTTATTAATCTATTGAAAAGTGTTTCAAAACTTATTTGGAAAGATTTCATCAAAATCAAGTATTTGACAATTTTGTATTTTTGAACATTTTACAAAATACTTGAGTTTTCACAAATGGAAAATGAAATTTAAAAAATTCTTTTTCTAACATGTTTAATTTCATGTGTACAAACATTTTCCTAAGTTTCATAATTTTTGGAATTTATTTGCTATTTTTAAACACACTTTGAAAATTAATTTACTGTTCAAAACTAGGATATGCATGTTTATCAGTCGACCGACATTGTTCATCAGTCAACCGATGAACTACTTTACAATTACTAAAGCTTTTGTTCAGTCGACCGATCTCCGTCAATTGACTAAATAGTGCTTTCAGTAGACTGATGGCTTGCATCAGTCGACCGATAAACTATTTTGTATCTTTCTGTTTAGTTTCTACTTGGTCGACTGATCTCCATCAATTGACTGAATAGTGTTTTTAGTCGACCGATGGTTTGCATCAGTCGACCGATGGCTTGCATCAGTCGGCCGATGGTTTTCCTGAATCAACCAATGGTCAGCTCATCAGCCGATTGAACAGTGCATCATTCGACCGACGACATTGTAACGGCTATTTTTCAGATTTCCTGATTTTCAGATATTTTGTTAGTTTTGAGGATTTTTCTTTGGTTTTGGGGTTTTGTTTTAAGAACCTATATATACCCATCATTCCTCAACACTTTAACTAACTAAGAAAAATTTAAAACAAAGTTTAGCTAGTTTGTTTAAGTGTTTTTAAGAAAAGTTTAAGTGTGTTGTTTATGTGAAGATAGTTTCACAAGGGAAGGAATCCAATTTCAAGTTTGAGGCTTTCATCCTCAACATATTCATCTCTTGTTTGGAGAAGTTTTTCTAAACTCTTCATCTAGCTTTTTATTATTTTGCTTCTCATATATTTATGCTAGATTGATTTGAATTTAATTTGTTTTACTTATTTTGTTTCACACACAACCATTGAGCTTAAGTATTTTCACATATTGTATACTTGGGTTGTGGGTGTGATCATTGAGTGAGCTTTTATTTTCGTTCTCATTTATATTAGAGAACAAAATCATTTTCTTGAGCTTGTATTTGTGAGATCATGTTATAATACACATGTACACTTAGAGGAGTTGTTTGGAGAGACCATGGTCAATTCCAAAAGGAGTGGCGTTGGTTGTAAATTCTAGGGAGAGGTAGTAAATCCAAGCACTTGAGGAAGGTGACGCGGGTAGGCTAACACTTAGAAAAGTGTATTGTGTGATTATCAACGTGTGATTTGTAAACATTATCAGTAAGCGTTAAAAACCGAATTGTGTAGCTTTTTGTGATTAGTGGAGAATCTCCTCGAGGGTGAGGAGCGGAGACGTAGGTCGAGGATGACCAAACTCCGTGATCATATTATTTATTTGTGTTTGGCATTGGTGCACTTATCATTGTCTCATTGTTTATATCCTATTGCTCATTGTATATCCTTGCATATTTTATTAAATATCACATTGTTAGGATATATCAGTTAATAAGTTTTTATTTGGCATCGATATCGGATTAGATTAGCAATTATCCTATTCACCCCCCTCTTGGGTAGTTTTAACTTTTTCCCGCCTCTCGTAGGCGCAAACTTTAAGTCGCATAGGTCAATGTGAATCAACCCTAAAGGTTCAGTGTTACGTTCAATTGAATGAAACGACCTCTTAGCATACTTTGCTTCTACACAAGTTTTGCACTTATGTATTTCATCCATGTTATGTTTTGGAATATGTCCTAGATTGGATAAGTTCCTTAAGGACTTATAATTGACGTACCCTATCCTAGCATGCCACAAAGAAAGAGACTTAAGCAAATAAATAGAAGACTTGTCTTTATTATTAATCATTTTTGGGTACAAGTACACGGACTTCTTGTTCACAACAGCATTTACCTTGAAAAGGCCATCCAACATGCAACCCTTGCCCACATAAACCCCACCCTTAGTGAGTATAAATTTGTTAGATTCAAAAACCATTTTGAAGCCCTTCTTACTCAACACTGAGCCTGATATCAGGTTCTTCCGGATATTTGAAACATGCAGCACATCGTTTAGAGTCAAATCCTTTCTGAAAGTCCACTTCAAAATCACCACGCCCTTTCCCTTTCCCTCAACCTTGGAAGATACTGAGTTTCCCATAAAGAGATTCTCGTTATGTTCCAACTTCTGGTACTCAACAAACAGCATTCTGTTCGAGCAGATGTGTTTGGTTGCTCTAGTATCGACCCACCAATCTTTACAATTGGTTGTCAGGTTCACTTCTGAAACAACAGCAGAGTGGTGCATGCCAACCATATAAGAGGAGATGTGGTCAGTCATATTGACCTGTGGCTGGTTCTTGTTCTTCGGAGGGTTGCGACACTCGTTCGCCATATGTCCAGGATTGTTGCACACAAAGCAAGTACCCTTGAAGAGTTTTGCGCCTTCCTGGTTCTTGCCCTTGTTCCCCGAGGGTTTCTCATTCCTTTTTTGTTTATTGAAATTCTTGGAATTGGAGCCCTTCCCCTTGGATTCTTCAACCATATTTGCTTTTGCCTCATAGGAGTTCTTGGAACCCCTCTTATCAGCTGAGTGGTTGTCCTCTTCGATCCGAAGATGGACTATGAGATCCTCCAGACTCATCTCCTTACGCTTGTGCTTCAGATAGTTCTTGAAATCTTTCCATCCAGGAGGTAGCTTCTCAACAATAGCTGCAACCTGAAAAGATTTAGACAAGGTCATACCTTCAGCTTCAATCTCATGAAGAATGAGTTGGATCTCCTGGACTTGGCTGATCACAGCCTTTGCATCCACTATCTTGTACTCCAGAAATCGTCCCACGACGAACTTCTTCGTACTGGCATCCTCAGTTTTGTACTTATTGTCGAGACTTGCCCAGAGTTCCTTAGCCATCTTGAATGGACTATACACATATTGTACATTGTGTCCTCCAACGCATTCAGGACATAGTTTCGGCAAAGTAAGTCTCCATTTTTCCATGCATCGACCGCCAGAAACATTTTTTTACACATGCACAAAATTAATTAGTAATTAAAATAAAATTACTGGTCTACTGTTTGATTAAGAGAGATCAAAGATCAGTGATCAAGATCTCAATAGAAATAGAAATAATTACTGAATATAACCGGATGAAAAAAAATATAATTTGTCTTAAATCAATAACTAAAATCAAATTGAATAAAATATTCCTGAAAGAACTAGAATTGTTGAATAATTTGATCAAGATTGTTAGTTTCGTAGTAAATAATTTAGTATTAAATCAATAATCGAAATCAAATTGAATAAAATATTCCTGAAAAGAACTGTTAGAAAAAGCACTTTCTGTAGGAGAGAGAAAGAGCTAGAATTGCAGGAGTGAGTTACGTCAAGTGACGAATCTCCTTAAGACAAATTACGCCCCCTGCTATAGTGCTTACAGGATGATCGGACGCTGTCTCCCAAAATACAACACTCCTTCACAGCTTCAAAGAAGCACTTCTGCAAAGCTGTACTGGCGAACCAAAGCTAACTGTGCCTTCCACCACTAGACTGGAAAGGAAAACAAATGAAAGAAGAACGAACACAAAATTCAAATCCCTCTTAAACACACTAGATTCAATGTTGAGTGAGTTGGGAATGAGATTTTGGGTTCCTTTTATAGGGACTATTTGTCTTTTGAAGACATCTCTTCACCAAAGGACACACTCATTCGGAATAAAAAGAAGTGACTGTTCGGGTTCAAACAAACACAAACCGAACAGTTGCGACCCTTCGTGATTAGATGCTCTCATTAAACTTTAGTTTTGATACATTTTTCGACTTGAATATCTCATTTATTTGGAAACCGATTTGGACAAGTGAGTATACCAGATTCATTGCCTTTGAATGAAGAACGCGTTCAAACTCACTCGCATCCCATTTAGGACAGTGGGACCCACCAAAAAGTTTAGCTCAATTTGCCCAAAAATTCACTTGGAAAAATCCAAGTTTCCCCAACAGATTTAAATAGATAATTGAGATTATTAGTTAACAAGCTAACATTTTCATTGGAAAAGAATATATACAATCAGAATAGAAGTTTGGAGATTTATTCACAATGAAAATTTTATTGGAACTCTATGTATGAGAATACTCCATGCTGAGAAGGGCTTGAAAAATTAATTGATTTAAATATAAAGATGAAATGAATACATAATTTATGGGGAAAAGGAAATTTTCATATAAAGTACTCCATTTGCAATAGTCCGTGATACAGTGCTATAGATTGTTGAGTGGAAAGAATTCGAAATAGTTAAATAGGCTAAGGTTTAAAAAGAATCTAATATTTATTAAAAATAATAAATATTTGCCTACCTGTTTCATTTTATTTTGAGGTATCTTTAATGATAATTAAGTTTACGGGATTAAACCAAAAATAGGATAAAAAATCATCAAAAGTAATATAACTAATAACTAAGAAAAAAATCCAACTAATGGTTTCCAGAAATACTAGAAACATCAAAACTATAAATTAATTCTCAAAAGGGATCAATATGCACTTTTTCCCTCTTGTAAACGGTTCTGAGTCCTAAGATGTGGCAACCAAGGGGCAGGCCCCTCTACGGGGCTCAGATCCATCTGTCACATGAGCGCTGTTCTGTCCCGGGCATTCTAATATAATGCGTATTTGCGTTTGACCATAGAGGCAACAAAGGAGTGCTAAACAGAGTTTATTTGCAGTTGTACAAATACAATATCTAATCCATAATAATAATAATAGTAATAATAATAATAAGGGAAAATCCTCTTTTAACCCAAAGTTTTACCCCAACTTATTTAAAAATCCACTCACTTTTCAAAACATCAATAGACCCATTATATCACATCCCACTTATTTTTAAACCCAAATGTACAATACACCCATTATTTATACTGTATTTATCCAATAACTTGAAAAATCCTAAACTACCCTTTATCCCCAAACTCTCCCTCTCTCCTCCTTCAACTGAGCCCAGAGCTCTCTTCTTCCTTCCTATTCTCCTTCAACCACTACCACCAACCTCCTCCTCTCCCCTCCCTTCACTTCCCCTCCTCCCTCAAGCTCATCAACCTTTGTATCCACCGCCCCCTATCTCCCCTCGCCGCCACATCACCCACCACCGTCGACCTTGAAGCAGATGAATAGCCCACCAATGATTTCGACATTGACTCCCTGTAGTTCGCCCATCAACCTGAAGCACTTGTCATTGCCGCCAGTGGACGGAGCTTGAGGAGCACTCGGAGTAATGGCGGAGGTCGAAGACCGCTTGGCTTTGTAAGGAGCTGCTTTCGCATAAGCCGACGACGATGGTGAGGATCCTTGGCGCTCAAAGGAAGTGGGTTCGGCAGAAGGAGGTGGGTTATGTTGTTCTCCATTGCAAGTCAGGTTAGTTCAACTCTTTGCCCACCACCTGTTCGTTGAATTTACGCTTAGTGTTCTCTCTTATCAATATTTGATTTTGATGATTGTTGGTTACTCAAATTCTAATTTATTGTTCTGTCATTCTAAAATCTCATGAACCTGCAACTTGCAGCCTGTCCGTGATCTCTTCAAAAAGAATGCTGATGCTAAAAAACTATTGGAAAAAGTGAAGGTAACATTTACTTGATGCTCAATTGCTCATAAGATCTGTACATTCATGAGATATCAACCATGACTTACATAACTGTGGTTCCTCTCTGGACATTATGTTTTAAAATTAGAACTATAGTTCTTACTTGCATTTATGAATACAATTTTCCTTGGAGTTGATGATTGATGTGAAAATCCACCCTCTTTTTGCAGGCGTACAGAGTTACAAGGTGATTATTCTTACTTGTTGGTGTTGGGAATGGTGACGAGTTGCAACATAAAAATTCTAATTTTCTTATTGCTTGGTGGTCCTTCAGATTCTTATTGTTCTTGTGGGTTTTGATAATTTGAAGCATTACGACATCAAAATCGATATTACTTTCATGTATTTTGATTTGGAAATGCACGATAAGTTAGAACTGATATTACATAAAAGCTTATAGATGATTCCTTTGAAAGTAGTATGAGGCCTCTTATGCTAGCGTTTCTCGATATTACTTTCATGTATTTTGCTTTGGAAATGCACGATAAGTTAGAATTGATAGTTAATAAAATTTTCTTATCATGCAATCATTAATTGTGGCATTTGTTTGTGCAGGAGCGTAGATTGCAACATTTTCATGATGGGATACATATATTCCATCATCAATGGCACACATTCATTCATTCATTCAACAGAATATGAACTTCTAGGAGGAAAGATTGCGATTGCATTTGTCTCGGAGAAATCAAAAAATCTACTAGAAAATATTGTAATTATTGTGCATGTTGTAATCATGAATACATTGGTTTCAGAACTAAATGTGGATTGAGTATGAAAACATGTTTCTTTATTGAGGAATAATTAGAAATTGGATAGTCTGGATAGCCTTAAAGTAGTAAACTCCGAAGCGCCTCATCTAGAAGCGTAAACATGTCAGCAGTTGCTAATTGCTTGCTTCGGATATTTGATACGATAATGTTATAAGGGCCACGAGTGGTTATATATCTATGAAATGTTGTAATCAGTTATTTTTTTTGAAGCATATATAAGGGCCACCAGTGGTTATATGTCTATGAAATGTGTTTCAGATCTTGTATTTTGTATCAAATGTGTACATTCATAGCTCATGGTATTGTTCTATTCCAAAACTAGTGATATTGGATAATTTTGCGATATTTGGTTGATGCGCAACATTTATATAATAGCACCTTATCGATAAAATATAGCACCTTATGGTCTCTGGAAATTCAGCAACTTATTGCGTTGCGATAAACCAAATTAGTTTTTTTAGGGCCATGCAAACACTCAAGGACCTACGTTATGTGTCGCGTGACCAATTATCCACCTCGACGATGGGTCCTCGCTCAATTTTCCAGCTTTTGGCAAAGTATAGCACTTTATGAGAAAGTATAGCAGCTTATTGATAAAGTATAGCACCTTATGACAAAGTATAGCATCTTATGGCAATAGTATAGCACCTAATCGATAAAGTATAGCACCTTATGGCCTCTAAAAATTTAGAAACTTATTGCGATAAACCAAATTAGTTTTTTAGGGCCATGCAAACACTCGATAACCTACGTTATGTGTCGCCTGACTAATTATCCACCTCGACGGGAGGTCCTCGTGCAATTTGAAGCTTTTGGCAAAGTATAGCACTTTATGGGAAAGTATAGCACCTTATGGCCAAAGTATAGTACTATATGGTAAAGTATAGCACTTTATTGGCAAAGTATAGCACCTTATTCGCAAAATATAGTACCTTATGCTCTCTGAAAATTCTGCATCTTAAGTTGTCTAAAACCAAATCAGTTTTTTTCACCGCAACGCAAACACTCGATGACCTACGTTACGTGTTTATTGACCAATCATCCACCGCGACGGGGGGTCCTCGTGCAATTTTGAAGCTATTAGCAAAGTATAACACTTTATGGGAAAGTATAGCACCTTATGGCCAAAGTATAGCACTATATGGCAAAGTATAGTACTTTATTGACAAAGTATAGCACATTATTGACAAAGTATAGCACCTTATGCTATCTGGAAATTCTACACCTTAAGTTGTCTAAAACCAAATTAGTTTTTTTTACCGCAACGCAAACACTCGATGACCTATGTTACGTGTTTATTGACCAATCATCCACTGTGGCAAGGGGTCCTCGCATAATTTTGAAGCTTTTGGTAAAGTATAGCACTTTATGGGAAAATATAGCACCTTCTGGCCAAAGTATAGCACTATATTGTAAAGTATATCACTTAATTGGCAAAGTATAGCACCTTATTGGCAAAGTATAGCACCTTATACTCTCTGGAAATTTTGCACCTTAAGTTGTCTAAAACCAAATCAGTTTTTCTCACCGCAACGCAAACACTCGATAACCTACGTTACGTATTTATTGACCAATCATCCACCGCGACAGGGGGTCCTCGCGCAATTTTGAAGCTTTTGGCAAAGTATAGTACTTTATGAGAAAATATAGCACCTTATGACCAAAGTATAGTACTATATGGCAAAGTATAGCACTTTATTGGCAAAGTATAGCACCTTATTGGTAAAGTATAGCACCTTATGCTCTCTGGAAATTCTGCACCTAAAGTTGTCTAAAACCAAATCAGTTTTTACACCGCAACGCAAACACTCAATGACCTACGTTACATGTTTATTGACCAATCATCCACCGTGACGCGGGGTCCTCGCATAATTTTGAAGATTTTGGTAAAGTATAGCACTTTATGGGAAAGTATAGCACCTTATGACCAAAGTATAGCACTATATGACAAAAGTATAGCACTTAATTGGCAAAGTATAGCACCTTATTGGAGAAGTATAACACCTTATGCTCTCTAGAAATTCTGCACCTTAAGTTGTCTAAAACCAAATCAGTTTCTTTCACCGCAACACAAACACTCGATGACCTACGTTACGTATTTATTGACCAATCATCCACCGTGACGGGAGGTCCTCGCACAATTTTGAAGCTTTTGGCAAAGTATAGCACTTTATGGGAAAGTATAGCACCTTATGGCCAAAGTATAGTACTATATGGTAAAGTATAGCACTTTATTGGCAAAGTATAGCACCTTATTGGTAAAGTATAGCGTCTTATGCTCTCTGAAAATTCTGCACCTTAAGTTGTCTAAAACCAAATTAGTTTTTTTCACCACAACGCAAACACTCGATGACCTACGTTACGTGTTTATTGACCAATCATCCACCGCGACGGGAGGTCCTCGCGCAATTTTGAAGCTTTTGGTAAAGTATAGCACTTTATGGGAAAGTATAGCACCTTATGACCAAAGTATAGCACTATATGGTAAAGTATAGCACTTTATTGACAAAGTATAGTACCTTATTGGTAAAGTATAGCGCCTTATACTCTCTGGAAATTCTGCACCTTAAGTTGTCTAAAACCAAATCAGTTTTTTTTACCGCAACGCAAACACTCGATGACCTGCGTTACGTGTTTATTGACCAATCATCCACCGTGACGGGAGGTCCTCGCGTAATTTTTAAGCTTTTGGCAAAATATAGCACTTTATGGGAAAGTATAGCACCTTATGGCCAAAGTATAGCACTATATGGTAAAGTATAGCACTTTATTAGCAAAGTATAGCACCTTATTGGCAAAGTATAGCACCTTATGCTCTCTGGAAATTCTACACCTTAAGTTGTCTAAAACCAAATTAGTTTTTTTCACCGCAACGCAAACACTCGATGACCTACGTTAAGTGTTTATTGACCAATCATCCACCGTGACGGGAGGTCCTCGCGCAATTTTGAAGCTTTTGGCAAAGTATAGCACTTTATGGGAAAGTATAGCACCTTATGATCAAAGTATAGCATTATATGGAAAAATATAGCATTTTATTGGCAAAGTATAGCACCTTATTGGTAAAGTATAGCACCTTATGCCCTCTGACAATTCTGCACCTTAAGTTGTCTAAAACCAAATCAGTTTTTTTCACCGCAACGCAAACACTCGATGGCCTACGTTACGTGTTTATTGGCCAATCATCCACCACGACAGGGCGTCCTCGCGCAATTTTAAAGCTTTTTGGCAAAGTATAACACTTTATAGGAAAGTATAGCACCTTTTGGCCAAAGTATAGCACTATATGGCAAAGTATAGCACTTTATTGGCAAAGTATAGCACCTTATTGGCAAAGTATAGCACCTTATGCTCTTTGGAAATTCTGCACCTTAAGTTGTCTAAAACCAAATCAGTTTTTTTTATCGCAATGCAAATACTCGATGACCTACGTTACGTGTTTATTGACCAATCATCCACCGTGACAGGAGGTCCTCGCGTGCAAATACTCGATGACCTACGTTACGTGTTTATTGACCAATCATCCACCGTGACAGGAGGTCCTCGCGTAATTTTGAAGATTTTAGCAAAGTATAGCACTTTATGAGAAAGTATAGCACCTTATGGCCAAAGTATAACATTATATGGTAAAGTATAACACTTTATTAGCAAAGTATAGCATCTTATTGGCAAAGTATAGCACTTTATGCTCTCTGAAAATTCTGCACCTTAAGTTGTCTAAAACCAAATTAGTTTTTTTCACCGAGGTGGATAATTGGTCACGCGATACATAATGTAGATCATCGAGTGTTGCATGGCCTAAAAAAACTGATTAATATACACAAACTGAGTAGCCAATACAACTTGCTCAGTGCTTATCAAGTTCATTACAGATTATCACTTCTCATACAATTATCACTTGCACATAACATTGAATGAAATTAATCCATGAAGACACTATGGAAATAATCCAAAATCACCACTATCGAAACGTTGTATACATTTCTACTAGATACATTTCTACTAGATACACTGATAAATTTCTAATAGAAAATTTTATACAACACGATACATTGGATAGTGCATTTGATACAATATACACAAAAATCATCTTTATATACATAATATAGAAAATTTCATACAACACGATACATTGGATACTACTTAGTACATCATATTGCAGGCTGTATAGTTGATTTGCCGTTTAGGTTGCAATGTGACAGCAATGCGAAGATCTGATTGAATGCCAAGAGTGGGAGATTCTCTCATGTATTTGATTGAAAAGTTAGTGTGCATTGACGAATGGTTTCTGATTGAGCGGTAGCTATGTATTACGTTAGGATCCCTTTTGTCATTCCATCAAACACCTTCTATGCATCAACCTAGTCACCAAAACATAGATATATATGAGCAAAATTGTTATGCACATATCATTTTCTGAAGCATAAGCTTGATAAGAATCCATTAATTTATAAGAACAAGACATCTTTAACAAGCTATTGCCAAAAAAACCTAAAATTTCAAAAGTTAACATATAGTATTGGAAAACATACAGTATTGGAAAATTCAAAATTTCAAAATGTTAACAAGCTATTGATGTAGGATTAGTGTCTACTATGAGGAGAAATATTAATGGAGGAGAGATTTCTCAAGAAGAGAGGGGAAATTAATGGAGGAGGGAGAGAAGGAGAGAGTAATTGAAGATGTGTACCAAATTAAGGGTTGGTGAAGTGGAAGAGCAGCCCACCATTTTCTCCTTCCATTGTCGCCATTGATGCTCTGCTGTTAGAGGTGATCAGAAGAAGAGAGAAAGAGAGAAGAAGAGAGAAAGGGCAATAATGAGTTTTTCAATTTTGGGAAAAATACAGTATAAAGTTAGAGAGGTATAATAGACATTGGGTTTAAAAATAAGTCATATAGGTACAATGGATTTATTGATGTTTAGAAAAGTGGATGTGTTTTTAAATAAGTGGGGGTAAAACTTTGGGTTAAAAGAGGATTTTCACTAATAATAATAAAACCTATTTGTCCATAAATAAACAATGGGATCAAAGTACCGCTAGCGTGTAGGGCATCCTAAAATCTAGGATCTCTAAGATTTGTAAAAGATGAAAAAAAAAGGGAATCATGTCTGCTTGGTAACGGGGACAACCTCGGAGTTTCCTCCGTCCTCTGCTACATCCTGTATATATCAAAAGGAGGACGTCCTAATCGCCTCTTCCTTCACCCCCGGAAAAAGAAAATGATAAAAAAAAAGAAGCAAATCCTTCACTTATTCCCTTTGCTTCGTACCTAAACTACAGCCTTGTGGCTCGGCAAACCAAAATCAGCTGGTCGGGCGCAACCAAACATGCATTTCTCAACTTGCTAAGCTTCTAATTAATATATATAATTAATTAAACATGAAGAAGATTACATGGTACGCGACATGATCTTGCAAGTATATATATAATTTAATTACTAACAACATAGCTATACAATTTCTTGATCTGATTATACTCCTCCTACGCCTGCCTCACTCGGGATACCTTCCGAACTTCCTCCGCTACCTAAAACAAAGAAGCGCCCGTATCTCTATTTCTACCCGGCCGAGAGAAATTAATTGTAGCTTCTTAATTTCTTCTCTCTACACCGCAGGGCTTGTGTACGGCTTTTGCTTGCTGCTGCTAGAGCAGGTGCAGTTGGCCCTGTTTTCGGATATCGCCTGTGTAGGGGAAGAAGAAGAAGAAGAAAAAAAAAAGCAACAAAAATTATCAGTCGATCGAGCGTGAAGAACACGAATAAAGTCGTGGTTAGTGCGGGGTTAGAGCTGGGAGGAAGTTGTCCTCTTGTTCTATGCAAGTATATATATACCTTGACCTGCTTTTGTAGTTCCTTGATGTAGTCCACGGCCAAATCCAGCATGTCTGCGGTGTTCGTTTGCTGCACAGTGAGAACAACACGATCAGGTCATCTTCATCCACAGCCGACAATTCACGTGAAAACATTATAGGTTAGTTGCAGAGAGAAACCACCCACGGGACCGCTGTTTTTTAACTTGCTACATTTCTGGTTTTATTTTTATATTTTTTTTTCATATCCCTGGGTACTGGGTAATTTTTTTTATTAACATTTCACTCTCAAATATATATATATTTTTAAAAAAAGATGGTGGCTTCCAGAAATAGACCACCTTAGGATAAAAGAGTAAAAATAAAAATAAAAATAAAAAAATATCCCTGTAATAAGTCAACCCGCAAAAATAAAGCTAGGGGGGTAATAAGCTGAGAACAATGATATGACACGGAGTTTGTCACGTAGGCCTCTCTACACTAGAGTCAGGGGCAAGCCCCGTCCCTGTTTTTGGGAGATCGAGGAATTCGACCAGCTTCGGCTGATGGCAAATCTTAATCATAATTTGCAATCATTAATCTTGATCCCATAAAGCCGTCCAGTTGACAGACCTCAAAATAATTAATGACCGGGTTCGCTCGGTTGAAGATGCAAGCTGTAAGATGGAGAAGAGTTCGTTAGGTGCTGTGGGTGGTTCTCGAAGTACCTTATCCATATTGGGCACAAGTTCTTGCAGCTTCCTCATGCGTTCACTGATCCGGGTCCTCCTCACCTAAAGCACGTCAGATAGATTAATTAGTTTAATTGACTTTCTAACCCAACAGCAGTTCATATACACCAACAACCCATCGAGCCCAAGCAGCTAAGGAATGAATGGATGGATGGGTAAGTTACCCTTTCCGCGATACTCCGGGGATGAGTAGCACACCCTCGTTTAGCTCGGATCTTGCAGGGAACCGAATCCTGAAACTGCAGGAACTTCTCCATGGCCGCCACCTCCGACGACGTCTTCGGAAAGCTGAACTGATGACTCAGCCCTCCGTTTCTCACCTCCCCACCGTTCTATACATACATACACACACATTCCGCAAATTAATAAAGAGCATTAATTAATTAATCCAGGTTTTGAGATTCACCGTCCAATCTAACCAGACACAAATCAGCACATACAAAAAAAAAAAAAAATTCCCTAAATCCAAATTCAACGTACCTGAGTCTCGGTCGGGCCCTCCCTATGCCTCTTGAGACCAGGAGGAGGAGAGGAGAAGTTACTGTTGTCCGGCAGTAGGGCGGACTCCTCCCACGGGGAGGCTAAAGGATGACGGGACGGTGATGTCGAAGGAGGATGACGACGAAAGACCCTTCGTTCCCATTTCTGTATCCAGCGGCGATCCCCCTCATGACCCCATATCCTACCAAAAAAACAGCGACAGAACATTTTTAACGACATTACAGCAGGGGGATCGACAAGACAACAAACACAGATCTACCCGATTTCTTTCTATTTTGATCCAAACACAAAACTAGACTCTCCCTCCTCTCGTCAGCTAATAAATAAACGTTCGAAGGTATATATACACACACACACACGCGCGCGTATTACCAGTTTTCTACGTTGACGTTCGAGAAGAGGCGGCGGTGGCGAGCTTGCTGTAGATCATGATGAGGTCGTCAGCTGTTCCCGCCGCCGCAGCCCCACCGGCACCGGCGGCTTGCCCTTGAACTGATCGCGCGTCCATCGCCATCGACGACGTCCACATCTGATGGTACATCACTCTGTGAAGCTTGGCGGAAGGAAAAGCCTCGATGCCCCTCTCCCTCGCGCCGCTGACGTCGGCGGAAGCGGGAGAGGCGGGGAGAGGGGAGGGTAACTGCGATGGATCCTCTGCAGGGCCGCCCCAGTGGACGGCGAGAGGAGGTTGGGCATCGGCGCACATAGAATCTCGCGAAAAACATCGCACTCGCCGCTCTCGCGGAGCTCGACGGACGAGCTGCGAGGAAATCTTCGCATACTTCGCCGAAGAGCGAGCTCGGCGCTGATCGGTACCGGATAAGGCCGGAGCTCATTTGGTTGTTCAACGCCGGAGGGAATGGAGGGTTAAGATCTTTCGCCGCAGCCGGAGGAGATCCGTACATCTGTCAGCTTATTACTATTATTAAAAAAACAAAAAAGAGATCACTAGCTAGCTTTAGCTGCTGCTCAGATCTTGGCCATTAGAAAAGCTGAGACCAACCAAAGAGAGAGCTTTCTTTCAAGCTTCGCTTCTTCTCTCTATCTCTCTCCCTCGAAACTATTATTACTGCGCTCCAGTATCAGGGATCAGCTACGATCCTTTCTTTCTTTTTTTTTTCTTTTTTTTTTGTGGCTTTGTGCTTAGCTTTCTCTTCGTTTTGCCTACCTTTCTCTTCTCCCTTTTCTACTCTTTTATCTCCCTCACTAAAGAATAAAAGTTGGAGAAAAAAAAATTCATTATCAGACTTGCTTCGTCTCTTCGAAGCACCGAGACCAAGGAAGCGGTTTAGGCCCTTTTATATTGACAAAGAGACAGCCGCGGGGAAATAAAAAAAAAGTTAATTAATTAAATAATTAATTAGCGACGCGAGCTCTCACCACATCCACTATTTATATAACTGACTGACGATTATACCCCTGATAATTTAAGATAATAACGGTTGTGCCACTGCTCGGTAGAATCTTCGCTATAGCGTTGGAGGCCGGGGAATTGTCGAAGATGCCCCCTCTGTGCATATATCTGTGGTCCTTTTTTATAACCACCGTCCGATTAGTTATTGTGAGAGAGGAGGCGAACGGAAAACACATGGAAGAATAAAGAATAACGGATGCTTTTAGGATGGATTATAGCTTTGTTGTCTTGTTTTTAAAATGGATATTTTTCGGTTATATTGAGAAAATATGATGAGGTTTGATGTCATCTCATGGACCTTAATGTCCGAGAATGGTTCCGCTCTGCTAATGATTTACTCAAAGAAAAAATGACAAAGCATGTAAGCAAAATGAAAAGTAGAAAAGAGAATGGCAAGCAAGATGAGCGCGTTACTCCATCTTGGAATACGTCGGTACTATCAGCTATGATATGTTGATAATTTAAAATGTGAGGAGTCCAATGTATCACTTTTATGTGCTGCAAAAAGTCTAGATTCTTGTGGTGTTAGGGACACATCAGCTAATTTAGTGCATAGATTTTGTTGAAGTTAATAAACTTGACTTTGAAAATTGTATACCAATGTTTTAAATGTCGGTCGATAGACCGACATTATCAGCGATTTATCAGTTTTGGGAGTCTTCTGCTATGATAAGTTCAATTCTAAAATTGGTTATTGTTTTTGGATATCTATCACCGATAATGCGGCGATAAAGTGAGTTATCGGCCGAGCTCAAAATCGGAATTATCGGCCTTTAGTTTGAGTTTTGATTTTGAGCAACAAGAACCTATATATTCAATGCATTTTAAACCCGACCTGACCTGAGTTTCTACCATTGACTAGTGATCCTAAACAAAGTTATTTACATTTTGGTATGTTTATATTTCATTAAGTATGGTTAGATTACATTTTAAAAAATATATTATATCATGTATATCACCAACCGGTAATGTCACTCCGATAAATACTACTTATCCCCCGATATATCTCCGATATGCGCTATCCGATATGGATTTTGGTCGTCCAATAACTCCCTGATAACCGAAATTTAAAACCTTGTTGTATACTCAAGTATGAATATTTTTATACATAATAATATTGTTAAGGATACTATGTCAGTATAATGTGAGATAGAAAGAAAGGATTGGAAAGAAGTAAAATCAAGGTTGGAATAAATATTAGGCTAATAGTACTTCTAACTTTAGCTTTTTGGTAAAAAAAATGGTTCATAGCCTATATTTGAGCCTCATTAAGGAGGAGCCCGATTTCTCCCCAACAAATATCTTGACGTTCATTGATCAAGACATCAATTACAAAAGGGAGCGGTATAAGGAACTATAGCTTGTTTACATAAAGGTCTAACACATAGGAAGATACATTAGTAGAAAAACAACCAATCTAGACGACACAACCTAGACGAAAAAAATTTCCGTCTAGGTTGAATCAAACTAGACAAAAAATTTCCGTCTAGGTTTTTCCGTCTAGTTTGACAAACTAGACGAAAATGTCAAACTAGACGGAATTTCGTCTATGTTACTTATCAATCTAGACAGAATTCTGTCTACATTAATAAGAAACCTAGACAGAATTCCGTCTAGGTTGATCAACCTAGACGGAATTCTGTCTAGATTGCCTGGCATCCAAATACACCCCCCCCCCCGGCTTTAATCTCCTCACTCTCCCTCTCACCTCTCTTGTCCCTCTCTCTCCTCTCTCTCGCCGACCTACCCCTTCCCATCGCCCCTCCAACTTCCCTCACTCCCTTACCCATCCCTATTCCCGTCACACCCCACTCCCCACTCCCCCACTCCTTAGCGCCCCTCCCCACCCTCTTCGCCCTCTTGCCCCCTACCCCTTCTCCCTCCTACCCTCCCCTTCCTTAGCCGGCACCTACCCCCTCATCTCCCGCTCCTTTGTCGTCCCTTCCCTACTCCCTCCCCCCTTCCTTAGCCGCCCCTCCCTCCCCTCCACCCCCCTCCTTAGCACCCCGCCTCCCTCCTTACCTCCTCTCCCCTCCCCTACCCCCTACCCCTCCAGCCTACCCCGTCGCCCTCCACCCTCCCTCCCCCTCCATTGGTCGCCTCCTCCCCCCTACCCCTCAGTCCCCTCCATCCCCCTTACCTACCCCCTTCCCCTCCCTCCTCCCTTCACATTTTACCCTCACCCCCTTCCTCATCTCCCCCCCTCCCCCTCCTTGGCCACCCCTCATCCCCCTCCTTAGCTCCTTCCCCCTACCCCTTCCCTCTGACGCCCTTCCTCGACTGCCCCCTTACCCCTCCTCTTCCGCCCCTCCTCACCGCCGCCACCCCGCCCCTCCCCGCACCCCCCGTTCCCCCAGCTTGCCTCACTTCACTTTAATTAAAAAAGTCCTAGCTTTCCAGCAGTCTAACTGTGACCACCGACGCGTCTGTTGTTTCATCTGCTTAAAAGGTATGATTTTTCTACTGAGTTTTAGAATTTTTAATTTTATTATTATTTATTGTTGAATTTAGTTTAAAAACTCTAATTTATGATAAAAATAAGCGAGTTCAATTCCTAAAACCCTAATTGAAAAAATATTAGTTATGAATTAACCCTAACTCAACTACATGTTAATTCATTTGAACAACACTAGTAATCATAAATTTAATTAAACAATTATAAACCCTAACTCAATTAAGTTCCATTCGTGTTATAAGTAGGTGTGATTATTTAAGTTTGTGATGTGATATGTGAAATAAAAAATTTTAAAAAATAGAGTGATAGATAACACATTATAATATTTTTTATAATGTATTATAATCCAATTTAGGTGAATGAAAAAATAACGTTATCCCTAGACTTCCGTCCAATAATTACATCCAATTCTTTGAACTTATAATATATGATATACGACTCAGATTTGGTTAGGAGACGAAGTTTTCTCTTGGAAATAAGCGTTTATTTTATATTATACGAATAAAGAATTGGTACTAAAATTCATAATTAGTGGATCTATCCTTCTCGGACGGGTTAGGAATATAGTAGTACATATATCCAACTTTGTATACTTTGTATATTTTCATTCTTGAAAGTTTTGGCAATACGTATTCGTTATTCTCCGTGTATAATAAGCGTATGTTGTTCTGTGTTTCGGGCTATTGCTGATACGCATAATAACATCCGCACAATATACAGGGAGAACAGTGGGTTGGTGCTGCCGAAATTTTTAAGAAATAAAAATATACAAAGTATACGAAGTTGGATGTAAGCACTACTATATTCTTAATGGATAGAAGCCTTTCTATGATAGCCGCTAGATTAGTGTAATTATTTTCTACGTACATTTTATATATTTTTTATGTAGATAAATATTCATATTGTTAAATGATATATGAAAGTATGTTTGATGTGTGTTAAATGTATAAGAGTCATGGATGTACTAGTAGTTGTGAGATTAATCGTAGTTAATAATAAATATAATTTATAGATGAGGATAATTCCTGACAAATCATGGATAGAATTCCCACGGTTTCATAGATTTTGTGACACATGATACAAGGAGGGATGTGACGCCTTCATGCGTTATGCTGAATGAATCCGAGAAATTTAAGAAGCGGTGCTATGTATTGTCCTTATTGTAGGTGTAGGAATATGAAGTTGCTGAATAGAAATGATATACTGATCCACCTAATAAAATTAGGTTATGATAAAAAAATATAAATATTAGAACTAGTATGGGGAAGGTATCACTGAAGATGAGGATCCAAATGTGCGTATTGGTACGTCAGTTGGCCAACGAATAGATAACACAGAAACAATGTTGAATGATATTTTTCCTCGACCTACAGAATATGATGTTGATGATAATGTCAAGGATGATATCGGAGATAAAAGTGAAGATGATATCAAAGTTGAAGATGAAGAGGTAGGAGATGTCCAAAGTACTGAAAATATTGATGATATGCATTCCTCCGTAGAAATAAAGTGAATAATGGAGCTACTAGAAGATAGTGAAAAGAACTTATATGAGGGATGTACAGAGTACTCTATATTTTCATTTATACTGAAACTCCTACATATTAAGATACTTAGCGGTATGTTAGATAATTATTTTGAAATGCTTCTTGATTTGCTTCGGACTGTAATTCCTGGAGTAGAGAATAGCAGACCCCAAATAACTTATCAAGCTAAGAAGATTGTCTCTGCTCTGGGTCTTGATTATAATAAGATTGATGCATGTCTAAATGATTGTATTTTGTACCATAAAGCCAATAAAGACCTTAAAGAGTGTCCAACACATAGAGTTTCTAGGTGGAAGCAACGCACAAATTCTTCAATAAGGATTACAACGGAGACATGGATAACACAGAAGAAAATTTTAGCCAAGGTGCTTCGATATTTTCCATTGGCTCCTAGATTGCGAAGATTGTACATGAATAAGGAAATGATAAAGAATATGAGGTGGCACAAGGAAGATCGAGCAGATGATGGTAAATTGAGACATCCTGTTGATGCTTTAGCTTGGAAGCATGTTGATAAAATTTATCCTCATTTTACCAAAGATTGTAGAAATATAAGACTGAGTCTATCAAATGACGGATTCAATCTATTTGGGGTAATGAGCTCTGGCTGGTCTACGTGGCCAGTTGTATTAATGCCATATAATTTACCTCCATTGCTTTGTATAAAACAGCCATTTATGATACTTTCATTACTGATACCCGGTAAGCATGTACCGGGAAATGATATTGATATCTACTTAGAGCCTCTAATTGATGAGCTGAAACAATTATGTGCTGAGGGTATTTTAGCATATGATGCCCATTTAAAATAGTTGTTTAGATTATGTGCTATTCTATTATGGACGATTAATGATTTTCCAGCTTATGCTAATCTGTCCGGGTACTCTACGAAGGGTAAGTGTGCTTGTCTTGTATGTGGTCCGGAATTTGAAGCTCTTCAATTACCACATAGTCGAAAGAGTTATTATTGGTTTAATCAAAGATGGTTTCCCTTGAGTCATAAGTATAGAAAATTATCAGCTATGTTTGATGGCACAGTTGAGAAGAGAATGAAGTCGCGTCAGCTGATAGGTAATGAGATTGTAAAATTACTTGAGGGGTTTCCAAAAGTTATGTTTGGAAAAAATCACTATTCTAAATTTAACCCGTTCAGAGTAAGAGATTACTTAAAGTCAAAAAAGCCATTGAAGCGGCGAAAGGCCCGAAAAATGCAAGTTGAGGACGAAGCCGAAAAATTACCTAGAGGATGAACTAAATTTAGTATCTTCTTTTAGCTACCTTACTAGCAAAATCTTAAAATCCAACACAATTTGGATGTCATGCATATTGAGAAAAATATATATGATAACATAGTATCAACTCTCCTACAAGATACAAACAAGTCGAAGGATGACCTAGGGCACGCCAAGATCTGACTATTTTGAATATCCGAAATGATTTGCAAGCTCAAGATGTTGGCCTTAAAAAATTAAAGTTATCTTCGTCTCGTGTTAAAATGTCAAATGAGGAGATACAATAATTTTGTAAAATTCTTAAATCGGTAAAGTCACTGGATGTTACTCTGCTAACATTTCAAATAATGTCCAGGTGTAAGAGAGAAAACTCTTAGGTCTGAAGACTCATGGTTATCACGTTCTTCTCCATCAATTGCCCCCTGTTGCAATTTCGTAACAATATAGAGAAAGAAGCGTCGAAGATTATTGTTGAGTATTCTGGATTTTTTAGAAAATTATGCTCTAAAGTCATAGATGTAGATGAATTTAAAAAACTTGAAGCCGAGGTCCGAGTTACTCTATGCAATATAGAAGTAATATTCTCCTATTTATTTTTTACAATTATGGTTCATCTTACCCAGCATCTTACAAGAGAGGCTAGAATCGTCGGTCTTGTTACTTATCGTTGGATGTATCCGATTAAAAGATAATTTACGATTTTTGTTATATTTATTAACTATATATGCATTTTTAAAATTACTGTGCTAATAATTAACTCTTCTTTTGATTCTAAGGTACTTGGGATCCATGAAACACAATGTTCCTCATGTATTGGGACAACGATGCCACCAAGGTAACTTTCATGAAAATTACTTTATAATTTTAAGATATTATTTCATTGCATATTTACAGATATTTTTTTAAGAATAAATCTATGAAGGGGTCAGAAAATAGAAGAGAGAAGTTGTATGACCACCACTTGGGCTCACACTCCTTTGCTAATTTGGAAGATGTTTATTGTCAGGATACAGTATATGTCATTTAAAGATTTAAATGATCTTAATGCTTAGTATGATTATGAAATCTCATAATTTATAATATGACAGGAAAAATCATTAATGTCGATACACTTGAGGGCAAAAGTGGCATATGGTACTTTCTGTGATAGATATAGGGGTGATGAGAAGAATCGGGATAAGATCAAGGCAAATTTCGAGTTGGTGGTAAGACTTATACATATCTTGAGTAGTATTATTAACTCTATTTCGTTGTTAATATTACGATGAAACGAAAACACAAATAATATGGTCTTTACCTTGAATTAACTATATATTTGTGCTTTAGGAGGGATTTGAGGCTGCATCCAATGAGGCTGCCTTAGTGTACATTTCGCAGGAGGAGGAACAAACCGAGCCGGACCCTCACATGCTTTCTGCAGAGGAGAACATCACTCTCACACAGAACCTAATAGGTCATAATATGTATGGATGGTAAAAAACCGAATCAATTTGAATACTACGTTCCTATTTATATTTGTTTAACATTATTGAATTCTAGTAATCATAAATTTAATATTTATTTCTCCCTAATAATAGGAGAGTAAGATATCCTCTGCATGGTGTTGGAGCTTCACCCGGCATAAGCATGAGATCATCCACAACATCCTCCACACCATCTATATCAATGAGATCAGCCCCAAGCAGCTTTTAGGCTATGACATTTTTCACATTTATCTTTGCGTATTTGATTAACAAGATTGACCCGGAGCTACATATTCAGGTGACTAATGAGATGACTTGAGTTGCGCTGACGGCGAACTTGATAGACGATCTCATGGGGTATGTTATATAATATTTAGACTGTGTGATTTTTTATAGCGCGTATGGTGGTATCATACGGATCATAAGCTTAATTGGCGATAATTCTAGTACTAGACAGAGCAGCACTCTGGCACTAGACAAAGTAGCGCTCAAGTACCTTATTTTTTCTTATATTTATAAATTCATTTTTATTTAATATGTTATCAAACACCACATAATGATTATTCAATTAAACATTCAGAGTGGAGATATTGGAGAGAGCAGCACCCATTCTCATAATCGGGATAGAGATACTGCTGACGACGATGATAGATGAGGTTTTTTTATTTTTAATGCAACAAATAGTTTTATTTGTTATAACACTATATTTATTCATGTCGTGTATCCTATCTTATTCATGTACATTGTTAGTATATATGCTGTTGGATGTATATATTAGACAGAATTGGTTGATGTATATTTTGGATTGGATGGTTGGATTTGTGCATTGTGTTGGATTTGATTATATTTGGTTTTGAATGAAATTGTTATAAATTTTGATTATATTTGGATGGTTGGATGTATTCATGTATACAATATTTATTGGATGTATTTATATATAAATGTAATTATATATGGAAACACAAATTGTAAATAAATTTTTTTACTAAAAAAATATCAACCTAGACAAAATTCTGTCTAGATTGTCATAATCAACCTAGACGGAAGTTCGTCTAGGTTGCCAACCTAGACGGATTTTCATCTAAGTTGGTAACCTAGATGGATTTACTACTTCCGTCTAGGTTGATATTCAACTAGGTTGATCAACCTAGACGGAATTCCGTCTAGTATGTCCTAACATAGACGGAATCAGACTAGACGGAGCAAAGTAGACGGAATTCCATCTAGGTGTACCAACCTAGACGGGAAATGGAGCAACCTAAACGGAAATTTCCGTCTATGTTGCTCATTTTTCTACTAGTGATAATAAGTTCAGGGGTTCGTAAATTTCATATTAACAGTACACACACCACCAACAACAACAACAAAGGATGAAAGACATCAATCAGTCTGGTGAAGAGTTGATACAAAATATTGGAGAGTAGACTTAATAATTCAATCAGTCTGGTGAAGAGTTGATACAAAATGTAGATAATTTCAATGTCACCACCATAAACTATTTGGAAATCTGAATGCATCTTGAAGGCGATCATGATGAATGTATTATATGCCCCTAATAAATGAATCAGAACACCAACTATTCAAAGTATCGAGTCTTGTGTTGGGGTTCCAAGGGCAAACACAAACGTTGGGAGAGAAGGCTAAACACAATCAAAATAATAGGATGAACACAAACAAATGAATTTTACATGGTTCGGCAAGTTACCTACGTCCACGGGGCAAGAAGGGGATGTGTTTTTACTAATAGAGAAGGAGAGTAAAAATAAAGATTATAAATTCACTCAAAATCTCTCAAACCAACCTCTAAAATCTCTCAAACAAAACCCTAACCAAATTGCTCAGAAAACTCTCTTTTCCGTGCAAAAAACAAACCCCTTTTCAACCTTACCTTAACCTTAAAAAAATGTGTGTTTCAATATATATCAAAACACAAACCAAATCAGAACAGAAAATGAAGCCCAGGACCAAACCCGATG